>NC_091258.1:11634374-11956249 GCF_042477335.2 Ovis canadensis
GGGGCTCCCCTGGATGTGTGCGGGACACCACGTGTTTCCTCTCGAGTGGAGACGGGTATGTCGGGGAACTTCTTGAGTTGCAGCAAGGGTGTGAAGGACCCTTTGGAAGTTCCAGTGGTTAGATGTGATTGGCCTCGAGACGCCTCAGCGGAAATGGGCCTCATCTCGCCTGGAGGGCAAAACCGCCTGGATTTTCTCGAGTTGCGGCAGGTGCTCTCGACTTACGACGGGGACCTCAGGGACCCGCTCTGGTGGCCTCAGGAAAGGCCAGTCCCAATGCGAGTTCCTAGGGGGCCTCTGGGGATTCCTCTCCCGTCGATGCCGGGGCCTAAGTCCTTGTGTGGAGTCGGGGTCGGAACCTGAGGATTCCTCTCCAGTGCTGACATGGATCTTGGGGTACTTCTGGAGTCTCCCCAGGGGAGTCAGTCTTCGTCTCGAATGCGGGCATGCACTTGCGCTTTCCTCTAGAGCGGTAGCAGCAGTGTCACGCAGTCCGCCGCGTGGATCAAAGGATCTATGGTTTTCCCTCGAGTCTTTTCCACGAGGCTTTCCCACGAGGCTTTCCCAAAGGGCTGTCCCACGTGCACACGTGGTGGGAGTCGATCCTTGGCTTGAACGTCAAGGCAGTGCAGGGAAAACAGGTTCCTCTGGAATGGACTGACACATCTGGGGGACTCTTGGAATGGTGGCACGACCCTGGAGTTCCTCTCGCCTTTCCTGTGGAGAGCGCCTCCTCTTGAGATGCGACGGGAACGCCGGGAATTCTTTCCCTACGAAACAGGGAAAGGATCCCTCATCTCGAGCTAGGAGTCGGAAACGGAGCTCCCCTGTATGTGGGCGGGACACCACGTGCTTCCTCTCGAGTGGAGACGGGTATGTCGCTGAACTTCTTGAGTTGCAGCAAGGGTGTGAAGGACCCTTTGGAAGTTCCAGTGGTTAGACGTGATTAGCCTCGAGAAGCCTCAGCCGAAATGGGCCTCATCTCGCCTGGAGGGCAAAACCTCCTGGATTTTCTCGAGTTGCGGCAGGTGCTCTCGACTTACGACGGGGACCTCAGGGACCCGCTCTGGTGGCCTCAGGAAAGGCCAGTCCCCATGCGAGTTCCTCGGGGGCGTCTCGGGATTCCTCTCCCGTCGATGCCGGGGCCTAAGACCTTGTGTGGAGTCGGGGCCGGAACCTGAGGATTCCTCTCCAATGCTGACATGGATCTTGGGGTACTTCTGGAGTCTCCCCAGGGGAGTCAGTCCTCGTCTCGAATGCGGGCATGCACTTGCGCTTTCCTCCAGAGCGGTAGCAGCAGTGTCACGCAGTCCGCCGCGTGGATCAAAGGATGTATGATTTTCCCTCGAGTCTTTCCCACGAGGCTTTCCCACGAGGCTTTCCCACAGGGCTGTCCCACGTGCACACGTGGTGGGAGTCGATCCTCGGCTTGAACGTCAAGGCAGTGCAGGGAAAACAGGTTCCTCTGGAATGGACTGACACATCTGGGGGACTCTTGGAATGGTGGCACGACCCTGGAGTTCCTCTCGCCTTTCCTGTGGAGAGCGCCTCCTCTTGAGATGCGACGGGAACGCCGGGAATTCTTTCCCTACGAAACAGGGAAAGGATCCCTCATCTCGAGCTAGGAGGCGGAAACGGGTCTCCCCTGGATGTGTGCGGGACCCACGTGCTTCCTCTCGAGTGGAGACGGGTATGTCGGGGAACTTCTTGAGTTGCAGCAAGGGTGTGAAGGACCCTTTGGAAGTTCCAGTGGTTAGACGTGATTAGCCTCGAGAAGCCTCAACGGAAATGGGCCTCATCTCGCCTGGAGGGCAAAACCTCCTGGATTTTCTCGAGTTGCGGCAGGTGCTCTCGACTTACGACGGGGACCTCAGGGACCCGCTCTGGTGGCCTCAGGAAAGGCCAGGCCCCATGCGAGTTCCTCGGGGGCCTCTCGGGATTCCTCTCCCGTCGATGCCGGGGCCTAAGACCTTGTGTGGAGTCGGGGCCGGAACCTGAGGATTCCTCTCCAGTGCTGACATGGATCTTGGGGTACGTCTGGAGTCTCCCCAGGGGAGTCAGTCCTCGTCTCGAATGCGGGCATGCACTTGCGATTTCCTCCAGAGCGGTAGCAGCAGTGTCACGCAGTCCGCCGCGTGGATCAAAGGATCTATGGTTTTCCCTCGAGTCCTTCCCACGAGGCTTTCCCACGAGGCTTTCCCACAGGGCTGTCCCACGTGCACACGTGGTGGGAGTCGATCCTCGGCTTGAACGTCAAGGCAGTGCAGGGAAAACAGGTTCCTCTGGAATGGACTGACACATCTTTGGGGACTCTTGGAATGGTGACACGACCCTGGAGTTCCTCTCGCCTTTCCTGTGGAGAGCGCCTCCTCTTGAGATGCGACGGGAATGCCGGGAATTCTTTCCCTACGAAACAGGGAAAGGATCCCTCATCTCGAGCTAGGAGGCGGAAACGGGGCTCCCCTGGATGTGTGCGGGACCCACGTGCTTCCTCTCGAGTGGAGACGGGTATGTCGGGGAACTTCTTGAGTTGCAGCAAGGGTGTGAAGGCCCCTTTGGAAGTTCCAGTGGTTAGAAATGATTAGCCTCGAGAAGCCTCAGCGGAAATGGGCCTCATCTCGCCTGGAGGGCAAAACCGCCTGGATTTTCTCGAGTTGCGGCAGGTGCTCTCGACTTACGACGGGGACCTCAGGGACCCGCTCTGGTGGCCTCAGGAAAGGCCAGTCCCCATGCGAGTTCCTCGGTTGGCCTCTCGGGATTCCTCTCCCGTCGATGCCGGGGCCTAAGACCTTGTGTGGAGTCGGGGCCGGAACCTGAGGATTCCTCTCCAGTGCTGACATGGATCTTGGGGTACTTCTGGAGTCTCCCCAGGGGAGTCAGTCCTCGTCTCTAATGCGGGCATGCACTTGCGCTTTCCTCCAGAGCGGTAGCAGCAGTGTCACGCAGTCCGCCGCGTGGATCAAAGGATCTATGGTTTTCCCTCGAGTCTTTCCCACGAGGCTTTCCCACGAGGCTTTCCCACAGGGCTGTCCCACGTGCACACGTGGTGGGAGTCGATCCTCGGCTTGAACGTCAAGGCAGTGCAGGGAAAACAGGTTCCTCTGGAATGGACTGACACATCTGGGGGACTCTTGGAATGGTGGAACGACCCTTCAGTTCCTCTCGCCTTTCCTGTGGAGAGCGCCTCCTCTTGAGATGCGACGGGAACGCCGGGAATTCTTTCCCTACGAAACAGGGAAAGGATCCCTCATCTCGAGCTAGGAGGCGGAAACGGGGCTCCCCTGGATGTGTGCGGGACCCACGTTCTTCCTCTCGAGTGGAGACGGGTATGTCGGGGAACTTCTTGAGTTGCAGCAAGGGTGTGTAGGACCCTTTGGAAGTTCCAGTGGTTAGACGTGATTAGCCTCGAGAAGCCTCAGCGGAAATGGGCCTCATCTCGCATGGAGGGCAAAACCTCCTGGATTTTCTCGAGTTGCGGCAGGTGCTCTCGACTTACGACGGGGACCTCAGGGACCCGCTCTGGTGGCCTCAGGAAAGGCCAGTCCCCATGCGAGTTCCTAGGGGGCCTCTGGGGATTCCTCTCCCGTCGATGCCGGGGCCTAAGTCCTTGTGTGGAGTCGGGGTCGGAACCTGAGGATTCCTCTCCAGTGCTGACATGGATCTTGGGGTACTTCTGGAGTCTCCCCAGGGGAGTCAGTCTTCGTCTCGAATGCGGGCATGCACTTGCGCTTTCCTCCAGAGCGGTAGCAGCAGTGTCACGCAGTCCGCCGCGTGGATCAAAGGATCTATGGTTTTCCCTCGAGTCTTTTCCACGAGGCTTTCCCACGAGGCTTTCCCACAGGTCTGTCCCACGTGCACACGTGGTGGGAGGCGATCCTTGGCTTGAACGTCAAGGCAGTGCAGGGAAAACAGGTTCCTCTGGAATGGACTGACACATCTGGGGGACTCTTGGAATGGTGGCACGACCCTTCAGTTCCTCTCGCCTTTCCTGTGGAGAGCGCCTCCTCTTGAGATGCGACGGGAACGCCGGGAATTCTTTCCCTACGAAACAGGGAAAGGATCCCTCATCTCGAGCTAGGAGTCGGAAACGGAGCTCCCCTGTATGTGGGCGGGACAGCACGTGATTCCTCTCGAGTGGAGACGGGTATGTCGGGGAACTTCTTGAGTTGCAGCAAGGGTGTGAAGGACCCTTTGGAATTTCCAGTGGTTAGACGTGATTAGCCTCGAGAAGCCTCAGCGGAATTGGGCCTCATCTCGCCTGGAGGGCAAAACCTCCTGGATTTTCTCGAGTTGCGGCAGGTGCTCTCGACTTACGACGGGGACCTCAGGGACCCGCTCTGGTGGCCTCAGGAAAGGCCAGTCCCCATGCGAGTTCCTCGGGGGCGTCTCGGGATTCCTCACCCGTCGATGCCGGGGCCTAAGACCTTGTGTGGAGTCGGGGCCGGAACCTGAGGATTCCTCTCCAGTGCTGACATGGATCTTGGGGTACGTCTGGAGTCTCTCCAGGGGAGTCAGTCCTCGTCTCGAATGCGGGCATGCACTTGCGCTTTCCTCCAGAGCGGTAGCAGCAGTGTCACACAGTCCGCCGCGTGGATCAAAGGATCTATGGTTTTCCCTCGAGTCTTTCCCAAGAGGCTTTCCCACGAGGCTTTCCCACAGGGGTGTCCCACGTGCACACGTGGTGGGAGTCGATCCTCGGCTTGAACGTCAAGGCAGTGCAGGGAAAACAGGTTCCTCTGGAATGGACTGACACACCTTTGGGGACTCTTGGAATGGTGGCACGACCCTGGAGTTCCTCTCGCCTTTCCTGTGGAGAGCGCCTCCTCTTGAGATGCGACGGGAACGCCGGGAATTCTTTCCCTACGAAACAGGGAAAGGATCCCTCATCTCGAGCTGGGAGGCGGAAACGGGGCTCCCCTGGATGTGTGAGGGAACCACGTTCTTCCTCTCGAGTGGATACAGGTATGTCGGGGAACTTCTTGAGTTGCAGCAAGGGTGTGAAGGACCCTTTGGAATTTCCAGTGGTTAGACGTGATTAGCCTCGAGAAGCCTCAGCGGATATGGGCCTCATCTCGCCTGGAGGGCAAAACCTCCTGGATTTTCTCGAGTTGCGGCAGGTGCTCTCGACTTACGACGGGGACCTCAGGGACCCGCTCTGGTGGCCTCAGGAAAGGCCAGTCCCCATGCGAGTTCCTCTGGGGATTCCTCTCCCGTCGATGCCGGGGCCTAAGACCTTGTGTGAAGTCGGGGCCGGAACCTGAGGATTCCTCTCCAGTGCTCACATGGTTCTTGGGGTACTTCTGGAGTCTCCCCAGGGGAGTCAGTCCTCGTCTCGAATGCGGGCATGCACTTGCGCTTTCCTCCAGAGCGGTAGCAGCAGTGTCACGCAGTCCGCCGCGTGGATCAAAGGATCTATGGTTTTCCCTCGAGTCTTTCCCACGAGGCTTTCCCACGAGGCTTTCCCTCAGGGCTGTCCCACGTGCACACGTGGTGGGAGTCGATCCTCGGCTTGAACGTCAAGGCAGTGCATGGAAAACAGGTTCCTCTGGAATGGACTGACACATCTGGGGGACTCTTGGAATGGTGGCACGACCCTGGAGTTCCTCTCACCTTTCCTGTGGAGAGCGCCTCCTCTTGAGATGCGACGGGAATGCCGGGAATTCTTTCCATACGAAACAGGGAAAGGATCCCTCATCTCGAGCTAGGAGGCGGAAACGGGGCTCCCCTGGATGTGTGCGTGACCCACGTGCTTCCTCTCGAGTGGAGACGGGTATGTCGGGGAACTTCTTGAGTTGCAGCAAGGGTGTGAAGGACCCTTTGGAAGTTCCAGTGGTTAGACGTGATTAGCCTCGAGAAGCCTCAGCGGAAATGGGCCTCATCTCGCCTGGAGGGCAAAACCGCCTGGATTTTTTCGAGTTGCGGCAGGTGCTCTCGACTTACGACGGGGACCTCAGGGACCCGCTCTGGTGGCCTCAGGAAAGGCCAGTCCCCATGCGAGTTCCTCGGGGGCCTCTCGGGATTCCTCTCCCGTCGATGCCGGGGCCTAAGACCTTATGTGGAGTTGGGGCCGGAACCTGAGGATTCCTCTCCAGTGCTGACATGGATCTTGGGGTACTTCTGGAGTCTCCCCAGGGGAGTCAGTCCTCGTCTCGAATGCGGGCATGCACTTGCGCTTTCCTCCAGAGCGGTAGCAGCAATGTCACGCAGTCCTCCGCGTGGATCAAAGGATCTATGGTTTTCCCTCGAGTCTTTCCCACGAGGCTTTCCCACGAGGCTTTCCCACAGGGCTGTCCCACGTGCACACGTGGTGGGAGTCGATCCTCGGCTTGAACATCAAGGCAGTGCAGGGAAAACAGGTTCCTCTGGAATGGACTGACACATCTGGGGGACTCTTGGAATGGTGGCACGACCCTGGAGTTCCTCTCGCCTTTCCTGTGGAGAGCGCCTCCTCTTGAGATGCGACTGGAACGCCGGGAATTCTTTCCCTACGAAAAAGGGAAGGATCCCTCATCTCGAGATAGGAGGCGGAAACGGGACTCCCCTGGATGTTTGAGGGACCAAACGTGCTTCCTCTCGAGTGGAGACGGGTATGTCGGGGAACTTCTTGAGTTGCAGCAATGGTGTGAAGGACCCTTTGGAAGTTCCAGGGGTTAGATGTGATTGGCCTCGAGAAGCCTCAGCGGAAATGCGCCTCATCTCGCCTGGAGCCCAAAACCTCCTGGATTTTCTCGAGTTGCGGCAGGTGCTCTCGACTTACGACGGGGACCTCAGGGACCCGCTCTGGTGGCCTCAGGAAAGGCCAGTCCCCATGCGAGTTCCTCGGTTGGCCTCTCGGGATTCCTCTCCCGTCGATGCCGGGGCCTAAGACCTTGTGTGGAGTCGGGGCCGGAACCTGAGGATTCCTCTCCAGTGCTGACATGGATCTTGGGGTACGTCTGGAGTCTCCCCAGGGGAGTCAGTCCTCGTCTCGAATGCGGGCATGCACTTGCGCTTTCCTCCAGAGCGGTAGCAGCAGTGTCACGCAGTCCGCCGCGTGGATCAAAGGATCTATGGTTTTCCCTAGAGTCTTTCCCACGAGGCTTTCCCACGAGGCTTTCCCACAGGGCTGTCCCACGTGCACACGTGGTGGGAGTCGATCCTCGGCTTGAACATCAAGGCAGTGCAGGGAAAACAGGTTCCTCTGGAATGGACTGACACATCTGGGGGACTCTTGGAATGGTGGCACGACCCTGGAGTTCCTCTCGCCTTTCCTGTGGAGAGCGCCTCCTCTTGAGATGCGACGGGAACGCCGGGAATTCTTTCCCTACGAAACAGGGAAAGGATCCCTCATGTCGAGCTATGAGGCGGAAACGGGGCTCCCCTGGATGTGTGCGGGACCCCACGTGCTTCCTCTCGAGTGGAGACGGGTATGTCGGGGACCTTCTTGAGTTGCAGCAAGGGTGTGAAGGATCCTTTGGAAGTTCCAGTGGTTAGATGTGATTAGCCTCGAGAAGCCTCAGCGGAAATGGGCCTCATGTCGCCTGGAGGGCAAAACCTCCTGGATTTTCTCGAGTTGCGGCAGGTGCTCTCGACTTACGACGGGGACCTCAGGGACCCGCTCTGGTGCCCTCAGGAAAGGCCAGTCCCCATGCGAGGTCCTCGGGGGCCTCTCGGGATTCCTCTACCGTCGATGCCGGGGCCTAAGACCTTGTGTGGAGTCGGGGCCGGAACCTGAGGATTCCTCTCCAGTGCTGACATGGATCTTCGGGTACTTCTTGAGTCTCCCCAGGGGAGTCAGTCCTCGTCTCGAATGCGGGCATGCACATGCGCTTTCCTCCAGAGCGGTAGCAGCAGTGTCACGCAGTCCGCCGCGTGGATCAAAGGATCTATGGTTTTCCCTCGAGTCTTTCCCACGAGGCTTTCCCACGAGGCTTTCCCACAGGGCTGTCCCACGTGCACACGTGGTGGGATTCGATCCTCGGCTTGAACGTCAAGGCAGTGCAGGGAAAACAGGTTCCTCTGGAATGGACTGACACATCTGGGGGACTCTTGGAATGGTGGCACGACCCTGGAGTTCCTCTCGCCTTTCCTGTGGAGAGCGCCTGCTCTTGAGATGCGACGGGAACGCCGGGAATTCTTTCCCTACGAAACAGGGAAAGGATCCCTCATCTCGAGCTAGGAGGCGGAAACGGGGCTCCCCTGGATGTGTGCGGGACCCCACGTGCTTCCTCTCGAGTGGAGACGTGTATGTCGGGGAACTTCTTGAGTTGCAGCAAGGGTGTGAAGGACCCTTTGGAAGTTCCAGTGGTTAGATGTGATTGGCCTCGAGAAGCCTCAGCGGAAATGGGCCTCATCTCGCCTGGAGGGCAAAACCTCCTGGATTTTCTCGAGTTGCGGCAGGTGCTCTCGACTTACGACGGAGACCTCAGGGACCCGCTCTGGTGGCCTCAGGAAAGGCCAGTCCCCATGCGAGTTCCTCGGGGGCCTCTCGGGATTCCTCTCCCGTCGATGCCGGGGCCTAAGACCTTGTGTGGAGTCGGGGCCGGAACCTGAGGATTCCTCTCCAGTGCTGACATGGATCTTGGGGTACTTCTGGAGTCTCCCCAGGGGAGTCAGTCCTCGTCTCGAATGCGGGCATACACTTGCGCTTTCCTCCAGAGCGGTAGCAGCAGTGTCACGCAGTGTGCCGCGTGGATCAATGGATCTATGGTTTTCCCTCGAGTCTTTCCCACGAGGCTTTCCCACGAGGCTTTCCCACAGGGCTGTCCCACGTGCACACGTGGTGGGAGTCGATCCTCGGCTTGAATGTCAAGGCAGTGCAGGGAAAACAGGTTCCTCTGGAATGGACTGACACATCTGGGTGACTCTTGGAATGGTGGCACGACCCTGGAGTTCCTCTCGCCTTTCCTGTGGAGAGCGCCTCCTCTTGAGATGCGACGGGAACGCCGGGAATTCTTTCCCTACGAAACAGGGAAAGGATCCCTCATCTCGAGATAGGAGGCGGAAACGGGGCTCCCCTGGATGTGTGCGGGACACCACGTGCTTCCTCTCGAGTGCAGACTGGTATGTCGGGGAACTTCTTGAGTTGCAGCAAGGGTGTGAAGGACCCTTTGGAAGTTCCAGTGGTTAGATGTGATTGGCCTCGAGAAGCCTCAGCGGAAATGGGCCTCATCTCGTCTGGAGGGCAAAACCTCCTGGATTTTCTCGAGTTGCGGCAGGTGCACTCGACTTACGACGGGGACCTCAGGGACCCGCTCTGGTGGCCTCAGGAAAGGCCAGTCCCCATGCGAGTTCCTCGGGGGCCTCTCGGGATTCCTCTCCCGTCGATGCCGGGGCCTAAGACCTTGTGTGGAGTCGGGGCCGGAACCTGAGGATTCCTCTCCAGTGCTGACATGGATCTTGGGGTACTTCTGGAGTCTCCCCAGGGGAGTCAGTCCTCGTGTCGAATGCGGGCATGCACTTGCCCTTTCCTCCAGAGCGGAAGCAGCAGTGTCACGCAGTCCTTCGCGTGGATCAAAGGATCTATGGTTTTCCCTCGAGTCTTTCCCACGAGGCTTTCCCACGAGGCTTTCCCACAGGGCTGTCCCACGTGCACACGTGGTGGGACTCGATCCTCGGCTTGAACGTCAAGGCAGTGCAGGGAAAACAGGTTCCTCTGGAATGGACTGACACATCTGGGGGACTCTTGGAATGGTGGCACGACCCTGGAGTTCCTCTCGCCTTTCCTGTGGAGAGCGCCTCCTCTTGAGATGCGACGGGAATGCTGGGAATTCTTTCCCTTCGAAACAGGAAAAGGATCCCTCATCTCGAGCTAGGAGGCGGAAACGGGGCTCCCCTGGATGTGTGCGGGACACCACGTGCTTCCTCTCGAGTGTAGACGGGTATGTCGGGGAACTTCTTGAGTTGCAGCCAGGTTGTGAAGGACCCTTTGGAAGTTCCAGTGGTTAGACGTGATTGGCCTTGAGAAGCCTCAGCGGAAATGGGCCTCATCTCGCCTGGAGGGCAAAACCTCCTGGATTTTCTCGAGTTGCGGCAGGTGCTCTCGACTTACGACGGGGACCTCAGGGACCCGCTCTGGTGGCCTCAGGAAAGGCCAGTCCCCATGCGAGTTCCTCGGGGGCCTCTCGGGATTCCTCTCCCGTCGATGCCGGGGCCTAAGACCTTGTGTGGAGTCGGGGCCGAAACCTGAGGATTCCTCTCCTGTGCTGACATGGATCTTGGGGTACTTCTGGAGTCTCCCCAGGGGAGTCAGTCCTCGTCTCGAATGCGGGCATGCACTTGCGCTTTCCTCCAGAGCGATAGCAGCAGTGTCACGCAGTCCGCCGCGTGGATCAAAGGATCTATGGTTTTCCCTCGAGTCTTTCCCACGAGGCTTTCCCACGAGGCTTTCCCACAGGGCTGTCCCACGTGCACACGTGGTGGGAGTCGATCCTCGGCTTGAACGTCAAGGCAGTGCAGGGAAAACAGGTTCCTCTGGAATGGACTGACACATCTGGGGGACTCTTGGAATGGTGGCATGACCCTGGAGTTCCTCTCGCCTTTCCTGTGGAGAGCGCCTCCTCTTGAGATGCGATGGGATGCCGGGAATTCTTTCCCTACGAAACAGGGAAAGGATCCCTCATCTCGAGCTAGGAGGCGGAAACGGGGCTCCCCTGGATGTGTGCGGGACCCACGTGCTTCCTCTCGAGTGGAGACGGGTATGTCGGGGAACTTCTTGAGTTGCAGCAAGGGTGTGAAGGACTCTTTGGAAGTTCCAGTGGTTAGACGTGAGTAGCCTCGAGAAGCCTCAGCGGAAATAGGCCTCATCTCGCCTGGAGGGCAAAACCTCCTGGATTTTCTCGAGTTGCGGCAGGTGCTCTCGACTTACGACGGGGACCTCAGGGACCCGCTCTGGTGGCCTCAGGAAAGGCCAGTCCCCATGCGAGTTCCTAGGGGGCCTCTCGGGATTCCTCTCCCGTCGATGCCGGGGCCTAAGACCTTGTGTGGAGTCGGGGCCGGAACCTGAGGATTCCTCTCCAGTGCTGACATGGATCTTGGGGTACTTCTGGAGTCTCCCCAGGGGAGTCAGTCCTCGTCTCGAATGCGGGCATGCACTTGCGCTTTCCTCGAGAGCGGTAGCAGCAGTGTCACGCAGTCCGCCGCGTGGATCAAAGGATCTATGGTTTTCCCTCGAGTCTTTCCCACGAGGCTTTCCCACGAGGCTTTCCCACAGGGCTGTCCCACGTGCACACGTGGTGGGAGTCGATCCTCGGCTTGAACGTCAAGGCAGTGCAGGGAAAACAGGTTCCTCTGGAATGGACTGACACATCTGGGGGACCCTTGGAATGGTGGCATGACCCTGGAGTTCCTCTCGCCTTTCCTGTGGAGAGCGCCTCCTCTTGAGATGCGACGGGAACGCCGGGAATTCTTTCCCTACGAAACAGGGAACGGATCCCTCATCTCGAGCTAGGAGGCGGAAACGTGGCTCCCCTGGATGTGTGCGGGACACCACGTGCTTCCTCTCGAGTGCAGACGGGTATGTCGGGGAACTTCTTGAGTTGCAGCAAGGGTGTGAAGGACCCTTTGGAAGTTCCAGTGGTTAGATGTGATTGGCCTCGAGAAGCCTCAGCGGAAATGGGCCTCATCTCGCCTGGAGGGCAAAGCCTCCTGGATTTTCTCGAGTTGCGGCAGGTGCTCTCGACTTACGACGGGGACCTCAGGGACCCGCTCTGGAGGCCTCAGGAAAGGCCAGTCCCCATGCGAGTTCCTCGGGGGCCTCTCGGGATTCCTCTCCCGTTGATGCCGGGGCCTAAGACCTTGTGTGGAGTCGGGGCCGGAACCTGAGGATTCCTCTCCAGTGCTGACATGGATCTTGGGGTACTTCTGGAGTCTCCCCAGGGGAGTCAGTCCTCGTCTCGAATGCGGGCATGCATTGCGCCTTCCTCCAGAGCGGTAGCAGCAGTGTCACGCAGTCCGCCGCGTGGATCAAAGGATCTATGGTTTTCCCTCGAGTCTTTCCCACGAGGCTTTCCCACGAGGCTTTCCCACAGGGCTGTCCCACGTGCACACGTGGTGGGAGTGGATCCTCGGCTTGAACGTCAAGGCAGTGCAGGGAAAACAGGTTCCTCTGGAATGGACTGACACATCTGGGGGACTCTTGGAATGGTGGCACGACCCTGGAGTTCCTCTCGCCTTTCCTGTGGAGAGCGCCTCCTCTTGAGATGCGACGGGAACGCCGGGAATTCTTTCCGTACGAAACAGGGAAAGGATCCCTCATCTCGAGCTAGGAGGCGGAAACGGTGCTTCCCTGGATGTGTGCGTGACCCACGTGCTTCCTCTCGATTGGAGACGGGTATGTCGGGGAACTTCTTGAGTTGCAGCAAGGGTGTGAAGGACCCTTTGGAAGTTCCAGTGGTTAGACGTGATTAGCCTAGGAAGCCTCAGCGGAAATGGGCCTCACCTCGCCTGGAGGGCAAAACCTCCTGGATTTTCTCGAGTTGCGGCAGGTGCTCTCGACTTACGACGGGGACCTCAGGGACCCGCTCTGGTGGCCTCAGGAAAGGCCAGTCCCCATGCGAGTTCCTCGGGGGCGTCTCGGGATTCCTCTCCCGTCGATGCCGGGGCCTAAGACCTTGTGTGGAGTCGGGGCCGGAACCTGAGGATTCCTCTCCAGTGCTGACATGGATCTTGGGGTACTTCTGGAGTCTCCCCAGGGGAGTCAGTCCTCGTCTCGATTGCGGGCATGCACTTGAGCTTTCCTCCAGAGCGGTAGCAGCAGTGTCAGGCAGTCCGCCGCGGGGATCAAAGGATCTATGGTTTTCCCTCGAGTCTTTCCCACGAGGCTTTCCCACGAGGCTTTCCCACAGGGCTGTCCCACGTTCACACGTGGTGGGAGTCGATCCTCGGCTTGAACGTCAAGGCAGTGCAGGGAAAACAGGTTCCTCTGGAATGGACTGACACATCTGGGGGACTCTTGGAATGGTGGCACGACCCTTCAGTTCCTCTCGCCTTTCCTGTGGAGAGCGCCTCCTCTTGAGATGCGACGGGAACGCCGGGAATTCTTTCCCTACGAAACAGGGAAAGGATCCCTCATCTCGAGCTAGGAGGCGGAAACGGGGCTCCCCTGGATGTGTGCGGGACGCACGTGCTTCCTCTCGAGTGGAGACGGGTATGTCGGGGAACTTCTTGAGTTGCAGCAAGGGTGTGAAGGACCCTTTGGAAGTTCCAGTGGTTAGACGTGAGTAGCCTCGAGAAGCCTCAGCGGAAATAGGCCTCATCTCGTCTGGAGGGCAAAACCTCCTGGATTTTCTCGAGTTGCGGCAGGTGCTCTCGACTTACGACGGGGACCTCAGGGACCCGCTCTGGTGGCCTCAGGAAAGGCCAGTCCCCATGCGACTTCCTCGGGGGCGTCTCGGGATTCCTCTCCCGTCGATGCCGGGGCCTAAGACCTTGTGTGGAGTCGGGGCCGGAACCTGAGGATTCCTCTCCAGTGCTGACATGGATCTTGGGGTACTTCTGGAGTCTCCCCAGGGGAGTCAGTCCTCGTCTCGAATGCGGGCATGCACTTGCGCTTTCCTCGAGAGCGGTAGCAGCAGTGTCACGCAGTCCGCCGCGTGGATCAAAGGATCTATGGTTTTCCCTCGAGTCTTTCCCACGAGGCTTTCCCACGAGGCTTTCCCACAGGGCTGTCCCACGTGCACAGGTGGTGGGAGTCGATCCTCGGCTTGAACGTCAAGGCAGTGCAGGGAAAACAGGTTCCTCTGGAATGGACTGACACATCTGGGGGACCCTTGGAATGGTGGCATGACCCTGGAGTTCCTCTCGCCTTTCCTGTGGAGAGCGCCTCCTCTTGAGATGCGACGGGAACGCCGGGAATTCTTTCCCTACGAAACAGGGAAAGGATCCCTCATCTCGAGCTAGGAGGCGGAAACGTGGCTCCCCTGGATGTGTGCGGGACACCACGTGCTTCCTCTCGAGTGCAGACGGGTATGTCGGGGAACTTCTTGAGTTGCAGCAAGGGTGTGAAGGACCCTTTGGAAGTTCCAGTGGTTAGATGTGATTGGCCTCGAGAAGCCTCAGCGGAAATGGGCCTCATCTCGCCTGGAGGGCAAAGCCTCCTGGATTTTCTCGAGTTGCGGCAGGTGCTCTCGACTTACGACGGGGTCCTCAGGGACCCGCTCTGGAGGCCTCAGGAAAGGCCAGTCCCCATGCGAGTTCCTCGGGGGCCTCTCGGGATTCCTCTCCCGTTGATGCCGGGGCCTAAGACCTTGTGTGGAGTCGGGGCCGGAACCTGAGGATTCCTCTCCAGTGCTGACATGGATCTTGGTGTACTTCTGGAGTCTCCCCAGGGGAGTCAGTCCTCGTCTCGAATGCGGGCATGCATTGCGCCTTCCTCCAGAGCGGTAGCAGCAGTGTCACGCAGTCCGCCGCGTGGATCAAAGGATCTATGGTTTTCCCTCGAGTCTTTCCCACGAGGCTTTCCCACGAGGCTTTCCCACAGGGCTGTCCCACGTGCACACGTGGTGGGAGTCGATCCTCGGCTTGAACGTCAAGGCAGTGCAGGGAAAACAGGTTCCTCTTAAATGGACTGACACATCAGGGGGACTCTTGGAATGGTGGCACGACCCTGGAGTTCCTCTCGCCTTTCCTGTGGAGAGCGCCTCCTCTTGAGATGCGACGGGAACGCCGGGAATTCTTTCCCTACGAAACAGGGAAAGGATCCTTCATCTCGAGCTAAGAGGCGGAAACGGGGCTCCCCTGGATGTGTGCCAGACCCCACGTGCTTCCTCTCGAGTGTAGACGGGTATGTCGGGGAACTTCTTGAGTTGCAGCAAGGGTGTGAAGGACCCTTTGGAAGTTCCAGTGGTTAGATGTGATTGGCCTCGAGAAGCCTCAGCGGAAATGGGCCTCATCTCGCCTGGAAGGCAAAACCTCCTGGATTTTCTCGATTTGCGGCAAGTGCTCTCGACTTACGACGGGGACCTCAGGGACCCGTTCTGGTGCCCTCAGGAAAGGCCAGTCCCCATGCGAGTTCCTCGGGGGCGTCTCGGGATTCCTCTCCCGTAGATGCCGGGGCATAAGACCTTGCGTGGATTCGGGGCTGGAACCTGAGGATTCCTCTCCAGTGCTGACATGGATCTTGGGGTACTTCTGGAGTCTCCCCAGGGGAGTCAGTCCTCGTCTCGAATGCGGGCATGCACTTGCGCTTTCCTCCAGAGCGGTAGCAGCAGTGTCACGCAGTCCGCCGCGTGGATCAAAGGATCTATGGTTTTCCCTCGAGTCTTTCCCACGAGGCTTTCCCACGAGGCTTTCCCTCAGGGCTGTCCCACGTGCACACGTGGTGGGACTCGATCCTCGGCTTGAACGTCAAGGCAGTGCAGGGAAAAAAGGTTCCTCTGTAATGGACTGACACATCTGGGGGTCTCTTGGAATGGTGGCACGACCCTGGTGTTCCTCTCTCCTTTCCTGTGGAGAGCGCCTCGTCTTGAGATGCGACGGGAACGCCGGGAATTCTTTCCCTACGAAACAGGGAAAGGATCCCTCATCTCGAGCTAGGAGGCGGAAACGGGGCTCCCCTGGATGTGTGCGTGACCCCACGTGCTTCCTCTCGTGTGGATACGGGTATGTCGGGGAAGTTCTTAGTTGCAGCAAGGGTGTGAAGGACCCTTTGGAAGTTCCAGTGGTTAGACGTGATTAGCCTCGAGAAGCCTCAGCCGAAATGGGCCTCATCTCGCCTGGAGGGCAAAACCTCCTGGATTTTCTCGAGTTGCGGCAGGTGCTCTCGATTTACGACGGGGACCTCAGGGACCCGCTCTGGTGGCCTCAGGAAAGGCCAGTCCCCATGCGAGTTCCTTGGGGGCCTCTGGGGATTCCCCTCCCGTCGATGCCGGGGCCTAAGTCCTTGTGTGGAGTCGGGGCCGGAACCTGAGGATTCCTCTCCAGTGCTGACATGGATCTTGGGGTACTTCTGGAGTCTCCCCAGGGGAGTCAGTCTTCGTCTCGAATGCGGGCATGCACTTGCGCTTTCCTCCAGAGCGGTAGCAGCAGTGTCACGCAGTCCGCCGCGTGGATCAAAGGATCTATGGTTTTCCCTCGAGTCTTTCCCACGAGGCTTTCCCACGAGGCTTTCCCACAGGGCTGTCCCACGTGCACACGTGGTGGGAGTCGATCCTCGGCTTGAACGTCAAGGCAGTGCAGGGAAAACAGGTTCCTCTGGAATGGACTGACACATCTGGGGGACTCTTGCAATGGTGGCATGACCCTGGAGTTCTTCTCGCCTTTCCTGTGGAGAGCGCCTCCTCTTGAGATGCGACGGGAACGCCGGGAATTCTTTCCCTACGAAACAGGGAAAGGATCCCTCATCTTGAGCTAGGAGGCGGAAACGGGGCTCCCCTGGATGTGTGCGGGACACCACGTGCTTCCTCTCGAGTGCAAACGGGTATGTTGGGGAACTTCTTGAGTTGCAGCAAGGTTGTGAAGGACCCTTTGGAAGTACCAGTGGTTAGATGTGATTGGCCTTGAGAAGACTCAGCGGAAATGGGCCTCATCTCGCCTGGAGGGCAAAACCTCCTGGATTTTCTCGAGTTGCGGCAGGTGCTCTCGACTTACGACAGGGACCCCAGGGACCCGCTCTGGTGGCCTCAGGAAAGGCCAGTCCACATGCGAGTTCCTCGGGGGCCTCTCGGGATTCCTCTCCCGTCGATGCCGGGGCCTAAGACCTTGTTTGGAGTCAGGGCCGGAACCTGAGGATTCCTCTGCAGTGCTGACATGGATCTTGGGGTACATCTGGAGTCTCCCCAGTGGAGTCAGTCCTCCTCTCCAATGCGGGCATGCACTTGCGCTTTCCTCCAGAGCGGTAGCAGCAGTGTCACGCAGTCCGCCGCGTGGATCAAAGGATCTATGGTTTTCCCTCGAGTCTTTCCCACGAGGCTTTCCCACGAGGCTTTCCCACAGGGCTGTCCCACGTGCACACGTGGTGGGAGTGGATCCTCGGCTTGAACGTCAAGGCAGTGCAGGGAAAACAGGTTCCTCTGGAATGGACTGACACATCTGGGGGACTCTTGGAATGGTGGCACGACCCTGGAGTTCCTCTCGCCTTTCCTGTGGAGAGCGCCTCCTCTTGAGATGCGACGGGAACGCCGGGAATTCTTTCCGTACGAAACAGGGAAAGGATCCCTCATCTCGAGCTAGGAGGCGGAAACGGTGCTTCCCTGGATGTGTGCGTGACCCACGTGCTTCCTCTCGATTGGAGACGGGTATGTCGGGGAACTTCTTGAGTTGCAGCAAGGGTGTGAAGGACCCTTTGGAAGTTCCAGTGGTTAGACGTGATTAGCCTAGGAAGCCTCAGCGGAAATGGGCCTCACCTCGCCTGGAGGGCAAAACCTCCTGGATTTTCTCGAGTTGCGGCAGGTGCTCTCGACTTACGACGGGGACCTCAGGGACCCGCTCTGGTGGCCTCAGGAAAGGCCAGTCCCCATGCGAGTTCCTCGGGGGCGTCTCGGGATTCCTCTCCCGTCGATGCCGGGGCCTAAGTCCTTGTGTGGAGTCGGGGCCGGAACCTGAGGATTCCTCTCCAGTGCTGACATGGATCTTGGGGTACTTCTGGAGTCTCCCCAGGGGAGTCAGTCCTCGTCTCGATTGCGGGCATGCACTTGAGCTTTCCTCCAGAGCGGTAGCAGCAGTGTCAGGCAGTCCGCCGCGGGGATCAAAGGATCTATGGTTTTCCCTCGAGTCTTTCCCACGAGGCTTTCCCACGAGGCTTTCCCACAGGGCTGTCCCACGTTCACACGTGGTGGGAGTCGATCCTCGGCTTGAACGTCAAGGCAGTGCAGGGAAAACAGGTTCCTCTGGAATGGACTGACACATCTGGGGGACTCTTGGAATGGTGGCACGACCCTTCAGTTCCTCTCGCCTTTCCTGTGGAGAGCGCCTCCTCTTGAGATGCGACGGGAACGCCGGGAATTCTTTCCCTACGAAACAGGGAAAGGATCCCTCATCTCGAGCTAGGAGGCGGAAACGGGGCTCCCCTGGATGTGTGCGGGACGCACGTGCTTCCTCTCGAGTGGAGACGGGTATGTCGGGGAACTTCTTGAGTTGCAGCAAGGGTGTGAAGGACCCTTTGGAAGTTCCAGTGGTTAGATGTGATTGGCCTCGAGAAGCCTCAGCGGAAATGGGCCTCATCTCGCCTGGAAGGCAAAACCTCCTGGATTTTCTCGATTTGCGGCAAGTGCTCTCGACTTACGACGGGGACCTCAGGGACCCGTTCTGGTGCCCTCAGGAAAGGCCAGTCCCCATGCGAGTTCCTCGGGGGCGTCTCGGGATTCCTCTCCCGTAGATGCCGGGGCCTAAGACCTTGCGTGGATTCGGGGCCGGAACCTGAGGATTCCTCTCCAGTGCTGACATGGATCTTGGGGTACTTCTGGAGTCTCCCCAGGGGAATCAGTCCTCGTCTCGAATGCGGGCATGCACTTGCGCTTTCCTCCAGAGCGGTAGCAGCAGTGTCACGCAGTCCGCCGCGTGGATCAAAGGATCTATGGTTTTCCCTCGAGTCTTTCCCACGAGGCTTTCCCACGAGGCTTTCCCTCAGGGCTGTCCCACGTGCACACGTGGTGGGACTCGATCCTCGGCTTGAACGTCAAGGCAGTGCAGGGAAAAAAGGTTCCTCTGTAATGGACTGACACATCTGGGGGTCTCTTGGAATGGTGGCACGACCCTGGTGTTCCTCTCTCCTTTCCTGTGGAGAGCGCCTCGTCTTGAGATGCGACGGGAACGCCGGGAATTCTTTCCCTACGAAACAGGGAAAGGATCCCTCATCTCGAGCTAGGAGGCGGAAACGGGGCTCCCCTGGATGTGTGCGTGACCCCACGTGCTTCCTCTCGTGTGGATACGGGTATGTCGGGGAAGTTCTTAGTTGCAGCAAGGGTGTGAAGGACCCTTTGGAAGTTCCAGTGGTTAGACGTGATTAGCCTCGAGAAGCCTCAGCCGAAATGGGCCTCATCTCGCCTGGAGGGCAAAACCTCCTGGATTTTCTCGAGTTGCGGCAGGTGCTCTCGATTTACGACGGGGACCTCAGGGACCCGCTCTGGTGGCCTCAGGAAAGGCCAGTCCCCATGCGAGTTCCTTGGGGGCCTCTGGGGATTCCCCTCCCGTCGATGCCGGGGCCTAAGTCCTTGTGTGGAGTCGGGGCCGGAACCTGAGGATTCCTCTCCAGTGCTGACATGGATCTTGGGGTACTTCTGGAGTCTCCCCAGGGGAGTCAGTCTTCGTCTCGAATGCGGGCATGCACTTGCGCTTTCCTCCAGAGCGGTAGCAGCAGTGTCACGCAGTCCGCCGCGTGGATCAAAGGATCTATGGTTTTCCCTCGAGTCTTTCCCACGAGGCTTTCCCACGAGGCTTTCCCACAGGGCTGTCCCACGTGCACACGTGGTGGGAGTCGATCCTCGGCTTGAACGTCAAGGCAGTGGAGGGAAAACAGGTTCCTCTGGAATGGACTGACACATCTGGGGGACTCTTGCAATGGTGGCATGACCCTGGAGTTCTTCTCGCCTTTCCTGTGGAGAGCGCCTCCTCTTGAGATGCGACGGGAACGCCGGGAATTCTTTCCCTACGAAACAGGGAAAGGATCCCTCATCTTGAGCTAGGAGGCGGAAACGGGGCTCCCCTGGATGTGTGCGGGACACCACGTGCTTCCTCTCGAGTGCAAACGGGTATGTTGGGGAACTTCTTGAGTTGCAGCAAGGTTGTGAAGGACCCTTTGGAAGTACCAGTGGTTAGATGTGATTGGCCTCGAGAAGACTCAGCGGAAATGGGCCTCATCTCGCCTGGAGGGCAAAACCTCCTGGATTTTCTCGAGTTGCGGCAGGTGCTCTCGACTTACGACAGGGACCCCAGGGACCCGCTCTGGTGGCCTCAGGAAAGGCCAGTCCACATGCGAGTTCCTCGGGGGCCTCTCGGGATTCCTCTCCCGTCGATGCCGGGGCCTAAGACCTTGTGTGGAGTCAGGGCCGGAACCTGAGGATTCCTCTGCAGTGCTGACATGGATCTTGGGGTACTTCTGGAGTCTCCCCAGTGGAGTCAGTCCTCCTCTCGAATGCGGGCATGCACTTGCGCTTTCCTCCAGAGCGGTAGCAGCAGTGTCACGCAGTCCGCCGCGTGGATCAAAGGATCTATGGTTTTCCCTCGAGTCTTTCCCACGAGGCTTTCCCACGAGGCTTTCCCACAGGGCTGTCCCACGTGCACACGTGGTGGGAGTGGATCCTCGGCTTGAACGTCAAGGCAGTGCAGGGAAAACAGGTTCCTCTGGAATGGACTGACACATCTGGGGGACTCTTGGAATGGTGGCACGACCCTGGAGTTCCTCTCGCCTTTCCTGTGGAGAGCGCCTCCTCTTGAGATGCGACGGGAACGCCGGGAATTCTTTCCGTACGAAACAGGGAAAGGATCCCTCATCTCGAGCTAGGAGGCGGAAACGGTGCTTCCCTGGATGTGTGCGTGACCCACGTGCTTCCTCTCGATTGGAGACGGGTATGTCGGGGAACTTCTTGAGTTGCAGCAAGGGTGTGAAGGACCCTTTGGAAGTTCCAGTGGTTAGACGTGATTAGCCTAGGAAGCCTCAGCGGAAATGGGCCTCACCTCGCCTGGAGGGCAAAACCTCCTGGATTTTCTCGAGTTGCGGCAGGTGCTCTCGACTTACGACGGGGACCTCAGGGACCCGCTCTGGTGGCCTCAGGAAAGGCCAGTCCCCATGCGAGTTCCTCGGGGGCCTCTCGGGATTCCTCTCCCGTCGATGCCGGGGCCTAAGACCTTGTGTGGAGTCGGGGCCGGAACCTGAGGATTCCTCTCCAGTGCTGACATGGATCTTGGGGTACTTCTGGAGTCTCCCCAGGGGAGTCAGTCCTCGTCTCGATTGCGGGCATGCACTTGCGCTTTCCTCCAGAGCGGTAGCAGCAGTGTCAGGCAGTCCGCCGCGGGGATCAAAGGATCTATGGTTTTCCCTCGAGTCTTTCCCACGAGGCTTTCCCACGAGGCTTTCCCACAGGGCTGTCCCACGTTCACATGTGGTGGGAGTCGATCCTCGGGTTGAACGTCAAGGCAGTGCAGGGAAAACAGGTTCCTCTGGAATGGACTGACACATCTGGGAGACTCTTGGAATGGCGGCATGACCCTGGAGTTCTTCTCGCCTTTCCTGTGGAGAGCGCCTCCTCTTGAGATGCGACGGGAACGCCGGGAATTCTTTCCCTACGAAACAGGGAAAGGATCCCTCATCTCGAGCTAGGAGGCGGAAACGGGGCTCCCCTGGATGTGTGCGGGACGCACGTGCTTCCTCTCGAGTGGAGACGGGTATGTCGGGGAACTTCTTGAGTTGCAGCAAGGGTGTGAAGGACCCTTTGGAAGTTCCAGTGGTTAGACGTGAGTAGCCTCGAGAAGCCTCAGCGGAAATAGGCCTCATCTCGCCTGGAGGGCAAAACCTCCTGGATTTTCTCGAGTTGCGGCAGGTGCTCTCGACTTACGACGGGGACCTCAGGGACCCGCTCTGGTGGCCTCAGGAAAGGCCAGTCCCCATGCGACTTCCTCGGGGGCGTCTCGGGATTCCTCTCCCGTCGATGCCGGGGCCTAAGACCTTGTGTGGACTCAGGGCCGGAACCTGAGGATTCCTCTCCAGTGCTGTCATGGATCTTGGGGTACTTCTGGAGTCTCCCCAGGGGAGTCAGTCCTCGTCTCGAATGCGGGCATGCACTTGCGCTTTCCTCGAGAGCGGTAGCAGCAGTGTCACGCAGTCCGCCGCGTGGATCAAAGGATCTATGGTTTTCCCTCGAGTTTTTCCCACGAGTCTTTCCCACGAGGCTTTCCCACAGGGCTGTCCCACAGGCACACGTGGTGGGAGTCGATCCTCGGCTTGAACGTCAAGGCAGTGCAGGGAAAACAGGTTCCTCTGGAATGGACTGACACATCTGGGGGACTCATGGAATGGTGTCACGACCCTGGAGTTCCTCTCGCCTTTCCTGTGGAGAGCGCCTCCTCTTGAGATGCGACGGGAACGCCGGGAATTCTTTCCCTACGAAACAGGGAAAGGATCCCTCATCTCGAGCTAGGAGGCGGAAACGGGGCTCCCCTGGATGTGTGCGGGACACCACGTGCTTCCTCTCGAGTGGAGACGGGTATGTCGGGGAACTTCTTGAGTTGCAGCAATGGTGTGAAGGTCCCTTTGGTAGTTCCAGTGGTTAGATGTGATTGGCCTCGAGAAGCCTCAGCGGAAATGGGCCTCATCTCGCCTGGAGGGCAAAACCTCCTGGATTTTATCGAGTTGCGGCAGGTGCTCTCGACTTACGATGGGGATCTCAGGGAACCGCTCTGGTGGCCTCAGGAAAGGCCAGTCCCCATGCGAGTTCCTTGGGGGCCTCTGGGGATTCCTCTCCCGTCGATGCCGGGGCCTAAGACCTTGTGTGGAGTCGGGGCCGGAACCTGAGGATTCCTCTCCAGTGCTGACATGGATCTTGGGGTACTTCTGGAGTCTCCCCAGGGGAGTCATTCCTCGTCTCGAATGCAGGCATGCACTTGCGCTTTCCTCCAGAGCGGTAGCAGCAGTGTCACGCAGTCCGCCGCGTGGATCAAACGATCTATGGTTTTCCCTCGAGTCTTTCCCACGAGGCTTTCCCACGAGGCTTTCCCACAGGGCTGTCCCACGTGCACACGTGGTGGGAGTCGATCCTCGGCTTGAACGTCAAGGCAGTGCAGGGAAAACAGGTTCCTCTGGAATGGACTGACACATCTGGGGGACTCTTGGAGTGGTGTCACGACCCTGCAGTTCCTCTCGCCTTTCCTGTGGAGAGCGCCTCCTCTTGAGATGCGACGGGAACGCCGGGAATTCTTTCCCTACGAAACAGGGAAAGGATCCCTCATCTCGAGCTAGGAGGCGGAAACGGGGCTCCCCTGGATGTGTGCGGGACGCACGTGCTTCCTCTCGAGTGGAGACGGGTATGTCGGGGAACTTCTTGAGTTGCAGCAAGGGTGTGAAGGACCCTTTGGAAGTTCCAGTGGTTAGACGTGAGTAGCCTCGAGAAGCCTCAGCGGAAATAGGCCTCATCTCGCCTGGAGGGCAAAACCTCCTGGATTTTCTCGAGTTGCGGCAGGTGCTCTCGACTTACGACGGGGACCTCAGGGACCCGCTCTGGTGGCCTCAGGAAAGGCCAGTCCCCATGCGACTTCCTCGGGGGCGTCTCGGGATTCCTCTCCCGTCGATGCCGGGGCCTAAGACCTTGTGTGGAGTCGGGGCCGGAACCTGAGGATTCCTCTCCAGTGCTGACATGGATCTTGGGGTACTTCTGGAGTCTCCCCAGGGGAGTCAGTCCTCGTCTCGAATGCGGGCATGCACTTGCGCTTTCCTCGAGAGCGGTAGCAGCAGTGTCACGCAGTCCGCCGCGTGGATCAAAGGATCTATGGTTTTCCCTCGAGTTTTTCCCACGAGTCTTTCCCACGAGGCTTTCCCACAGGGCTGTCCCACGGGCACACGTGGTGGGAGTCGATCCTCGGCTTGAACGTCAAGGCAGTGCAGGGAAAACAGGTTCCTCTGGAATGGACTGACACATCTGGGGGACCCTTGGAATGGTGGCATGACCCTGGAGTTCCTCTCGCCTTTCCTGTGGAGAGCGCCTCCTCTTGAGATGCGACGGGAACGCCGGGAATTCTTTCCCTACGAAACAGGGAAAGGATCCCTCATCTCGAGCTAGGAGGCGGAAACGGGGCTCCCCTGGATGTGTGCGTGACCCCACGTGCTTCCTCTCGAGTGGAGACGGGTATGTCGGGGAAGTTCTTAGTTGCAGCAAGGGTGTGAAGGACCCTTTGGAAGTTCCAGTGGTTAGACGTGATTAGCCTCGAGAAGCCTCAGCCGAAATGGGCCTCATCTCGCCTGGAGGGCAAAACCTCCTGGATTTTCTCGAGTTGCGGCAGGTGCTCTCGACTTACGACGGGGACCTCAGGGACCCGCTCTGGTGGCCTCAGGAAAGGCCAGTCCCCATGCGAGTTCCTTGGGGGCCTCTGGGGATTCCTCTCCCGTCGATGCCGGGGCCTAAGACCTTGTGTGGAGTCGGGGCCGGAACCTGAGGATTCCTCTCCAGTGCTGACATGGATCTTGGGGTACTTCTGGAGTCTCCCCAGGGGAGTCAGTCTTCGTCTCGAATGCGGGCATGCACTTGCGCTTTCCTCCAGAGCGGTAGCAGCAGTGTCACGCAGTCCGCCTCGTGGATCAAAGGACCTATGGTTTTCCCTCGAGTCTTTCCCACGAGGCTTTCCCACGAGGCTTTCCCACAGGGCTGTCCCACGTGCACACGTGGTGGGAGTCGATCCTCGGCTTGAACGTCAAGGCAGTGCAGGGAAAACAGGTTCCTCTGGAATGGACTGACACATCTGGGGGACTCATGGAATGGTGTCACGACCCTGGAGTTCCTCTCGCCTTTCCTGTGGAGAGCGCCTCCTCTTGAGATGCGACGGGAACGCCGGGAATTCTTTCCCTACGAAACAGGGAAAGGATCCCTCATCTCGAGCTAGGAGGCGGAAACGGGGCTCCCCTGGATGTGTGCGGGACACCACGTGCTTCCTCTCGAGTGGAGACGGGTATGTCGGGGAACTTCTTGAGTTGCAGCAATGGTGTGAAGGTCCCTTTGGTAGTTCCAGTGGTTAGATGTGATTGGCCTCGAGAAGCCTCAGCGGAAATGGGCCTCATCTCGCCTGGAGGGCAAAACCTCCTGGATTTTATCGAGTTGCGGCAGGTGCTCTCGACTTACGATGGGGATCTCAGGGAACCGCTCTGGTGGCCTCAGGAAAGGCCAGTCCCCATGCGAGTTCTTCGGGGGCGTCTCGGGATTCCTCTCCCGTCGATGCCGGGGCCTAAGACCTTGTGTGGAGTCGGGGCCGGAACCTGAGGATTCCTCTCCAGTGCTGACATGGATCTTGGGGTACTTATGGAGTCTCCCCAGGGGAGTCATTCCTCGTCTCGAATGCAGGCATGCACTTGCGCTTTCCTCCAGAGCGGTAGCAGCAGTGTCACGCAGTCCGCCGCGTGGATCAAAGGATCTATGGTTTTCCCTCGAGTCTTTCCCACGAGGCTTTCCCACGAGGCTTTCCCACAGGGCTGTCCCACGTGCACACGTGGTGGGAGTCGATCCTCGGCTTGAACGTCAAGGCAGTGCAGGGAAAACAGGTTCCTCTGGAATGGACTGACACATCTGGGGGACTCTTGGAATGGTGGCACGACCCTGGAGTTCCTCTCGCCTTTCCTGTGGAGAGCGCCTCCTCTTGAGATGCGACGGGAACGCCGGGAATTCTTTCCCTACGAAACAGGGAAAGGATCCCTCATCTCGAGCTAGGAGGCGGAAACGGGGCTCCCCTGGATGTGTGCGGGACACCACGTGCTTCCTCTCGAGTGCAGACGGGTATGTCGGGGAACTTCTTGAGTTGCAGCAATGGTGTGAAGGACCCTTTGGAAGTTCCAGTGGTTAGATGTGATTGGCCTCGAGAAGCCTCAGCGGAAATGGGCCTCATCTCGCCTGGAGGGCAAAACCTCCTGGATTTTCTCGAATTGTGGCAGTTGCTCTCGAGTTACGACGGGGACCTCAGGGAACCGCTCTGGTGGCCTCAGGAAAGGCCAGTTCCCATGCGAGTTCCACGGGGGCCTCTCGGGATTCCTCTCCCGTCGATGCCGGGGCCTAAGACCTTGTGTGGAGTCGGGGCCGGAACCTGAGGATTCCTCTCCAGTGCTTACATGGATCTTGGGGTACTTCTGGAGTCTCCCCAGGGGAGTCAGTCCTCGTCTCGAATGCGCGCATGCACTTGCGCTTTCCTCCAGAGCGGTAGCAGCAGTGTCACGCAGTCCGCCGCGAGGATCAAAGGATCTATGGTTTTCCCTCGAGTCTTTCCCACGAGGCTTTCCCACGAGGCTTTCCCACGAGGCTTTCCTACAGGGCTGTCCCACGTGCACACGTGGTGGGACTCGATCCTCGGCTTGAACGTCAAGGCAGTGCAGGGAAAAAAGGTTCCTCTGGAATGGACTGACACATCTGGGGGACTCTTGGAATGGTGTCACGACCCTGGAGTTCCTCTCGCCTTTCCTGTGAAGAGCGCCTCCTCTTGAGATTCGAGGGAACGCCGGGAATTCTTTCCCTACGAAACAGGGAAAGGATCCCTCATCTCGAGCTAGGAGGCGGAAACGGGGCTCCCCTGGATGTGTGCGTGACCCCACGTGCTTCCTCTCGAGGGGAGACGGGTATGTCGGGGAACTTCTTGAGTTGCAGCAAGGGTGTGAAGGACCCTTTGGAAGTTCCAGTGGTTAGACGTGATTGGCCTCGAGAAGCCTCAGCGGAAATGGGCCTCATCTCGCCTGGAGGGCAAAACCTCCTGGATTTTCTCGAGTTGCGGCAGGTGCTCTCGACTTACGACGGGGACCTCAGGGACCAGCTCTGGTGGCCTCAGGAAATGCCAGTCCCCATGCGAGTTCCTCGGGGGCCTCTGGGGATTCCTCTCCCGTCGATTCCGGGGCCTAAGACCTTGTGTGGAGTCGGGGCCGGAACCTGAGGATTCCTCTCCAGTGCTGACATGGATCTTGGGGTACTTCTGGAGTCTCCCCAGGGGAGTCAGTCCTCGTCTCGAATGCGGGCATGCACTTGCGCTTTCCTCCAGAGCGGTAGCAGCAGTGTCACGCAGTCCGCCGCGTGGATCAAAGGATCTATGGTTTTCCCTCGAGTCTTTCCCACGAGGCTTTCCCACGAGGCTTTCCCACAGGGCTGTCCCACGTGCACACGTGGTGGGAGTCGATCCTCGGCTTGAACGTCAAGGCAGTGCAGGGAAAACAGGTTCCTCTGGAATGGACTGACACATCTGGGGGACTCTTGGAATGGTGGCACGACCCTGGAGTTCCTCTCGCCTTTCCTGTGGAGAGCACCTCCTCTTGAGATGCGACGGGAACGCCGGGAATTCTTTCCCTACGAAACAGGGAAAGGATCCCTCATCTCGAGCTAGGAGGCGGAAACGGGGCTCCCCTGGATGTGTGCGGGACACCACGTGCTTCCTCTCGAGTGGAGACGGGTATGTCGGGGAACTTCTTGAGTTGCAGCAAGGGTGTGAAGGACCCTTTGAAAGTTCCAGTGGTTTGATATGATTGGCCTCGAGACGCCTCAGTGGAAATGGGCCTCATCTCGCCTGGAGGGCAAAACCTCCTGGATTTTCTCGAGTTGCGGCAGGTGCTCTCGACTTACGACGGGGACATCAGGGAACCGCTCTGGTGGCCTCAGGAAAGGCCAGTCCCCATGCGAGTTCCTCGGGGGCTTCTCGGGATTCCTCTCCCGTCGATTCCGGGGCCTAAGACCTTGTGTGGAGTCGGGGCCGGAACCTGAGGATTCCTCTCCAGTGCTGACATGGATCTTGGGGTACTTCTGGAGTCTCCCCAGGGGAGTCAGTCCTCGTCTCGAATGCGGGCATGCACTTGCGCTTTCCTCCAGAGCGGTAGCAGCAGTGTCACGCAGTCTGCCGCGTGGATCAAAGGATCTATGGTTTTCCCTCGAGTCTTTCCCACGAGGCTTTCCCACGAGGCTTTCCCACAGGGCTGTCCCACGTGCACACGTGGTGGGAGTCGATCCTCGGCTTGATCGTCAAGGCAGTGCAGGGAAAACAGGTTCCTCTGGAATGGACTGACAAATCTGGGGGACTCTTGGAATGGTGGCACGACCCTGGAGTTCCTCTCGCCTTTCCTGTGGAGAGCGCCACATCTTGAGATGCGACGGGAACGCCGGGGATTCTTTCCCTACGAAACAGGGAAAGGATCCCTCATCTCGAGCTAGGAGGCGGAAACGGGGCTCCCCTGGATGTGTGCGGGACTCACGTGCTTCCTCTCGAGTGGAGACGGGTATGTCGGGGAACTTCTTGATTTGCAGCAAGGGTGTGAAGGACCCTTTGGAAGTTCCAGTGGTTAGACGTGATTAGCCTCGAGAAGCCTCAGCGGAAATGGGCCTCATCTCGCCTGGAGGGCAAAACCTCCTGGATTTTCTCGAGTTGCGGCAGGTGCTCTCGACTTACGACGGGGACCTCAGGGATCCGCTCTGGTGGCCTCAGGAAAGGCCAGTCCCCATGCGAGTTCCTCGGGGGCCTCTCGGGATTCCTCTCCCGTCGATGCCGGGGCCTAAGACCTTGTGTGGAGTTGGGGCCGGAACTTGAGGATTCCTCTCCAGTGCTGACATGGATCTTGGGGTACTTCTGGAGTCTCCCCAGGGGAGTCAGTCCTCGTCTCGAATGCGGGCATGCACTTGCGCTTTCCTCCAGAGCGGTAGCAGCAGTGTCACGCAGTCCGCCGCGTGGATCAAAGGATCTATGGTTTTCCCTCGAGTCTTTCCCACGAGGCTTTCCCACGAGGCTTTCCCACAGGGCTGTCCCACGTGCACACGTGGTGGGAGTCGATCCTCGGCTAGAACGTCAAGGCAGTGCAGGGAAAACAGGTTCCTCTGGAATGGACTGACACATCTGGGGGACTCTTGGAATGGTGGCATGACCCAGGAGTTCCTCTCGCCTTTCCTGTGGAGAGCGCCTCCTCTTGATATGCGACGGGAACGCCGGGAATTCTTTCCCTACGAAACAGGGAAGGATCCCTCATCTCGAGCTAGGAGGCGGAAACGGGGCTCCCCTGGATGTGTGCGGGACCCCACGTGCTTCCTCTCGAGTGGAGACGGGTATGTCGTGGAACTTCTTGAGTTGCAGCAATGGTGTGAAGGACCCTTTGGAAGTTCCAGTGGTTAGATGTGATTGGCCTCGAGAAGCCTCAGCGGAAATGGGCCTCATCTCGTCTGGAGGGCAAAACCTCCTGGATTTTCTCGAGTTACGGCAGGTGCTCTCGACTTACGACGGGGACCTCAGGGAACCGCTCTGGTGGCCTCAGGAAAGGCCAGTCCCCATGCGAGTTCCTCGGGGGCTTCTCGGGATTCCTCTCCCGTCGATGCCGGGGCCTAAGACCTTGTGTGGAGTCGGGGCCGGAACCTGAGGATTCCTCTCCAGTGCTGACATGGATCTTGGGGTACTTCTGGAGTCTCCCCAGGGGAGTCAGTCCTCCTGTCGAATGCGGGCATGCACTTGCGCTTTCCTCCAGAGCGGTAGCAGCAGTGTCACGCAGTCCTCCGCGTGGATCAAAGGATCTATGGTTTTCCCTCGAGTCTTTCCCACGAGGCTTTCCCACGAGGCTTTCCCACAGGGCTGTCCCACGTGCACACGTGGTGGGAGTCGATCCTCGGCTTGAACGTCAAGGCAGTGCAGGGAAAACAGGTTCCTCTTGAATGGACTGACACATCTGGGGGACTCCTGGAATGGTGGCACGACTCTGGAGTTCCTCTCGCCTTTCCTGTGGAGAGCGCCTCCTCTTGAGATGCGACGGGAACGCCGGGAATTCTTTCCCTACGAAACAGGGAAAGGATCCCACATCTCGAGCTAGGAGGCGGAAACGGGGCTCCCCTGGATGTGTGCGGGACCCACGTGCTTCCTCTCGAGTGGAGACGGGTATGTCGGGGAACTTCTTGAGTTGCAGCAAGGGTGTGAAGGACCCTTTGGAAGTTCCAGTGGTTAGACGTGATTAGCCTCGAGAAGCCTCAGCGGAAATGGGCCTCATCTCGCCTGGAGGGCAAAACCTCCTGGATTTTCTCGAGTTGCGGCAGGTGCTCTCGACTTACGGTGGGGACCTCAGGGACCCGCTCTGGTGGCCTCAGGAAAGGCCAGTCCCCATGCGAGTTCCTCGGGGGCCTCTCGGGATTCCTCTCCCGTCGATGCCGGGGCCTAAGACCTTGTGTGGAGTCGGGGCCGGAACCTGAGGATTCCTCTCCAGTGCTGACATGGATCTTGGGGTACTTCTGGAGTCTTCCCAGGGGAGTCAGTCTTCGTCTCGAATGCGGGCATGCACTTGCGCTTTCCTCCAGAGCGGTAGCAGCAGTGTCACGCAGTCCGCCTCGTGGATCAAAGGACCTATGGTTTTCCCTCGAGTCTTTCCCACGAGGCTTTCCCACGAGGCTTTCCCACAGGGCTGTCCCACGTGCACACGTGGTGGGAGTCGATCCTCGGCTTGAACGTCAAGGCAGTGCAGGGAAAACAGGTTCCTCTGGAATGGACTGACACATCTGGGGGACTCATGGAATGGTGTCACGACCCTGGAGTTCCTCTCGCCTTTCCTGTGGAGAGCGCCTCCTCTTGAGATGCGACGGGAACGCCGGGAATTCTTTCCCTACGAAACAGGGAAAGGATCCCTCATCTCGAGCTAGGAGGCGGAAACGGGGCTCCCCTGGATGTGTGCGGGACACCACGTGCTTCCTCTCGAGTGGAGACGGGTATGTCGGGGAACTTCTTGAGTTGCAGCAATGGTGTGAAGGTCCCTTTGGTAGTTCCAGTGGTTAGATGTGATTGGCCTCGAGAAGCCTCAGCGGAAATGGGCCTCATCTCGCCTGGAGGGCAAAACCTCCTGGATTTTATCGAGTTGCGGCAGGTGCTCTCGACTTACGATGGGGATCTCAGGGAACCGCTCTGGTGGCCTCAGGAAAGGCCACTCCCCATGCGAGTTCTTCGGGGGCGTCTCGGGATTCCTCTCCCGTCGATGCCGGGGCCTAAGTCCTTGTGTGGAGTCGGGGCCGGAACCTGAGGATTCCTCTCCAGTGCTGACATGGATCTTGGGGTACTTCTGGAGTCTCCCCAGGGGAGTCATTCCTCGTCTCGAATGCAGGCATGCACTTGCGCTTTCCTCCAGAGCGGTAGCAGCAGTGTCACGCAGTCCGCCGCGTGGATCAAAGGATCTATGGTTTTCCCTCGAGTCTTTCCCACGAGGCTTTCCCACGAGGCTTTCCCACAGGGCTGTCCCACGTGCACACGTGGTGGGAGTCGATCCTTGGCTTGAACGTCAAGGCAGTGCAGGGAAAACAGGTTCCTCTGGAATGGACTGACACATCTGGGGGACTCTTGGAGTGGTGTCACGACCCTGCAGTTCCTCTCGCCTTTCCTGTGGAGAGCGCCTCCTCTTGAGATGCGACGGGAACGCCGGGAATTCTTTCAATACGAAACAGGGAAAGGATCCCTCATCTCGAGCTAGGAGGCGGAAACGGGGCTCCCCTGGATGTGTGCGGGACACCACGTGCTTCCTCTCGAGTGCAGACGGGTATGTCGGGGAACTTCTTGAGTTGCAGCAATGGTGTGAAGGACCCTTTGGAAGTTCCAGTGGTTAGATGTGATTGGCCTCGAGAAGCCTCAGCGGAAATGGGCCTCATCTCGCCTGGAGGGCAAAACCTCCTGGATTTTCTCGAATTGTGGCAGTTGCTCTCGAGTTACGACGTGGACCTCAGGGAACCGCTCTGGTGGCCTCAGGAAAGGCCAGTTCCCATGCGAGTTCCTCGGGGGCGTCTCGGGATTCCTCTCCCGTCGATGCCGGGGCCTAAGACCTTGTGTGGAGTCGGGGCCGGAACCTGAGGATTCCTCTCCAGTGCTGACATGGATCTTGGGGTACTTCTGGAGTCTCCCCAGGGGAGTCAGTCCTCGTCTCGAATGCGCGCATGCACTTGCGCTTTCCTCCAGAGCGGTAGCAGCAGTGTCACGCAGTCCGCCGCGAGGATCAAAGGATCTATGGTTTTCCCTCGAGTCTTTCCCACGAGGCTTTCCCACGAGGCTTTCCCACGAGGCTTTCCTACAGGGCTGTCCCACGTGCACACGTGGTGGGACTCGATCCTCGGCTTGAACGTCAAGGCAGTGCAGGGAAAAAAGGTTCCTCTGGAATGGACTGGCACATCTGGGGGACTCTTGGAATGGTGGCACGACCCTGGAGTTCCTCTCGCCTTTCCTGTGAAGAGCGCCTCCTCTTGAGATGCGAGGGAACGCCGGGAATTCTTTCCCTACGAAACAGGGAAAGGATCCCTCATCTCGAGCTAGGAGGCGGAAACGGGGCTCCCCTGGATGTGTGCGTGACCCCACGTGCTTCCTCTCGAGGGGAGACGGGTATGTCGGGGAACTTCTTGAGTTGCAGCAAGGGTGTGAAGGACCCTTTGGAAGTTCCAGTGGTTAGACGTGATTGGCCTCGAGAAGCCTCAGCGGAAATGGGCCTCATCTCGCCTGGAGGGCAAAACCTCCTGGATTTTCTCGAGTTGCGGCAGGTGCTCTCGACTTACGACGGGGACCTCAGGGACCAGCTCTGGTGGCCTCAGGAAATGCCAGTCCCCATGCGAGTTCCTCGGGGGCCTCTGGGGATTCCTCTCCCGTCGATTCCGGGGCCTAAGACCTTGTGTGGAGTCGGGGCCGGAACCTGAGGATTCCTCTCCAGTGCTGACATGGATCTTGGGGTACTTCTGGAGTCTCCCCAGGGGAGTCAGTCCTCGTCTCGAATGCGGGCATGCACTTGCGCTTTCCTCCAGAGCGGTAGCAGCAGTGTCACGCAGTCCGCCGCGTGGATCAAAGGATCTATGGTTTTCCCTCGAGTCTTTCCCACGAGGCTTTCCCACGAGGCTTTCCCACAGGGCTGTCCCACGTGCACACGTGGTGGGAGTCGATCCTCGGCTTGAACGTCAAGGCAGTGCAGGGAAAACAGGTTCCTCTGGAATGGACTGACACATCTGGGGGACTCTTGGAATGGTGGCACGACCCTGGAGTTCCTCTCGCCTTTCCTGTGGAGAGCACCTCCTCTTGAGATGCGACGGGATCGCCGGGAATTCTTTCCCTACGAAACAGGGAAAGGATCCCTCATCTCGAGCTAGGAGGCGGAAACGGGGCTCCCCTGGATGTGTGCGGGACACCACGTGCTTCCTCTCGAGTGGAGACGGGTATGTCGGGGAACTTCTTGAGTTGCAGCAAGGGTGTGAAGGACCCTTTGAAAGTTCCAGTGGTTTGATATGATTGGCCTCGAGACGCCTCAGTGGAAATGGGCCTCATCTCGCCTGGAGGGCAAAACCTCCTGGATTTTCTCGAGTTGCGGCAGGTGCTCTCGACTTACGACGGGGACATCAGGGAACCGCTCTGGTGGCCTCAGGAAAGGCCAGTCCCCATGCGAGTTCCTCGGGGGCTTCTCGGGATTCCTCTCCCGTCGATTCCGGGGCCTAAGACCTTGTGTGGAGTCGGGGCCGGAACCTGAGGATTCCTCTCCAGTGCTGACATGGATCTTGGGGTACTTCTGGAGTCTCCCCAGGGGAGTCAGTCCTCGTCTCGAATGCGGGCATGCACTTGCGCTTTCCTCCAGAGCGGTAGCAGCAGTGTCACGCAGTCTGCCGCGTGGATCAAAGGATCTATGGTTTTCCCTCGAGTCTTTCCCACGAGGCTTTCCCACGAGGCTTTCCCACAGGGCTGTCCCACGTGCACACGTGGTGGGAGTCGATCCTCGGCTTGATCGTCAAGGCAGTGCAGGGAAAACAGGTTCCTCTGGAATGGACTGACAAATCTGGGGGACTCTTGGAATGGTGGCACGACCCTGGAGTTCCTCTCGCCTTTCCTGTGGAGAGCGCCACATCTTGAGATGCGACGGGAACGCCGGGGATTCTTTCCCTACGAAACAGGGAAAGGATCCCTCATCTCGAGCTAGGAGGCGGAAACGGGGCTCCCCTGGATGTGTGCGGGACTCACGTGCTTCCTCTCGAGTGGAGACGGGTATGTCGGGGAACTTTTTGATTTGCAGCAAGGGTGTGAAGGACCCTTTGGAAGTTCCAGTGGTTAGACGTGATTAGCCTCGAGAAGCCTCAGCGGAAATGGGCCTCATCTCGCCTGGAGGGCAAAACCTCCTGGATTTTCTCGAGTTGCGGCAGGTGCTCTCGACTTACGACGGGGACCTCAGGGACCCGCTCTGGTGGCCTCAGGAAAGGCCAGTCCCCATGCGAGTTCCTCGGGGGCCTCTCGGGATTCCTCTCCCGTCGATGCCGGGGCCTAAGACCTTGTGTGGAGTTGGGGCCGGAACTTGAGGATTCCTCTCCAGTGCTGACATGGATCTTGGGGTACTTCTGGAGTCTCCCCAGGGGAGTCAGTCCTCGTCTCGAATGCGGGCATGCACTTGCGCTTTCCTCCAGAGCGGTAGTAGCAGTGTCACGCAGTCCGCCGCGTGGATCAAAGGATCTATGGTTTTCCCTCGAGTCTTTCCCACGAGGCTTTCCCACGAGGCTTTCCCACAGGGCTGTCCCACGTGCACACGTGGTGGGAGTCGATCCTCGGCTAGAACGTCAAGGCAGTGCAGGGAAAACAGGTTCCTCTGGAATGGACTGACACATCTGGGGGACTCTTGGAATGGTGGCATGACCCAGGAGTTCCTCTCGCCTTTCCTGTGGAGAGCGCCTCCTCTTGAGATGCGACGGGAACGCCGGGAATTCTTTCCCTACGAAACAGGGAAGGATCCCTCATCTCGAGCTAGGAGGCGGAAACGGGGCTCCCCTGGATGTGTGCGGGACCCCACGTGCTTCCTCTCGAGTGGAGACGGGTATGTCGTGGAACTTCTTGAGTTGCAGCAATGGTGTGAAGGACCCTTTGGAAGTTCCAGTGGTTAGATGTGATTGGCCTCGAGAAGCCTCAGCGGAAATGGGCCTCATCTCGTCTGGAGGGCAAAACCTCCTGGATTTTCTCGAGTTACGGCAGGTGCTCTCGACTTACGACGGGGACCTCAGGGAACCGCTCTGGTGGCCTCAGGAAAGGCCAGTCCCCATGCGAGTTCCTCGGGGGCTTCTCGGGATTCCTCTTCCGTCGATGCCGGGGCCTAAGACCTTGTGTGGAGTCGGGGCCGGAACCTGAGGATTCCTCTCCAGTGCTGACATGGATCTTGGGGTACTTCTGGAGTCTCCCCAGGGGAGTCAGTCCTCCTGTCGAATGCGGGCATGCACTTGCGCTTTCCTCCAGAGCGGTAGCAGCAGTGTCACGCAGTCCTCCGCGTGGATCAAAGGATCTATGGTTTTCCCTCGAGTCTTTCCCACGAGGCTTTCCCACGAGGCTTTCCCACAGGGCTGTCCCACGTGCACACGTGGTGGGAGTCGATCCTCGGCTTGAACGTCAAGGCAGTGCAGGGAAAACAGGTTCCTCTTGAATGGACTGACACATCTGGGGGACTCCTGGAATGGTGGCACGACTCTGGAGTTCCTCTCGCCTTTCCTGTGGAGAGCGCCTCCTCTTGAGATGCGACGGGAACGCCGGGAATTCTTTCCCTACGAAACAGGGAAAGGATCCCACATCTCGAGCTAGGAGGCGGAAACGGGGCTCCCCTGGATGTGTGCGGGACCCACGTGCTTCCTCTCGAGTGGAGACGGGTATGTCGGGGAACTTCTTGAGTTGCAGCAAGGGTGTGAAGGACCCTTTGGAAGTTCCAGTGGTTAGACGTGATTAGCCTCGAGAAGCCTCAGCGGAAATGGGCCTCATCTCGCCTGGAGGGCAAAACCTCCTGGATTTTCTCGAGTTGCGGCAGGTGCTCTCGACTTACGGTGGGGACCTCAGGGACCCGCTCTGGTGGCCTCAGGAAAGGCCAGTCCCCATGCGAGTTCCTCGGGGGCCTCTCGGGATTCCTCTCCCGTCGATGCCGGGGCCTAAGACCTTGTGTGGAGTCGGGGCCGGAACCTGAGGATTCCTTTCCAGTGCTGACATGGATCTTGGGGTACTTCTGGAGTCTCCCCAGGGGAGTCAGTCCTCGTCTCGAATGCAGGCATGCACTTGCGCTTTCCTCCAGAGCGGTAGCAGCAGTGTCACGCAGTCCGCCGCGAGGATCAAAGGATCTATGGTTTTCCCTCGAGTCTTTCCCACGAGGCTTTCCCACGAGGCTTTCCCACAAGGCTGTCCCACGTGCACACGTGGTGGGAGTCGATCCTCGGCTTGAACGTCAAGGCAGTGCAGGGAAAACAGGTTCCTCTGGAATGGACTGACACATCTGGGGGACTCTTGGAATGGTGGCATGACCCTGGAGTTCCTCTCGCCTTTCCTGTGGAGAGCGCCTCCTCTTGAGATGCGACGGGATCGCCGGGAATTCTTTCCCTACGAAACAGGGAAAGGATCCCTCATCTCGAGATAGGAGGCGAAAACGGGGCTCCCCTGGATGTGTGCGGGACACCACGTGCTTCCTCTCGAGTGCAGACGGGTATGTCGCGGAACTTCTTGAGTTGCAGCAAGGGTGTGAAGGACCCTTTGGAAGTTCCAGTGGTTAGATGTGATTGGCCTCGAGAAGCCTCAGCGGAAATGGGCCTCATCTCGCCTGGAGGGCAAAACCTCCTGGATTTTCTCGAGTTGCGGCAGGTGCTCTCGACTTACGACGGGGACCTCAGGGACCCGCTCTGGAGGCCTCAGGAAAGGCCAGTCCCCATGCGAGTTCCTCGGGGGCCTCTCGGGATTCCTCTCCCGTTGATGCCGGGGCCTAAGACCTTGTGTGGAGTCGGGGCCGGAACCTGAGGATTCCTCTCCAGTGCTGACATGGATCTTGGGGTACTTCTGGAGTCTCCCCAGGGGAGTCAGTCCTCGTCTCGAATGCGGGCATGCATTTTGCCTTCCTCCAGAGCGGTAGCAGCAGTGTCACGCAGTCCGCCGCGTGGATCAAAGGATCTATGGTTTTCCCTCGAGTCTTTCCCACGAGGCTTTCCCACGAGGCTTTCCCACAGGGCTGTCCCACGTGCACACGTGGTGGGAGTCGATCCTCGGCTTGAACGTCAAGGCAGTGCAGGGAAAACAGGTTCCTCTTAAATGGACTGACACATCAGGGGGACTCTTGGAATGGTGGCACGACCCTGGAGTTCCTCTCGCCTTTCCTGTGGAGAGCGCCTCCTCTTGAGATGCGACGGGAACGCCGGGAATTCTTTCCCTACGAAACAGGGAAAGGATCCCTCATCTCGAGCTAGGAGGCGGAAACGGGGCTCCCCTGGATGTGTGCCAGACCCCACGTGCTTCCTCTCGAGTGGAGACGGGTATGTCGGGGAACTTCTTGAGTTGCAGCAAGGGTGTGAAGGACCCTTTGGAAGTTCCAGTGGTGAGATGTGATTGGCCTCGAGAAGCCTCAGCGGAAATGGGCCTCATCTCGCCTGGAAGGCAAAACCTCCTGGATTTTCTCGATTTGCGGCAAGTGCTCTCGACTTACGACGGGGACCTCAGGGACCCGTTCTGGTGCCCTCAGGAAAGGCCAGTCCCCATGCGAGTTCCTCGGGGGCCTCTCGGGATTCCTCTCCCGTCGATGCCGGGGCCTAAGACCTTGTGTGGAGTCAGGGCCGGAACCTGAGGATTCCTCTGCAGTGCTGACATGGATCTTGGGGTACTTCTGGAGTCTCCCCAGTGGAGTCAGTCCTCCTCTCGAATGCGGGCATGCACTTGCGCTTTCCTCCAGAGCGGTAGCAGCAGTGTCACGCAGTCCGCCGCGTGGATCAAAGGATCTATGGTTTTCCCTCGAGTCTTTCCCACGAGGCTTTCCCACGAGGCTTTCCCACAGGGCTGTCCCACGTGCACACGTGGTGGGAGTGGATCCTCGGCTTGAACGTCAAGGCAGTGCAGGGAAAACAGGTTCCTCTGGAATGGACTGACACATCTGGGGGACTCTTGGAATGGTGGCACGACCCTGGAGTTCCTCTCGCCTTTCCTGTGGAGAGCGCCTCCTCTTGAGATGCGACGGGAACGCCGGGAATTCTTTCCGTACGAAACAGTGAAAGGATCCCTCATCTCGAGCTAGGAGGCGGAAACGGTGCTTCCCTGGATGTGTGCGTGACCCACGTGCTTCCTCTCGATTGGAGACGGGTATGTCGGGGAACTTCTTGAGTTGCAGCAAGGGTGTGAAGGACCCTTTGGAAGTTCCAGTGGTTAGACGTGATTAGCCTAGGAAGCCTCAGCGGAAATGGGCCTCACCTCGCCTGGAGGGCAAAACCTCCTGGATTTTCTCGAGTTGCGGCAGGTGCTCTCGACTTACGACGGGGACCTCAGGGACCCGCTCTGGTGGCCTCAGGAAAGGCCAGTCCCCATGCGAGTTCCTCGGGGGCCTCTCGGGATTCCTCTCCCGTCGATGCCGGGGCCTAAGACCTTGTGTGGAGTCGGGGCCGGAACCTGAGGATTCCTCTCCAGTGCTGACATGGATCTTGGGGTACTTCTGGAGTCTCCCCAGGGGAGTCAGTCCTCGTCTCGATTGCGGGCATGCACTTGCGCTTTCCTCCAGAGCGGTAGCAGCAGTGTCAGGCAGTCCGCCGCGGGGATCAAAGGATCTATGGTTTTCCCTCGAGTCTTTCCCACGAGGCTTTCCCACGAGGCTTTCCCACAGGGCTGTCCCACGTTCACACGTGGTGGGAGTCGATCCTCGGCTTGAACGTCAAGGCAGTGCAGGGAAAACAGGTTCCTCTGGAATGGACTGACACATCTGGGGGACTCTTGGAATGGCGGCATGACCCTGGAGTTCTTCTCGCCTTTCCTGTGGAGAGCGCCTCCTCTTGAGATGCGACGGGAACGCCGGGAATTCTTTCCCTACGAAACAGGGAAAGGATCCCTCATCTCGAGCTAGGAGGCGGAAACGGGGCTCCCCTGGATGTGTGCGGGACGCACGTGCTTCCTCTCGAGTGGAGACGGGTATGTCGGAGAACTTCTGGAGTTGCAGCAAGGGTGTGAAGGACCCTTTGGAAGTTTCAGTGGTTAGATGTGATTAGCCTCAAGAAGCCTCAGCGGAAATGGGCCTCATCTCGCCTGGAGGGCAAAACCTCCTGGATTTTCTCGAGTTGCGGCAGGTGCTCTCGACTTACGACGGGGACCTCGGGGACCCGCTCTGGTGGCCTCAGGAAAGGCCAGTCCCCATGCTAGTTCCTCGGGGGCCTCTCGGGATTCCTCTCCCGTCGATGGCGGGGCCTAAGACCTTGTGTGGAGTCGGGGCCCGAACATGAGGATTTCTCTCCAGTGCTGACATGGATCTTGGGGTACTTCTGGAGTCTCCCCAGGGGAGTCAGTCCTCGTCTCGAATGCGGGCATGCACTTGCGCTTTCCTCCAGAGCGGCAGCAGCAGTTTCACGCAGTCCGCCGCGTGGATCAAAGGATCTATGGTTTTCCCTCGAGTCTTTCCCACGAGGCTTTCCCACGAGGCTTTCCCACAGGGCTGTCCCACGTGCACACGTGGTGGGAGTCGATCCTCGGCTTGAACGTCAAGGCAGTGCATGGAAAACAGGTTCCTCTGGAATGGACGGACACATCTGGGGGACTCTTGGAATGGTGGCACAACCCTGGAGTTCCTCTCGCCTTTCCTGTGGAGAGCGCCTCCTCTTGAGATGCGACGGGAACGCCGGGAATTCTTTCCCTACGAAACAGGGAAAAGATCCCTCATCTCGAGCTAGGAGGCGGAAACGGGGCTCCTCTGGATGTGTGAGGGACCCTCGTGCTTCCTCTCGAGTGGAGACGGGTATGTCGGGGAACTTCTTGAGTTGCAGCAAGGGTGTAAGGACCATTTGGAAGTTCCAGTGGTTAGATGTGATTAGCCTCGAGAAGCCTCAGCGGAAATGGGCCTCTTCTCGCCTTGAGGGCAAAACCTCCTGGATTTTCTCGAGTTGCGGCAGGTGCTCTCGACTTACGATGGGGACCTCAGAGACCCGCTCTGGTGGCCTCAGGAAAGGCCAGTCCCCATGAGAGTTCCTCGGGGGCCTCTCGGGATTCCTCTCCCGTCGATGTCGGGGCCTAAGACCTTGTGTGGAGTCGGGGCCGGAACCTGAGGATTCCTCTCCAGTGCTGACATGGATCTTGGGGTACTTCTGGAGTCTCCCCAGGGGAGTCAGTCCTCGTCTCGAATGCGCGCATGCACTTGCGCTTTTCTCCAGAGCGGTAGCAGCAGTGTCACGCAGTCCGCCGCGTGGATCAAAGGATCTATGGTTTTCCCTGGAGTCTTTCCCACGAGGCTTCCCACGAGGCTTTCCCACAGGGCTGTCCCACGTGCACACGTGGTGGGAGTCGATCCTCGGCTTGAACGTCAAGGCAGTGCAGGGAAAACAGGTTCCTCTGGAATGGACTGACACATCTGGGGGACTCTTGGAATGGTGGCACGACCATGGAGTTCCTCTCGCCTTTCCTGTGGAGAGCGCCTCCTCTTGAAATGCGACGGAACGCCGGGAATTCTTTCCCTACGAAACAGGGAAAGGATCCCTCATCTCGACCTAGGAGGCGGAATCGGGGCTCCCCTGGATGTGTGCGGGACCCTCGTGCTTCCTCTCAATTGGAGACGGGTATGTCGGGGAACTTCTTGAGTTGCAGCAAGGGTGTGAAGGACCCTTTGGAAGTTCCAGTGGTTAGATGTGATTAGCCTCGAGAAGGCTCAGCGGAAATGGGCCACATCTCGCCTGGAGGGCAAAACCTGGATTTTCTCGAGTTGCGGCAAGTGCTCTCCACTTACGGCGGGGACCTCGGGGACACGCTCTGGTGGCCTCAGGAAAGGCCAGTCCCAATGCGAGTTCCTCGGGGGCCTCTCGGGATTCCTCTCCCGTCGATGCCGGGGCCTAAAACCTTGTGTGGAGTCGGGGCCGGAACCTGAGGATTCCTCTCCAGTGCTGACATGGATCTTGGGGTAATTCTGGAGTCTCCCCAGGGGAGTCAGTCCTCGTCTCGAATGCGGGCATGCACTTGCGCTTTCCTCCAGAGCGGTAGCAGCAGTGTCACGCAGTCCACCGCGTGGATCAATGGATGTATGTTTTTCCCTCGAGTCTTTCCCACGAGGCTTTCCCACGAGGCTTTCCCACAGGGCTGTCCCACGTGCACACGTGGTGGGAGTCGATCCTCGGCTTGAACGTCAAGGCAGTGCAGGGAAAACAGGTTCCTCTGGAATGGACTGACACATCTGGGGAACTCTTGGAATGGTGGCACGACCCTGGAGTTCCTCTCGCCTTACCTGTGGAGAGCGCCGCCTCTTGAGATGCGACAGGAACGCCGGGAATTCTTTCCCTACGAAACAGGGAAAGGATCCCACATCTCGAGCTAGGAGGCGGAAACGGGGCTCCCCTGGATGTGTGAGGGACCCTCGTGCTTCCTCTCGAGTGGAGACGGGTATGTCGGGGAACTTCTTGAGTTGCAGCAAGGGTGTGAAGGACCCTTTGGAAGTTCCAGTGGTTAGATGTGATTAGCCTCGAGAAGCCTCAGCGGAAATGGGCCACATCTCACCTGGAGGGTAAAACCTCCTGGATTTTCTCGAGTTGCGGCAGGTGCTCTCGACTTTCGACGGGGACCTCAGGGACCCGCTCTTGTGGGCTCAGGAAAGGCCAGTCCCCATGCAAGTTCCTCGGGGGGCTCTCGGGATTCCTCTCCCGTCGATGCCGGGGCCTAAGACCTTGTGTGGAGTCGGGGCCCGAACCTCAGGATTCCTCTCCAGTGCTGACATGGATCTTGGGGTACTTCTGGAGTCTCCCCAGGGGAGTCAGTCCTCGTCTCGAATGTGGGCATGCACTTGCGCTTTCCTCCAGAGCGGTAGCAGCAGTGTCACGCAGTCTGCCGCGTGGATCAAAGGATCTATGATTTTCCCTCGAGAGTTTCCCACGAGGCTTTCCCACGAGGCTTTCCCACAGGGCTGTCCCACGTGCACACGTGGTGGGAGTCGATCCTCGGCTTGAACGTCAAGGCAGTGCAGGGAAAACAGGTTCCTCTGGAATGGACTGACACATCTGGGGGACTATTGGAATGGTCGCACGACCCTGGAGTTCCTCTCCCCTTTCCTGTGGAGAGCGCCTCCTCTTGAGATGCGACGGGAATGAAGGGAATTCTTTCCCTACGAAACAGGGAAAGGATCCCTCATCTCGAGCTAGGAGGCGGAAACGGGGCTCCCCTGGATGTGTGCGGGACCCTCGTGCTTCCTCTCGAGTGGAGACGGGTATGTCGGAGAACTTCTTGAGTTGCAGCAAGGGTGTGAAGGACCCTTTGGAAGTTTCAGTGTTTAGATGTGATTAGCCTCAAGAAGCCTCAGCGGAAATGGGCCTCATCTCGCCTGGAGGGCAAAACCTCCTGGATTTTCTCGAGTTGCGGCAGGTGCTCTCGACTTACGACGGGGACCTCGGGGACCCGCTCTGGTGGCCTCAGGAAAGGCCAGTACCCATGCGAGTTCCTCGGGGGCCTCTCGGGATTCCTCTCCCGTCGATGCCGGGGCCTAAGACCTTGTGTGGAGTCGGGGCCCGAACATGAGGATTCCTCTCCAGTGCTGACATGGATCTTGGGGTACTTCTGGGGTCTCCCCAGGGGAGTCAGTCCTCGTCTCGAATGCGGGCATGCACTTGCGCTTTCCTCCAGAGCGGTAGCAGCAGTTTCACGCAGTCCGCCGCGTGGATCAAAGGATCTATGGTTTTCCCTCGAGTCTTTCCCACGAGGCTTTCCCACGAGGCTTTCCCACAGGGCTGTCCCACGTGCACACGTGGTGGGAGTCGATCCTCGGCTTGAACGTCAAGGCAGTGCATGGAAAACAGGTTCCTCTGGAATGGACTGTCACATCTGGGGGACTCTTGGAATAGTGGCACAAACCTGGAGTTCCTCTCGCCTTTCCTGTGGAGAGCGCCTCCTCTTGAGATGCGACGGGAACGCCGGGAATTCTTTCCCTACGAAACAGGGAAAAGATCCCTCATCTCGAGCTAGGAGGCGGAAACGGGGCTCCCCTGGATGTGTGAGGGACCCTCGTGCTTCCTCTCGAGTGGAGACGGGTATGTCGGGGAACTTCTTGAGTTGCAGCAAGGGTGTAAGGACCCTTTGGAAGTTCCAGTGGTTAGATGTGATTAGCCTCGAGAAGCCTCAGTGGAAATGGGCCTCTTCTCGCCTTGAGGGCAAAACCTCCTGGATTTTCTCGAGTTGCGGCAGGTGCTCTCGACTTACGATGGGGACCTCAGGGACCCGCTCTGGTGGCCTCAGGAAAGGCCAGTCCCCATGCGAGTTCCTCGGGGGCCTCTCGGGATTCCTCTCCCGTCGATGTCGGGGCCTAAGACCTTGTGTGGAGTCGGGGCCGGAACCTGAGGATTCCTCTCCAGTGCTGACATGGATCGTGGGGTACTTCTGGAGTCTCCCCAGGGGAGTCAGTCCTCGTCTCGAATGCGGGCATGCACTTGCGCTTTCCTCCAGAGCGGTAGCAGCAGTGTCACGCAGTCCACCGCGTGGATCAATGGATGTATGTTTTTCCCTCGAGACTTTCCCACGAGGCTTTCCCACGAGGCTTTCCCACAGGGCTGTGCCACGTGCACACGTGGTGGGAGTCGATCCTCGGCTTGAACGTCAAGGCAGTGCAGGGAAACCAGGTTCCTCTGGAATGGACTGACACATCTGGGGAACTATTGGAATGGTGGCACGACCCTGGAGTTGCTCTCGCCTTTCCTGTGGAGAGCGCCTTCTCTTGAGATGCGACGGGAAAGCCGGCAATTCTTTCCCTACGAAAGAGGGAAAGGATCCCTCATCTCGAGCTAGGAGGCGGAAACGGGGCTCCCCTGGATGTGTGCGGGACCCTCGTGCTTCCTCTCGAGTGGAGACTGGTATGTCGGGGAACTTCTTGAGTTGCAGCAAGGGTGTGAAGGACCCTTTGGAAGTTCCAGTGGTTAGATGTGATTAGCCTCGAGAAGCCTCAGCGGAAATGGGCCTCATCTTGCCTTGAGGGCAAAACTTCCTGGATTTTCTCTAGTTGCGGCAAGTGCTCTCGACTTAAGACGGGGACCTCGGGGACCCGCTCTGGTGGCCTCAGGAAAGGCCAGTCCCCATGCGAGTTCCTCGGGGGCCTCTCGGGATTCCTCTCCCGTCGATGCCGGGGCCTAAGACCTTGTGTGGAGTCGGGGCCCGAACCTCAGGATTCCTCTCCAGTGCTGACATGGATCTTGGGGTACTTCTGGAGTCTCCCCAGGGGAGTCAGTCCTCGTCTCGAATGTGGGCATGCACTTGCGCTTTCCTCCAGAGCGGTAGCAGCAGTGTCACGCAGTCTGCCGCGTGGATCAAAGGATCTATGATTTTCCCTCGAGAGTTTCCCACGAGGCTTTCCCACGAGGCTTTCCCACAGGGCTGTCCCACGTGCACACGTGGTGGGAGTCGATCCTCGGCTTGAACGTCAAGGCAGTGCAGGGAAAACAGGTTCCTCTGGAATGGACTGACACATCTGGGGGACTATTGGAATGGTCGCACGACCCTGGAGTTCCTCTCCCCTTTCCTGTGGAGAGCGCCTCCTCTTGAGATGCGACGGGAATGCCGGGAATTCTTTCCCTACGAAACAGGGAAAGGATCCCTTATCTCGAGCTAGGAGGCGGAAACGGGGCTCCCCTGGATGTGTGCGGGACCCTCGTGCTTCCTCTCGAGTGGAGACGGGTATGTCGGAGAACTTCTGGAGTTGCAGCAAGGGTGTGAAGGACCCTTTGGAAGTTTCAGTGGTTAGATGTGATTAGCCTCAAGAAGCCTCAGCGGAAATGGGCCTCATCTCGCCTGGAGGGCAAAACCTCCTGGATTTTCTCGAGTTGCGGCAGGTGCTCTCGACTTACGACGGGGACCTCGGGGACCCGCTCTGGTGGCCTCAGGAAAGGCCAGTCCCCATGCGAGTTCCTCGGGGGCCTCTCGGGATTCCTCTCCCGTCGATGGCAGGGCCTAAGACCTTGTGTGGAGTCGGGGCCCGAACATGAGGATTCCTCTCCAGTGCTGACATGGATCTTGGGGTACTTCTGGGGTCTCCCCAGGGGAGTCAGTCCTCGTCTCGAATGCGGGCATGCACTTGCGCTTTCCTCCAGAGCGGTAGCAGCAGTTTCACGCAGTCCGCCGCGTGGATCAAAGGATCTATGGTTTTCCCTCGAGTCTTTCCCACGAGGCTTTCCCACGAGGCTTTCCCACAGGGCTGTCCCACGTGCACACGTGGTGGGAGTCGATCCTCGGCTTGAACGTCAAGGCAGTGCATGGAAAACAGGTTCCTCTGGAATGAACTGACACATCTGGGGGACTCTTGGAATAGTGGCACAACCCTGGAGTTCCTCTCGCCTTTCCTGTGGAGAACGCCTCCTCTTGAGATGCGACGGGAACGCCGGGAATTCTTTCCCTACGAAACAGGGAAAAGATCCCTCATCTCGAGCTAGGAGGCGGAAACGGGGCTCCCCTGGATGTGTGAGGGACCCTCGTGCTTCCTCTCGAGTGGAGACGGGTATGTCGGGGAACTTCTTGAGTTGCAGCAAGGGTGTGAAGGACCCTTTGGAAGTTCCAGTGGTTAGATGTGATTAGCCTCGAGAAGCCTCAGCGGAAATGGGCCTCATCTCGCCTGGAGGGCAAAACCTCCTGGATTTTCTCGAGTTGCGGCAATTGCTCTCGACTTAAGACGGGGACCTCGGGAACCCGCTCTGGTGGCCTCAGGAAAGGCCAGTCCCCATGTGAGTTCCTCGGGGGCCTCTCGGGATTCCTCTCCCGTCGATACTGGGGCCTAAGACCTTGTGTGGAGTCCGGGCCGGAACCTGAGGATTCCTCTCCAGTGCTGACATGGATCTTGGGGTACTTCTGGAGACTCCCCAGGGGAGTCAGTCCTCGTCTCGAATGCGGGCATGCACTTGTGCTTTCCTATAGAGCGGTAGCAGCAGTGTCACGCAGTCCGCCGCGTGGATCAAAGGATCTATGGTTTTCCCTCGAGTCTTTCCCACTAGGCTTTCCCGCGAGGCTTTCCCACAGGGCTGTCCCACGTGCACACGTGGTGGGAGTCGATCCTCGGCTTGAACGTCAAGGCAGTGCAGGGAAAACCGGTTCCTCTGGAATGGACTGTCACATTTGGGGAATTCTTGGAATGGTGGCACGACCCTGGAGTTCCTCTCGCCTTTCCTGTGGAGAGCGCCTCCTCTTGAGATGCGAAGGGAACGCCGGGAATTCTTTCCCTATGAAACAGGGAAAGGATCACTCATCTAGAGCTAGGCGGCGGAAACGGGGCTCGCCTGGATGTGTGCGCGACCCTCGTGCTTCCTCTCGAGTGGAGACGGGTATGTCGGGGAACTTCTTGAGTTGCAGCAAGGGTGTGAAGGACCCTATGGAAGTTTCAGTGTTTAGATGTGATCAGCCTCGAGAAACCTCAGCGGAAATGGGCCTCATCTCGCCTGGAGGGCAAAACCTCCTGCATTTTCTCGAGTTGCAGCAGGTGCTCTCGACTTACGACGGGGACCTCGGGGACCCGCTCTGGTGGCCTCAGGAAAGGCCAGTCCCCATGCGAGTTCCTCGGGGGCCTCTCGGGATTCCTCTCCCGTCGATGCAGGGGCCTAAGACCTTGTGTGTAGTCGGGGCCCGAACCTGACGATACCTCTCCAGGTCTGACATGGATCTTGGGGTACTTCTGGAGTCTCCCCAGTGGAGTCAGTCCTCATCTGGAATGCGGGCATGCACTTGCGCTTTCCTCCAGAGCGGTAGCAGCAGTGTCACGCAGTCCGCCGCGTGGATCTAAGGATCTATGGTTTTCCCTCGAGTCTTTCTCACGAGGCTTTCCCACGAGGCTTTCCCACAGGGCTGTCCCACGTGCACACGTGGTGGGAGTCGATCGTCGGCTTGAACGTCAAGGCAGTTCAGGGAAAACAGGTTCCTCTGGAATGGACTGACACATCAGGGGGACTCTTGGAATGGTGGCACGACACTGGAGTTCCTCTCGCCTTTCCTTTGGAGAGCGCCTCCTCTTGAGATGCGACAGGAACGCCGGGAATTCTTTCCCTACGAAACAGGGAAAGGATCCCTCATCTCGAGCTAGGAGGCGGAAACGGGTCTCCCCTGGATGTGTGCGGGACCCTCGTGCTTCCTCTCGAGTGGAGACGGGTATGTCGGGGACTTCTTGAGTTGCAGCAAGGGTGTGAAGGACCCTTTGGAAGTTCCAGTGGTTAGATGTGATTAGCCTCGAGAAGCCTCAGCGGAAATGGGCCTCATCTTGCCTTGAGGGCAAAACTTCCTGGATTTTCTCGAGTTGCGGCAAGTGCTCTCGACTTACGACGGGGACCTCGGGGACCCGCTCTGGTGGCCTCAGGAAAGGCCAGTCCCCATGCGAGTTCCTCGGGGGCCTCTCGGGATTCCTCTCCCGTCGATGCCGGGGCCTAAGACCTTGTGTGGAGTCGGGGCCGGAACCTGAGATTTCCTCTCCACTGCTGACATGGATCTTGGGGTACTTCTGGAGTCTCCCCAGGGGAGTCAGTCCTCGTCTCGAATGCGGGCATGCACTAGCGCTTTCCTCCAGAGCGGTAGCAGCAGTGTCACGCAGTCCGCCGCGTGGATCAAAGGATCTATGGTTTTCCCTCGAGTTTTCCCACGAGGCTGTCCCACGAGGCTTTCCCACAGGGCTGTCCCACGTGCACACGTGGTGGGAGTCGATCCTCGGCTTGAACCTCAAGGCAGTTCAGGGAAAACAGGTTCCTCTGGAATGGACTGAGACATCTGGGGGACTCTTGGAATGGTGGCACGACCCTGGAGTTCCTCTCGCCTTTCCTGTGGAGAGCGCCTCCTCTTGAGATGCGACGGGAACGCCCGGAATTCTTTCCCTACGAAACAGGGATAGGATCCCTCATCTCGAACTAGGAGGCGGAAACGGGGCTCCCCTGGATGTGTGCAGGACCCACGTTCTTCCTCTCGAGTGGAGACGGGTATGTCGGGGAACTTCTGGACTTGCAACAAGGGTGTGAAGGACCCTTTGGAAGTTCCAGTGGTTAGAAGTGATTAGCCTCGAGAAGCCTCAGCGGAAATGGGCCTCATCTCGCCTGGAGGGCAAAACCTCCTGGATTTTCTCGAGTTGCGGCAGGTGCTCTCGACTTACGACGGGGACCTCAGGGACCCGCTCTGGTGGCCTCAGGAAAGGCCAGTCCCCATGCGAGTTCCTCGGGGGCCTCTCGGGATTCCTCTCCCGTCGATGCCGGGGCCTAAGACCTTGTGTGGAGTCGGGGCTGGAACCTGAGGATTCCTCTCCAGTGCTGACATGGATCTTGGGGTACTTCTGGAGTCTCCCCAGGGGAGTCAGTCCTCGTCTCGAATGCGGGCATGCACTTGCGCTTCCCTCCAGTGAGTTAGGAGCAGTGTCATGCAGTCTGCAGCGTGGATCAAAGGATCTATAGTTTTCCCTCGAGTCTTTCCCACGAGTTTTTCCCACGAGGCCTTCCCCCAGGGATGTCCCACGTGCACACGTGGTGGGAGTAGATCCTCGGCCTGAACGTCAAGGCAGAGCAGGGAAAACAGGTTCCTCTGGAATGGACTGACACATCTGGGGGACTCTTGGAATGGTGGCACGACCCTGGAGTTCCTCTCGCCTTTCCTGTGGAGAGCGCCTCCTCTTGAGATGCGACGGGAACGCCGGGAATTCTTTCCCTAGGAAACAGGGAAAGGATCCCTCATCTTGAGCTAGGAGGCGGAAACGGGGCTCCCATGGATGTGTGCGGGATCCCACGTGCTTCTTCTCGAGTGGAGACGGTTATGTCGGGGAACTTCTTGAGTTGCAGCAAGGTTGTGAAGGACCCTTTGGAAGTTCCAGTGGTCAGATGTGATTAGCCTCGAGAAGCCTCAGCGGAAATGGGCCTCATCTCGCCTGGAGGGCAAAACCTCATGGATTTTCTCGAGTTGCGGCAGGTGCTCTCGACTTACGACGGGGACCTCAGGGACCCGCTCTGGTGGCCTCAGGAAAGGCCAGTCCCCATGCGAGTTCCTCCGGGGCCTCTCGGGATTCCTCTCCCATCGATGCCGGGGCCTAAGACCTTGTGTGGAGTCGGGGCCGGAACCTGAGGATTCCTCTCCACTGCTGACATGGATCTTGAGGTACTTCTGGAGTCTCCCCAGGGGAGTCAGTCCTCGTCTCGAATGCGGGCATGCACTTGCGCTTTCCTCCAGAGCGGTAGCAGCAGTGTCACGCAGTCCACCGCGTGGATCAAAGGATCTATGGTTTTCCCTCGAGTCTTTCCCACGAGGCTTTCCCACGAGGCTTTCCCCCAGGGCTGTCCCACGTGCACACGTGTTGGGAGTCGATCCTCGGCTTGAACGTCAAGGCAGTGCAGGGAAAACACGTTCCTCTTGAATGGACTGACACATCTGGGGGACTCTAGGAATGGTGGCACGACCCTGGAGTTCCTCTCGCCTTTCCTGTGGAGAGTGCCTCCTCTTGAGATGCGACGGGAACGCCGGGAATTCTTTCCCTACGAAACAAGGAAAGGATCCCTCATCTTGAGCTAGGAGGCGGAAACGGGGCTCCCCTGGATGTGTGCGGGATCCCACGTGCTTCCTCTCGAGTGGAGACGGGTATGTCGGGAAACATCTTGAGTTGCAGCAAGGGTCTCAAGGACCCTTTGGAAGTTCCAGTGGTTAGATGTGATTAGCCTTGAGAAGCCTGAGCGGAAATGGGCCTCATCTCGCCTGGAGGGCAAAACCTCCTGGATTTTCTCGAGTTGCGGCAGGTGCTCTCGACTTACGACGGGGACCTCAGGGACCCGCTCTGGTGGCCTCAGGAAAGGCCAGTCCCCATGCGAGTTCCTCGGGGGCCTCTCGGGATTCCTCTCCTGTCGATGCCCGGGCGTAAGACCTTGTGTGGAGTCGGGGCTGGAACCTGAGGATTCCTCTCCAGTGCTGACATGGATCTTGGGGTACTTCTGGAGTCTCCCCAGGGGAGTCACTCCTCGTCTCGAATGCGGGCATGCACTTGCGCTTTCCTCCAGAGCGGTAGCAGCAGTGTCACGCAGTCCACCGCGTGGATCAAAGGATCTATGGTTTTCCCTCGAGTCTTTCCCACGAGGCTTTCCCACGAGGCTTTCCCACAGGGCTGTCACACGTGCACACGTGGTGGGAGTCGATCCTCGGCTTGAACGTCAAGGCAGTGCAGGGAAAACAGGTTCCTCTGTAATGGACTGACACATCTGGAGGACTCGTGTAATGGTGGCACGACCCTGGAGTTCCTCTCGCCTTTCCTGTGGAGAGCGCCTCCTCTTGAGATGCGACGGGACGCCGGGAATTCTTTCCCTACGAAACAGGGAAAGGATCCCTCATCTCGAGCTAGGAGGCGGAAACGGGGCTCCCCTGGATGTGTGCGGGACCCCAGGTGCTTCCTCTCGAGTGGAAACGTGTATGTCGCGGAACTGCTTGAGTTGCAGCAAGGGTGTGAAGGACCCTTTGGAAGTTCCAGTGGTTAGATGTGATCAGCCTCGAGAAGCCTCAGCGGAAATGGGCCTCATCTCGCCTGGAGGGCAAAACCTCCTGGATTTTCTCGAGATGCGGCAGGAGCTCTCGACTTACGACGGCGACCTCAGGGACCCGCTCTGGTGGCCTGAGGAAAGGCCAGTCCCCATGCGAGTCCCTCGGGGGCCTCTCGGGATTCCTCTCCCGTCGATGCCGGGGCCTAAGACCTTGTGTGGAGTCGGGGCCGGAACCTGAGGATTCCTCTCCAGTGCTGACATGGATCTTGGGGTACTCTGGAATCTCCCCAGGGGAGTCAGTCCTCGTCTCGAATGCGGGCATCCACTTGCGCTTACCTCCAGAGTGGTAACAGCACGGTCACCCAGTCCGCCGCGTGGATCAAGGTATCTATGGCTTTCCCTCGAGGCTTTCCCACGATGCTTTCACACAAGAACTTCCCACGTGCCACCGTGGTGGGAGTGGATCCTCGGCATGAACGTCGAGGCAGTGCAGGGAAAACAGGATCCTCTGGAATGGACTGACACATCTGGGGGACTCTTGGAATGGTGGCACGACCCTGGAGTTCCTCTCGCCTTTCCTGTGGAGAGCGCCTCCTCTTGAGATGCGACGGGAATGCCGGGAATTCTTTCCCTACGAAACAGGGAAAGGATCCCTCATCTCGAGCTAGGAGGCGGAAACGGGGCTCCCCTGGATGTGTGCGCGACCCTCGTGCTTCCTCTCGAGTGGAGACGGGTATGTCGGGGAACTTCTTGAGTTGCAGCAAGGGTGTGAAGGACCCTTTGGAAGTTCCAGTGGTTAGATGTGATTGGCCTCGAGAAGCCTCAGCGGAAATGGGCCTCATCTCCAATGGAGGGCAAAACCTCCTGGATTTTCTCGAGTTGCGGCAGGTGCTCTCGACTTACGACGGGCACCTCGGGGACCAGCTCTAGTGGCCTCAGGAAAGGCCAGTCCCCATACGAGTTCCTCGGGGGCCTCTCGGGATTCCTCTCCCGTCGATGCCGGGGCCTAAGACCTTGTGTGGAGTCGGGGCCGGAACCTGAGGATTCCTCTCCAGTGCTGACATGGATCTTGGGCTACTTCTGGAGTCTCCCCAGGGGAGTCAGTCCTCGTCTCGAATGCGGGCATGCACTTGCGCTTTCCTCCAGAGCGGTAGCAGCAGTGTCACGCAGTCCGCCGCGTGGATCAAAGGATCTATGGTTTTCCCTCGAGTCTTTCCCACGAGGCTTTCTCACGAGGCTTTCCCACAGGGCTGTCCCACGTGCACACGTGGTGGTAGTCGATCCTCGGCTTGAACGTTAAGGCAGTGCAGGGAATACAGGTTCCTCTGGAATGGACTGACACATCTGGGGGACTCTTGGAATGGTGGCACGACCCTGGAGTTCCTCTCGCCTTTCCTGTGGAGAGCGTCTTCTCTTGAGATGCGACGGGAACGCCGGGAATTCTTTCCCTACGAAACAGGGAAAGGATCCCTCATCTCGAGCTAGGAGGCGGAAACGGGGCTCCCCTGGATGTGTGCGGGACCCTCGTGCTTCCTCTCGAGTGGAGACGGGTATGTCGGGGAACTTCTTGAGTTGCAGCAAGGGTGTGAAGGACCCTTTGAAAGTTCCAGTGGTTAGATGTGATTAGCCTCGAGAAGCGTCAGCGGAAATGGGCCTCATCTCGCATGGAGGGCAAAACCTCCTGGATTTTCTCGAGTTGCGGCAGGTGCTCTCGACTTACGACGGGCACCTCGGGGACCCGCTCTGGTGGCCTCAGGAAAGGCCAGTCGCCATGCGAGTTCCTCGGGGGCCTCTCGGGATTCCTCTCCCGTCGATGCCGGGGCCTAAGACCTTGTGTGGAGTCGGGGCCGGAACCTGAGGATTCCTCTCCAGTGCTGACATGGATCTTGGGGTACTTCTGGAGTCTCCCCAGGGGAGTCAGTCCTCGTCTCGAATGCGGGCATGCACTTGCGCTTTCCTCCAGAGCGGTAGCATCAGTGTCACGCAGTCCGCCGCGTGGATCAAAGGATCTATGGTTTTCCCTCGAGTGTTTCCCACGAGGCTTTCTCACGAGGCTTCCCACAGGGCTGTCCCACGTGCACACGTGGTGGTAGTCGATCCTCGGCTTGAACGTTAAGGCAGTGCAGGGAATACAGGTTCCTCTGGAATGGACTGACACATCTGGGGGACTCTTGGAATGGTGGCACGACCCTGGAGTTCCTCTCGCCTTTCCTGTGGAGAGCGCCTTCTCTTGAGATGCGACGGGAACGCCGGGAATTCTTTCCCTACGAAACAGGGAAAGGATCCCTCATCTCGAGCTAGGAGGCGGAAACGGGGCTCCCCTGGATGTGTGCGGGACCCTCGTGCTTCCTCTCGAGTGGAGACGGGTATGTCGGGGAACTTCTTGAGTTGCAGCAAGGGTGTGAAGGACCCTTTGAATGTTCCAGTGGTTAGACGTGATTAGCCTCGAGAAGCCTCAGCGGAAATGGGCCTCATCTCGCCTGGAGGGCAAAAACTCCTGGATTTTCTCGAGTTGCGGCAGGTGCTCTCGACTTACGACGGGCACCTCGGGGACCCGCTCTGGTGGCCTCAGGAAAGGCCAGTCCCCATGCGAGTTCCTCGGGGGCCTCTCGGGATTCCTCTCCCGTCGATGCCGGGGCCTAAGACCTTGTGTGGAGTCGGGGCCGGAACCTGAGGATTCCTCTCCAGTGCTGACATGGATCTTGGGATACTTCTGGAGTCTCCCCAGGGGAGTCAGTCCTCGTCTCGAATGCGGGCATGCACTTGCGCTTTCCTCCAGAGCGGTAGCAGCAGTGTCACCCAGTCCGCCACGTGGATCAAAGGATCTATGGTTTTCCCTTGAGTCTTTCCCACGAGGCTTTCCCACGAGGCTTTCCCACAGGGCTGTTCCACGTGCACACGTGGTGGGAGTCGATCCTCCGCTTGAACGTCAAGGCAGTGCAGGGAAAACAGGTTCCTCTGGAATGGACTGACACATCTGGGGGACTCTTGGAATGGTGGCACGACCCTGGACTTCCTCTCGCCTTTCCTGTGGAGAGCGCCTCCTCTTGAGATGCGATGGGAACGCCGGGAATTCTTTCCCTACGAAACAGGGAAAGGATCCCTCATCTCGAGCTAGGAGGCGGAAACGGGGCTCCCCTGGATGTGTGCGGGACCGTCGTGCTTCCTCTCGAGTGGAGACGGGTATGTCGGGGAACTTCTTGAGTTGCAGCAAGGGTGTGAAGGACCCTTTGGAAGTTCCCGTGGTTAGAAGTGATTAGCCTCGAGAAGCCTCAGCGGAAATGGGCCTCATCTCGCCTGGAGGGCAAAACCTCCTGGATTTTCTCGAGTTGCGGCAGGTGCTCTCGACTTACGACGGGGACCTCAGGGACCCGCTCTGGTGGCCTCAGGAAAGGCCAGTCCCCATGCGAGTTCCTCGGGGGCCTCTCGGGATTCCTCTCCCGTTGATGCCGGGGCCTAAGACCTAGTGTGGAGTCGGGGCCGGAACCTGAGATTTCCTCTCCACTGCTGACATGGATCTTGGGGTACTTCTGGAGTCTCCCCAGGGGAGTCAGTCCTCGTCTCGAATGCGGGCATGCACTAGCGCTTTCCTCCAGAGCGGTAGCAGCAGTGTCACGCAGTCCGCCGCGTGGATCAAAGGATCTATGGTTTTCCCTCGAGTTTTCCCACGAGGCTGTCCCACGAGGCTTTCCCACAGGGCTGTCCCACGTGCACACGTGGTGGGAGTCGATCCTCGGCTTGAACCTCAAGGCAGTTCAGGGAAAACAGGTTCCTCTGGAATGGACTGAGACATCTGGGGGACTCTTGGAATGGTGGCACGACCCTGGAGTTCCTCTCGCCTTTCCTGTGGAGAGCGCCTCCTCTTGAGATGCGACGGGAACGCCCGGAATTCTTTCCCTACGAAACAGGGATAGGATCCCTCATCTCGAACTAGGAGGCGGAAACGGGGCTCCCCTGGATGTGTGCAGGACCCACGTTCTTCCTCTCGAGTGGAGACGGGTATGTCGGGGAACTTCTGGACTTGCAACAAGGGTGTGAAGGACCCTTTGGAAGTTCCAGTGGTTAGAAGTGATTAGCCTCGAGAAGCCTCAGCGGAAATGGGCCTCATCTCGCCTGGAGGGCAAAACCTCCTGGATTTTCTCGAGTTGCGGCAGGTGCTCTCGACTTACGACGGGGACCTCAGGGACCCGCTCTGGTGGCCTCAGGAAAGGCCAGTCCCCATGCGAGTTCCTCGGGGGCCTCTCGGGATTCCTCTCCCGTCGATGCCGGGGCCTAAGACCTTGTGTGGAGTCGGGGCTGGAACCTGAGGATTCCTCTCCAGTGCTGACATGGATCTTGGGGTACTTCTGGAGTCTCCCCAGGGGAGTCAGTCCTCGTCTCGAATGCGGGCATGCACTTGCGCTTCCCTCCAGTGAGTTAGGAGCAGTGTCATGCAGTCTGCAGCGTGGATCAAAGGATCTATAGTTTTCCCTCGAGTCTTTCCCACGAGTTTTTCCCACGAGGCCTTCCCCCAGGGATGTCCCACGTGCACACGTGGTGGGAGTAGATCCTCGGCCTGAACGTCAAGGCAGAGCAGGGAAAACAGGTTCCTCTGGAATGGACTGACACATCTGGGGGACTCTTGGAATGGTGGCACGACCCTGGAGTTCCTCTCGCCTTTCCTGTGGAGAGCGCCTCCTCTTGAGATGCGACGGGAACGCCGGGAATTCTTTCCCTAGGAAACAGGGAAAGGATCCCTCATCTTGAGCTAGGAGGCGGAAACGGGGCTCCCATGGATGTGTGCGGGATCCCACGTGCTTCTTCTCGAGTGGAGACGGTTATGTCGGGGAACTTCTTGAGTTGCAGCAAGGTTGTGAAGGACCCTTTGGAAGTTCCAGTGGTCAGATGTGATTAGCCTCGAGAAGCCTCAGCGGAAATGGGCCTCATCTCGCCTGGAGGGCAAAACCTCATGGATTTTCTCGAGTTGCGGCAGGTGCTCTCGACTTACGACGGGGACCTCAGGGACCCGCTCTGGTGGCCTCAGGAAAGGCCAGTCCCCATGCGAGTTCCTCCGGGGCCTCTCGGGATTCCTCTCCCATCGATGCCGGGGCCTAAGACCTTGTGTGGAGTCGGGGCCGGAACCTGAGGATTCCTCTCCACTGCTGACATGGATCTTGAGGTACTTCTGGAGTCTCCCCAGGGGAGTCAGTCCTCGTCTCGAATGCGGGCATGCACTTGCGCTTTCCTCCAGAGCGGTAGCAGCAGTGTCACGCAGTCCCCCGCGTGGATCAAAGGATCTATGGTTTTCCCTTGAGTCTTTCCCACGAGGCTTTCCCACGAGGCTTTCCCCCAGGGCTGTCCCACGTGCACACGTGTTGGGAGTCGATCCTCGGCTTGAACGTCAAGGCAGTGCAGGGAAAACACGTTCCTCTTGAATGGACTGACACATCTGGGGGACTCTTGGAATGGTGGCACGACCCTGGAGTTCCTCTCGCCTTTCCTGTGGAGAGCGCCTCCTCTTGAGATGCGACGGGAACGCCGGGAATTCTTTCCCTACGAAACAAGGAAAGGATCCCTCATCTTGAGCTAGGAGGCGGAAACGGGGCTCCCCTGGATGTGTGCGGGACCCCACGTGCTTCCTCTCGAGTGGAGACGGGTATGTCGGGAAACATCTTGAGTTGCAGCAAGGGTCTCAAGGACCCTTTGGAAGTTCCAGTGGTTAGATGTGATTAGCCTTGAGAAGCCTGAGCGGAAATGGGCCTCATCTCGCCTGGAGGGCAAAACCTCCTGGATTTTCTCGAGTTGCGGCAGGTGCTCTCGACTTACGACGGGGACCTCAGGGACCCGCTCTGGTGGCCTCAGGAAAGGCCAGTCCCCATGCGAGTTCCTCGGGGGCCTCTCGGGATTCCTCTCCTGTCGATGCCCGGGCGTAAGACCTTGTGTGGAGTCGGGGCTGGAACCTGAGGATTCCTCTCCAGTGCTGACATGGATCTTGGGGTACTTCTGGAGTCTCCCCAGGGGAGTCAGTCCTCGTCTCGAATGCGGGCATGCACTTGCGCTTTCCTCCAGAGCGGTAGCAGCAGTGTCACGCAGTCCACCGCGTGGATCAAAGGATCTATGGTTTTCCCTCGAGTCTTTCCCACGAGGCTTTCCCACGAGGCTTTCCCACAGGGCTGTCACACGTGCACACGTGGTGGGAGTCGATCCTCGGCTTGAACGTCAAGGCAGTGCAGGGAAAACAGGTTCCTCTGTAATGGACTGACACATCTGGAGGACTCGTGTAATGGTGGCACGACCCTGGAGTTCCTCTCGCCTTTCCTGTGGAGAGCGCCTCCTCTTGAGATGCGACGGGACGCCGGGAATTCTTTCCCTACGAAACAGGGAAAGGATCCCTCATCTCGAGCTAGGAGGCGGAAACGGGGCTCCCCTGGATGTGTGCGGGACCCCAGGTGCTTCCTCTCGAGTGGAGACGTGTATGTCGCGGAACTGCTTGAGTTGCAGCAAGGGTGTGAAGGACCCTTTGGAAGTTCCAGTGGTTAGATGTGATCAGCCTCGAGAAGCCTCAGCGGAAATGGGCCTCATCTCGCCTGGAGGGCAAAACCTCCTGGATTTTCTCGAGATGCGGCAGGAGCTCTCGACTTACGACGGCGACCTCAGGGACCCGCTCTGGTGGCCTGAGGAAAGGCCAGTCCCCATGCGAGTCCCTCGGGGGCCTCTCGGGATTCCTCTCCCGTCGATGCCGGGGCCTAAGACCTTGTGTGGAGTCGGGGCCGGAACCTGAGGATTCCTCTCCAGTGCTGACATGGATCTTGGGGTACTCTGGAATCTCCCCAGGGGAGTCAGTCCTCGTCTCGAATGCGGGCATCCACTTGCGCTTACCTCCAGAGTGGTAACAGCACGGTCACCCAGTCCGCCGCGTGGATCAAGGTATCTATGGCTTTCCCTCGAGGCTTTCCCACGATGCTTTCACACAAGAACGTCCCACGTGCCACCGTGGTGGGAGTGGATCCTCGGCATGAACGTCGAGGCAGTGCAGGGAAAACAGGATCCTCTGGAATGGACTGACACATCTGGGGGACTCTTGGAATGGTGGCACGACCCTGGAGTTCCTCTCGCCTTTCCTGTGGAGAGCGCCTCCTCTTGAGATGCGACGGGAATGCCGGGAATTCTTTCCCTACGAAACAGGGAAAGGATCCCTCATCTCGAGCTAGGAGGCGGAAACGGGGCTCCCCTGGATGTGTGCGCGACCCTCGTGCTTCCTCTCGAGTGGAGACGGGTATGTCGGGGAACTTCTTGAGTTGCAGCAAGGGTGTGAAGGACCCTTTGGAAGTTCCAGTGGTTAGATGTGATCAGCCTCGAGAAGCATCAGCGGAAATGGGCCTCATCTCCAATGGAGGGCAAAACCTCCTGGATTTTCTCGAGTTGCGGCAGGTGCTCTCGACTTACGACGGGCACCTCGGGGACCAGCTCTAGTGGCCTCAGGAAAGGCCAGTCCCCATACGAGTTCCTCGGGGGCCTCTCGGGATTCCTCTCCCGTCGATGCCGGGGCCTAAGACCTTGTGTGGAGTCGGGGCCGGAACCTGAGGATTCCTCTCCAGTGCTGACATGGATCTTGGGCTACTTCTGGAGTCTCCCCAGGGGAGTCAGTCCTCGTCTCGAATGCGGGCATGCACTTGCGCTTTCCTCCAGAGCGGTAGCAGCAGTGTCACGCAGTCCGCCGCGTGGATCAAAGGATCTATGGTTTTCCCTCGAGTCTTTCCCACGAGGCTTTCTCACGAGGCTTTCCCACAGGGCTGTCCCACGTGCACACGTGGTGGTAGTCGATCCTCGGCTTGAACGTTAAGGCAGTGCAGGGAATACAGGTTCCTCTGGAATGGACTGACACATCTGGGGGACTCTTGGAATGGTGGCACGACCCTGGAGTTCCTCTCGCCTTTCCTGTGGAGAGCGTCTTCTCTTGAGATGCGACGGGAACGCCGGGAATTCTTTCCCTACGAAACAGGGAAAGGATCCCTCATCTCGAGCTAGGAGGCGGAAACGGGGCTCCCCTGGATGTGTGCGGGACCCTCGTGCTTCCTCTCGAGTGGAGACGGGTATGTCGGGGAACTTCTTGAGTTGCAGCAAGGGTGTGAAGGACCCTTTGAAAGTTCCAGTGGTTAGATGTGATTAGCCTCGAGAAGCGTCAGCGGAAATGGGCCTCATCTCGCATGGAGGGCAAAACCTCCTGGATTTTCTCGAGTTGCGGCAGGTGCTCTCGACTTACGACGGGCACCTCGGGGACCCGCTCTGGTGGCCTCAGGAAAGGCCAGTCCCCATGCGAGTTCCTCGGGGGCCTCTCGGGATTCCTCTCCCGTCGATGCCGGGGCCTAAGACCTTGTGTGGAGTCGGGGCCGGAACCTGAGGATTCCTCTCCAGTGCTGACATGGATCTTGGGGTACTTCTGGAGTCTCCCCAGGGGAGTCAGTCCTCGTCTCGAATGCGGGCATGCACTTGCGCTTTCCTCCAGAGCGGTAGCATCAGTGTCACGCAGTCCGCCGCGTGGATCAAAGGATCTATGGTTTTCCCTCGAGTCTTTCCCACGAGGCTTTCTCACGAGGCTTCCCACAGGGCTGTCCCACGTGCACACGTGGTGGTAGTCGATCCTCGGCTTGAACGTTAAGGCAGTGCAGGGAATACAGGTTCCTCTGGAATGGACTGACACATCTGGGGGACTCTTGGAATGGTGGCACGACCCTGGAGTTCCTCTCGCCTTTCCTGTGGAGAGTGCCTTCTCTTGAGATGCGACGGGAACGCCGGGAATTCTTTCCCTACGAAACAGGGAAAGGATCCCTCATCTCGAGCTAGGAGGCGGAAACGGGGCTCCCCTGGATGTGTGCGGGACCGTCGTGCTTCCTCTCGAGTGGAGACGGGTATGTCGGGGAACTTCTTGAGTTGCAGCAAGGGTGTGAAGGACCCTTTGAAAGTTCCAGTGGTTAGATGTGATTAGCCTCGAGAAGCGTCAGCGGAAATGGGCCTCATCTCGCATGGAGGGCAAAACCTCCTGGATTTTCTCGAGTTGCGGCAGGTGCTCTCGACTTACGACGGGCACCTCGGGGACCCGCTCTGGTGGCCTCAGGAAAGGCCAGTCCCCATGCGAGTTCCTCGGGGGCCTCTCGGGATTCCTCTCCCGTCGATGCCGGGGCCTAAGACCTTGTGTGGAGTCGGGGCCGGAACCTGAGGATTCCTCTCCAGTGCTGACATGGATCTTGGGATACTTCTGGAGTCTCCCCAGGGGAGTCAGTCCTCGTCTCGAATGCGGGCATGCACTTGCGCTTTCCTCCAGAGCGGTAGCAGCAGTGTCACCCAGTCCGCCACGTGGATCAAAGGATCTATGGTTTTCCCTTGAGTCTTTCCCACGAGGCTTTCCCACGAGGCTTTCCCACAGGGCTGTTCCACGTGCACACGTGGTGGGAGTCGATCCTCCGCTTGAACGTCAAGGCAGTGCAGGGAAAACAGGTTCCTCTGGAATGGACTGACACATCTGGGGGACTCTTGGAATGGTGGCACGACCCTGGACTTCCTCTCGCCTTTCCTGTGGAGAGCGCCTCCTCTTGAGATGTGATGGGAACGCCGGGAATTCTTTCCCTACGAAACAGGGAAAGGATCCCTCATCTCGAGCTAGGAGGCGGAAACGGGGCTCCCCTGGATGTGTGCGGGACCGTCGTGCTTCCTCTCGAGTGGAGACGGGTATGTCGGGGAACTTCTTGAGTTTCAGCAAGGGTGTGAAGGACCCTTTGGAAGTTCCCGTGGTTAGAAGTGATTAGCCTCGAGAAGCCTCAGCGGAAATGGGCCTCATCTCGCCTGGAGGGCAAAACCTCCTGGATTTTCTCGAGTTGCGGCAGGTGCTCTCGACTTACGACGGGGACCTCAGGGACCCGCTCTGGTGGCCTCAGGAAAGGCCAGTCCCCATGCGAGTTCCTCGGGGGCCTCTCGGGATTCCTCTCCCGTCGATGCCGGGGCCTAAGACCTTGTGTGGAGTCGGGGCCGGAACCTGAGATTTCCTCTCCACTGCTGACATGGATCTTGGGGTACTTCTGGAGTCTCCCCAGGGGAGTCAGTCCTCGTCTCGCATGCGGGCATGCACTAGCGCTTTCCTCCAGAGCGGTAGCAGCAGTGTCACGCAGTCCGCCGCGTGGATCAAAGGATCTATGGTTTTCCCTCGAGTTTTCCCACGAGGCTGTCCCACGAGGCTTTCCCACAGGGCTGTCCCACGTGCACACGTGGTGGGAGTCGATCCTCGGCTTGAACCTCAAGGCAGTTCAGGGAAAACAGGTTCCTCTGGAATGGACTGAGACATCTGGGGGACTCTTGGAATGGTGGCACGACCCTGGAGTTCCTCTCGCCTTTCCTGTGGAGAGCGCCTCCTCTTGAGATGCGACGGGAACGCCCGGAATTCTTTCCCTACGAAACAGGGATAGGATCCCTCATCTCGAACTAGGAGGCGGAAACGGGGCTCCCCTGGATGTGTGCAGGACCCACGTTCTTCCTCTCGAGTGGAGACGGGTATGTCGGGGAACTTCTGGACTTGCAACAAGGGTGTGAAGGACCCTTTGGAAGTTCCAGTGGTTAGAAGTGATTAGCCTCGAGAAGCCTCAGCGGAAATGGGCCTCATCTCGCCTGGAGGGCAAAACCTCCTGGATTTTCTCGAGTTGCGGCAGGTGCTCTCGACTTACGACGGGGACCTCAGGGACCCGCTCTGGTGGCCTCAGGAAAGGCCAGTCCCCATGCGAGTTCCTCGGGGGCCTCTCGGGATTCCTCTCCCGTCGATGCCGGGGCCTAAGACCTTGTGTGGAGTCGGGGCTGGAACCTGAGGATTCCTCTCCAGTGCTGACATGGATCTTGGGGTACTTCTGGAGTCTCCCCAGGGGAGTCAGTCCTCGTCTCGAATGCGGGCATGCACTTGCGCTTCCCTCCAGTGAGTTAGGAGCAGTGTCATGCAGTCTGCAGCGTGGATCAAAGGATCTATAGTTTTCCCTCGAGTCTTTCCCACGAGTTTTTCCCACGAGGCCTTCCCCCAGGGATGTCCCACGTGCACACGTGGTGGGAGTAGATCCTCGGCCTGAACGTCAAGGTAGAGCAGGGAAAACAGGTTCCTCTGGAATGGACTGACACATCTGGGGGACTCTTGGAATGGTGGCACGACCCTGGAGTTCCTCTCGCCTTTCCTGTGGAGAGCGCCTCCTCTTGAGATGCGACGGGAACGCCGGGAATTCTTTCCCTAGGAAACAGGGAAAGGATCCCTCATCTTGAGCTAGGAGGCGGAAACGGGGCTCCCATGGATGTGTGCGGGATCCCACGTGCTTCTTCTCGAGTGGAGACGGTTATGTCGGGGAACTTCTTGAGTTGCAGCAAGGTTGTGAAGGACCCTTTGGAAGTTCCAGTGGTCAGATGTGATTAGCCTCGAGAAGCCTCAGCGGAAATGGGCCTCATCTCGCCTGGAGGGCAAAACCTCATGGATTTTCTCGAGTTGCGGCAGGTGCTCTCGACTTACGACGGGGACCTCAGGGACCCGCTCTGGTGGCCTCAGGAAAGGCCAGTCCCCATGCGAGTTCCTCCGGGGCCTCTCGGGATTCCTCTCCCATCGATGCCGGGGCCTAAGACCTTGTGTGGAGTCGGGGCCGGAACCTGAGGATTCCTCTCCACTGCTGACATGGATCTTGAGGTACTTCTGGAGTCTCCCCAGGGGAGTCAGTCCTCGTCTCGAATGCGGGCATGCACTTGCGCTTTCCTCCAGAGCGGTAGCAGCAGTGTCACGCAGTCCCCCGCGTGGATCAAAGGATCTATGGTTTTCCCTTGAGTCTTTCCCACGAGGCTTTCCCACGAGGCTTTCCCCCAGGGCTGTCCCACGTGCACACGTGTTGGGAGTCGATCCTCGGCTTGAACGTCAAGGCAGTGCAGGGAAAACACGTTCCTCTTGAATGGACTGACACATCTGGGGGACTCTTGGAATGGTGGCACGACCCTGGAGTTCCTCTCGCCTTTCCTGTGGAGAGCGCCTCCTCTTGAGATGCGACGGGAACGCCGGGAATTCTTTCCCTACGAAACAAGGAAAGGATCCCTCATCTTGAGCTAGGAGGCGGAAACGGGGCTCCCCTGGATGTGTGCGGGACCCCACGTGCTTCCTCTCGAGTGGAGACGGGTATGTCGGGAAACATCTTGAGTTGCAGCAAGGGTCTCAAGGACCCTTTGGAAGTTCCAGTGGTTAGATGTGATTAGCCTTGAGAAGCCTGAGCGGAAATGGGCCTCATCTCGCCTGGAGGGCAAAACCTCCTGGATTTTCTCGAGTTGCGGCAGGTGCTCTCGACTTACGACGGGGACCTCAGGGACCCGCTCTGGTGGCCTCAGGAAAGGCCAGTCCCCATGCGAGTTCCTCGGGGGCCTCTCGGGATTCCTCTCCTGTCGATGCCCAGGCGTAAGACCTTGTGTGGAGTCGGGGCTGGAACCTGAGGATTCCTCTCCAGTGCTGACATGGATCTTGGGGTACTTCTGGAGTCTCCCCAGGGGAGTCAGTCCTCGTCTCGAATGCGGGCATGCACTTGCGCTTTCCTCCAGAGCGGTAGCAGCAGTGTCACGCAGTCCACCGCGTGGATCAAAGGATCTATGGTTTTCCCTCGAGTCTTTCCCACGAGGCTTTCCCACGAGGCTTTCCCACAGGGCTGTCCCACGTGCACACGTGGTGGGAGTCGATCCTCGGCTTGAACGTCAAGGCAGTGCAGGGAAAACAGGTTCCTCTGTAATGGACTGACACATCTGGAGGACTCGTGTAATGGTGGCACGACCCTGGAGTTCCTCTCGCCTTTCCTGTGGAGAGCGCCTCCTCTTGAGATGCGACGGGACGCCGGGAATTCTTTCCCTACGAAACAGGGAAAGGATCCCTCATCTCGAGCTAGGAGGCGGAAACGGGGCTCCCCTGGATGTGTGCGGGACCCCAGGTGCTTCCTCTCGAGTGGAGACGTGTATGTCGCGGAACTGCTTGAGTTGCAGCAAGGGTGTGAAGGACCCTTTGGAAGTTCCAGTGGTTAGATGTGATCAGCCTCGAGAAGCCTCAGCGGAAATGGGCCTCATCTCGCCTGGAGGGCAAAACCTCCTGGATTTCTCGAGATGCGGCAGGAGCTCTCGACTTACGACGGCGACCTCAGGGACCCGCTCTGGTGGCCTGAGGAAAGGCCAGTCCCCATGCGAGTCCCTCGGGGGCCTCTCGGGATTCCTCTCCCGTCGATGCCGGGGCCTAAGACCTTGTGTGGAGTCGGGGCCGGAACCTGAGGATTCCTCTCCAGTGCTGACATGGATCTTGGGGTACTCTGGAATCTCCCCAGGGGAGTCAGTCCTCGTCTCGAATGCGGGCATCCACTTGCGCTTACCTCCAGAGTGGTAACAGCACGGTCACCCAGTCCGCCGCGTGGATCAAGGTATCTATGGCTTTCCCTCGAGGCTTTCCCACGATGCTTTCACACAAGAACGTCCCACGTGCCACCGTGGTGGGAGTGGATCCTCGGCATGAACGTCGAGGCAGTGCAGGGAAAACAGGATCCTCTGGAATGGACTGACACATCTGGGGGACTCTTGGAATGGTGGCACGACCCTGGAGTTCCTCTCGCCTTTCCTGTGGAGAGCGCCTCCTCTTGAGATGCGACGGGAATGCCGGGAATTCTTTCCCTACGAAACAGGGAAAGGATCCCTCATCTCGAGCTAGGAGGCGGAAATGGGGCTCCCCTGGATGTGTGCGGGACACTCGTGCTTCCTCTCGAGTGGAGACGGGTATGTCGAGGAACTTCATGACTTGCAGCATGGGAGTGAAGGACCCTTTGGAAGTTCCAGTGGTTAGATGTGATTAGCCTCGAGAAGCCTCAGTGGAAATGGGCCTCATCTCGCCTGAAGGGCAAAACCTCCTGGATTTTCTCGAGTTGCGGCAGGTGCTCTCGACTTACGACGGGGACCTCAGGTACCCGCTCTGTTGGCCTCAGGAAAGGCCAGTCCGCATGCGAGTTCCTCGGGGTCCTCTCGGGATTCCTCTCCCGTCGATGCCGGGGCCTAAGACCTTGTTTGGATATGGGGCCGGAACCTGAGGATTCCTCTCCAGTGCTGACATGGATCTTGGGGTACTTCTGGAGTCTCCCCAGGGGAGTCAGTCCTCGTCTCGAATGCGGGCATGCACTTGCGCTTTCCTCCAGAGCGGTAGCAGCAGTGTCACGCATTCCGCCGCGTGGATCAAGGGATCTATGGCTTTCCCTCGAGTCTTTCCCACGAGGCATTCCCACGAGGCTTTCCCACAGGGGTGTCCCACGTGCACACGTGGTGGGAGTCGATCCTCGGCTTGAACGTCAAGGCAGTGCAGGGAAAACAGGTTCCTCTATAATGGACTGACACATCTGGGGGACTCTTGGAATGGTGGCATGACCCTGGAGTTCCTCTCGCCTTTCCTGTGGAGAGCGCCTCCTCTTGAGATGCGACGGGAACGCCGGGAATTCTTTCCCTACGAAACAGGGAAAGGATCCCTCATCTCGAGCTAGGAGGCGGAAACGGGGCTCCCCTGGATGTGTGCGCGACCCTCGTGCTTCCTCTCGAGTGGAGACGGGTATGTCGGGGAACTTCTTGAGTTGCAGCAAGGGTGTGAAGGACCCTTTGGAAGTTCCAGTGGTTAGATGTGATCAGCCTCGAGAAGCATCAGCGGAAATAGGCCTCATCTCCAATGGAGGGCAAAACCTCCTGGATTTTCTCGAGTTGCGGCAGGTGCTCTCGACTTACGACGGGCACCTCGGGGACCAGCTCTAGTGGCCTCAGGAAAGGCCAGTCCCCATACGAGTTCCTCGGGGGCCTCTCGGGATTCCTCTCCCGTCGATGCCGGGGCCTAAGACCTTGTGTGGAGTCGGGGCCGGAACCTGAGGATTCCTCTCCAGTGCTGACATGGATCTTGGGCTACTTCTGGAGTCTCCCCAGGGGAGTCAGTCCTCGTCTCGAATGCGGGCATGCACTTGCGCTTTCCTCCAGAGCGGTAGCAGCAGTGTCACGCAGTCCGCCGCGTGGATCAAAGGATCTATGGTTTTCCCTCGAGTCTTTCCCACGAGGCTTTCTCACGAGGCTTTCCCACAGGGCTGTCCCACGTGCACACGTGGTGGTAGTCGATCCTCGGCTTGAACGTTAAGGCAGTGCAGGGAATACAGGTTCCTCTGGAATGGACTGACACATCTGGGGGACTCTTGGAATGGTGGCACGACCCTGGAGTTCCTCTCGCCTTTCCTGTGGAGAGCGTCTTCTCTTGAGATGCGACGGGAACGCCGGGAATTCTTTCCCTACGAAACAGGGAAAGGATCCCTCATCTCGAGCTAGGAGGCGGAAACGGGGCTCCCCTGGATGTGTGCGGGACCCTCGTGCTTCCTCTCGAGTGGAGACGGGTATGTCGGGGAACTTCTTGAGTTGCAGCAAGGGTGTGAAGGACCCTTTGGAAGTTCCAGTGGTTAGATGTGATTAGCCTCGAGAAGCGTCAGCGGAAATGGGCCTCATCTCGCATGGAGGGCAAAACCTCCTGGATTTTCTCGAGTTGCGGCAGGTGCTCTCGACTTACGACGGGCACCTCGGGGACCCGCTCTGGTGGCCTCAGGAAAGGCCAGTCCCCATGCGAGTTCCTCGGGGGCCTCTCGGGATTCCTCTCCCGTCGATGCCGGGGCCTAAGACCTTGTGTGGAGTCGGGGCCGGAACCTGAGGATTCCTCTCCAGTGCTGACATGGATCTTGGGGTACTTCTGGAGTCTCCCCAGGGGAGTCAGTCCTCGTCTCGAATGCGGGCATGCACTTGCGCTTTCCTCCAGAGCGGTAGCATCAGTGTCACGCAGTCCGCCGCGTGGATCAAAGGATCTATGGTTTTCCCTCGAGTCTTTCCCACGAGGCTTTCTCACGAGGCTTCCCACAGGGCTGTCCCACGTGCACACGTGGTGGTAGTCGATCCTCGGCTTGAACGTTAAGGCAGTGCAGGGAATACAGGTTCCTCTGGAATGGACTGACACATCTGGGGGACTCTTGGAATGGTGGCACGACCCTGGAGTTCCTCTCGCCTTTCCTGTGGAGAGCGCCTTCTCTTGAGATGCGACGGGAACGCCGGGAATTCTTTCCCTACGAAACAGGGAAAGGATCCCTCATCTCGAGCTAGGAGGCGGAAACGGGGCTCCCCTGGATGTGTGCGGGACCCTCGTGCTTCCTCTCGAGTGGAGACGGGTATGTCGGGGAACTTCTTGAGTTGCAGCAAGGGTGTGAAGGACCCTTTGAAAGTTCCAGTGGTTAGATGTGATTAGCCTCGAGAAGCGTCAGCGGAAATGGGCCTCATCTCGCATGGAGGGCAAAACCTCCTGGATTTTCTCGAGTTGCGGCAGGTGCTCTCGACTTACGACGGGCACCTCGGGGACCCGCTCTGGTGGCCTCAGGAAAGGCCAGTCCCCATGCGAGTTCCTCGGGGGCCTCTCGGGATTCCTCTCCCGTCGATGCCGGGGCCTAAGACCTTGTGTGGAGTCGGGGCCGGAACCTGAGGATTCCTCTCCAGTGCTGACATGGATCTTGGGATACTTCTGGAGTCTCCCCAGGGGAGTCAGTCCTCGTCTCGAATGCGGGCATGCACTTGCGCTTTCCTCCAGAGCGGTAGCAGCAGTGTCACCCAGTCCGCCACGTGGATCAAAGGATCTATGGTTTTCCCTTGAGTCTTTCCCACGAGGCTTTCCCACGAGGCTTTCCCACAGGGCTGTTCCACGTGCACACGTGGTGGGAGTCGATCCTCCGCTTGAACGTCAAGGCAGTGCAGGGAAAACAGGTTCCTCTGGAATGGACTGACACATCTGGGGGACTCTTGGAATGGTGGCACGACCCTGGACTTCCTCTCGCCTTTCCTGTGGAGAGCGCCTCCTCTTGAGATGTGATGGGAACGCCGGGAATTCTTTCCCTACGAAACAGGGAAAGGATTCCTCATCTCGAGCTAGGAGGCGGAAACGGGGCTCCCCTGGATGTGTGCGGGACCGTCGTGCTTCCTCTCGAGTGGAGACGGGTATGTCGGGGAACTTCTTGAGTTTCAGCAAGGGTGTGAAGGACCCTTTGGAAGTTCCCGTGGTTAGAAGTGATTAGCCTCGAGAAGCCTCAGCGGAAATGGGCCTCATCTCGCCTGGAGGGCAAAACCTCCTGGATTTTCTCGAGTTGCGGCAGGTGCTCTCGACTTACGACGGGGACCTCAGGGACCCGCTCTGGTGGCCTCAGGAAAGGCCAGTCCCCATGCGAGTTCCTCGGGGGCCTCTCGGGATTCCTCTCCCGTCGATGCCGGGGCCTAAGACCTTGTGTGGAGTCGGGGCCGGAACCTGAGATTTCCTCTCCACTGCTGACATGGATCTTGGGGTACTTCTGGAGTCTCCCCAGGGGAGTCAGTCCTCGTCTCGAATGCGGGCATGCACTTGCGCTTTCCTCCAGAGCGGTAGCAGCAGTGTCACGCAGTCCGCCGCGTGGATCAAAGGATCTATGGTTTTCCCTCGAGTTTTCCCACGAGGCTGTCCCACGAGGCTTTCCCACAGGGCTGTCCCACGTGCACACGTGGTGGGAGTCGATCCTCGGCTTGAACCTCAAGGCAGTTCAGGGAAAACAGGTTCCTCTGGAATGGACTGAGACATCTGGGGGACTCTTGGAATGGTGGCACGACCCTGGAGTTCCTCTCGCCTTTCCTGTGGAGAGCGCCTCCTCTTGAGATGCGACGGGAACGCCCGGAATTCTTTCCCTACGAAACAGGGATAGGATCCCTCATCTCGAACTAGGAGGCGGAAACGGGGCTCCCCTGGATGTGTGCAGGACCCACGTTCTTCCTCTCGAGTGGAGACGGGTATGTCGGGGAACTTCTGGACTTGCAACAAGGGTGTGAAGGACCCTTTGGAAGTTCCAGTGGTTAGAAGTGATTAGCCTCGAGAAGCCTCAGCGGAAATGGGCCTCATCTCGCCTGGAGGGCAAAACCTCCTGGATTTTCTCGAGTTGCGGCAGGTGCTCTCGACTTACGACGGGGACCTCAGGGACCCGCTCTGGTGGCCTCAGGAAAGGCCAGTCCCCATGCGAGTTCCTCGGGGGCCTCTCGGGATTCCTCTCCCGTCGATGCCGGGGCCTAAGACCTTGTGTGGAGTCGGGGCTGGAACCTGAGGATTCCTCTCCAGTGCTGACATGGATCTTGGGGTACTTCTGGAGTCTCCCCAGGGGAGTCAGTCCTCGTCTCGAATGCGGGCATGCACTTGCGCTTCCCTCCAGTGAGTTAGGAGCAGTGTCATGCAGTCTGCAGCGTGGATCAAAGGATCTATAGTTTTCCCTCGAGTCTTTCCCACGAGTTTTTCCCACGAGGCCTTCCCCCAGGGATGTCCCACGTGCACACGTGGTGGGAGTAGATCCTCGGCCTGAACGTCAAGGTAGAGCAGGGAAAACAGGTTCCTCTGGAATGGACTGACACATCTGGGGGACTCTTGGAATGGTGGCACGACCCTGGAGTTCCTCTCGCCTTTCCTGTGGAGAGCGCCTCCTCTTGAGATGCGACGGGAACGCCGGGAATTCTTTCCCTAGGAAACAGGGAAAGGATCCCTCATCTTGAGCTAGGAGGCGGAAACGGGGCTCCCATGGATGTGTGCGGGATCCCACGTGCTTCTTCTCGAGTGGAGACGGTTATGTCGGGGAACTTCTTGAGTTGCAGCAAGGTTGTGAAGGACCCTTTGGAAGTTCCAGTGGTCAGATGTGATTAGCCTCGAGAAGCCTCAGCGGAAATGGGCCTCATCTCGCCTGGAGGGCAAAACCTCATGGATTTTCTCGAGTTGCGGCAGGTGCTCTCGACTTACGACGGGGACCTCAGGGACCCGCTCTGGTGGCCTCAGGAAAGGCCAGTCCCCATGCGAGTTCCTCCGGGGCCTCTCGGGATTCCTCTCCCATCGATGCCGGGGCCTAAGACCTTGTGTGGAGTCGGGGCCGGAACCTGAGGATTCCTCTCCACTGCTGACATGGATCTTGAGGTACTTCTGGAGTCTCCCCAGGGGAGTCAGTCCTCGTCTCGAATGCGGGCATGCACTTGCGCTTTCCTCCAGAGCGGTAGCAGCAGTGTCACGCAGTCCCCCGCGTGGATCAAAGGATCTATGGTTTTCCCTTGAGTCTTTCCCACGAGGCTTTCCCACGAGGCTTTCCCCCAGGGCTGTCCCACGTGCACACGTGTTGGGAGTCGATCCTCGGCTTGAACGTCAAGGCAGTGCAGGGAAAACACGTTCCTCTTGAATGGACTGACACATCTGGGGGACTCTTGGAATGGTGGCACGACCCTGGAGTTCCTCTCGCCTTTCCTGTGGAGAGCGCCTCCTCTTGAGATGCGACGGGAACGCCGGGAATTCTTTCCCTACGAAACAAGGAAAGGATCCCTCATCTTGAGCTAGGAGGCGGAAACGGGGCTCCCCTGGATGTGTGCGGGACCCCACGTGCTTCCTCTCGAGTGGAGACGGGTATGTCGGGAAACATCTTGAGTTGCAGCAAGGGTCTCAAGGACCCTTTGGAAGTTCCAGTGGTTAGATGTGATTAGCCTTGAGAAGCCTGAGCGGAAATGGGCCTCATCTCGCCTGGAGGGCAAAACCTCCTGGATTTTCTCGAGTTGCGGCAGGTGCTCTCGACTTACGACGGGGACCTCAGGGACCCGCTCTGGTGGCCTCAGGAAAGGCCAGTCCCCATGCGAGTTCCTCGGGGGCCTCTCGGGATTCCTCTCCTGTCGATGCCCAGGCGTAAGACCTTGTGTGGAGTCGGGGCTGGAACCTGAGGATTCCTCTCCAGTGCTGACATGGATCTTGGGGTACTTCTGGAGTCTCCCCAGGGGAGTCAGTCCTCGTCTCGAATGCGGGCATGCACTTGCGCTTTCCTCCAGAGCGGTAGCAGCAGTGTCACGCAGTCCACCGCGTGGATCAAAGGATCTATGGTTTTCCCTCGAGTCTTTCCCACGAGGCTTTCCCACGAGGCTTTCCCACAGGGCTGTCACACGTGCACACGTGGTGGGAGTCGATCCTCGGCTTGAACGTCAAGGCAGTGCAGGGAAAACAGGTTCCTCTGTAATGGACTGACACATCTGGAGGACTCGTGTAATGGTGGCACGACCCTGGAGTTCCTCTCGCCTTTCCTGTGGAGAGCGCCTCCTCTTGAGATGCGACGGGACGCCGGGAATTCTTTCCCTACGAAACAGGGAAAGGATCCCTCATCTCGAGCTAGGAGGCGGAAACGGGGCTCCCCTGGATGTGTGCGGGACCCCAGGTGCTTCCTCTCGAGTGGAGACGTGTATGTCGCGGAACTGCTTGAGTTGCAGCAAGGGTGTGAAGGACCCTTTGGAAGTTCCAGTGGTTAGATGTGATCAGCCTCGAGAAGCCTCAGCGGAAATGGGCCTCATCTCGCCTGGAGGGCAAAACCTCCTGGATTTCTCGAGATGCGGCAGGAGCTCTCGACTTACGACGGCGACCTCAGGGACCCGCTCTGGTGGCCTGAGGAAAGGCCAGTCCCCATGCGAGTCCCTCGGGGGCCTCTCGGGATTCCTCTCCCGTCGATGCCGGGGCCTAAGACCTTGTGTGGAGTCGGGGCCGGAACCTGAGGATTCCTCTCCAGTGCTGACATGGATCTTGGGGTACTCTGGAATCTCCCCAGGGGAGTCAGTCCTCGTCTCGAATGCGGGCATCCACTTGCGCTTACCTCCAGAGTGGTAACAGCACGGTCACCCAGTCCGCCGCGTGGATCAAGGTATCTATGGCTTTCCCTCGAGGCTTTCCCACGATGCTTTCACACAAGAACGTCCCACGTGCCACCGTGGTGGGAGTGGATCCTCGGCATGAACGTCGAGGCAGTGCAGGGAAAACAGGTTCCTCTGGAATGGACTGACACATCTGGGGGACTCTTGGAATGGTGGCACGACCCTGGAGTTCCTCTCGCCTTTCCTGTGGAGAGCGCCTCCTCTTGAGATGCGACGGGAATGCCGGGAATTCTTTCCCTACGAAACAGGGAAAGGATCCCTCATCTCGAGCTAGGAGGCGGAAATGGGGCTCCCCTGGATGTGTGCGGGACACTCGTGCTTCCTCTCGAGTGGAGACGGGTATGTCGAGGAACTTCATGACTTGCAGCATGGGAGTGAAGGACCCTTTGGAAGTTCCAGTGGTTAGATGTGATTAGCCTCGAGAAGCCTCAGTGGAAATGGGCCTCATCTCGCCTGAAGGGCAAAACCTCCTGGATTTTCTCGAGTTGCGGCAGGTGCTCTCGACTTACGACGGGGACCTCAGGTACCCGCTCTGTTGGCCTCAGGAAAGGCCAGTCCGCATGCGAGTTCCTCGGGGTCCTCTCGGGATTCCTCTCCCGTCGATGCCGGGGCCTAAGACCTTGTTTGGATATGGGGCCGGAACCTGAGGATTCCTCTCCAGTGCTGACATGGATCTTGGGGTACTTCTGGAGTCTCCCCAGGGGAGTCAGTCCTCGTCTCGAATGCGGGCATGCACTTGCGCTTTCCTCCAGAGCGGTAGCAGCAGTGTCACGCATTCCGCCGCGTGGATCAAGGGATCTATGGCTTTCCCTCGAGTCTTTCCCACGAGGCATTCCCACGAGGCTTTCCCACAGGGGTGTCCCACGTGCACACGTGGTGGGAGTCGATCCTCGGCTTGAACGTCAAGGCAGTGCAGGGAAAACAGGTTCCTCTATAATGGACTGACACATCTGGGGGACTCTTGGAATGGTGGCATGACCCTGGAGTTCCTCTCGCCTTTCCTGTGGAGAGCGCCTCCTCTTGAGATGCGACGGGAACGCCGGGAATTCTTTCCCTACGAAACAGGGAAAGGATCCCTCATCTCGAGCTAGGAGGCGGAAACGGGGCTCCCCTGGATGTGTGCGGGACCCTCGTGCTTCCTCTCGAGTGGAGACGGGTATGTCGGGGAACTTCTTGAGTTGCAGCAAGGGTGGGAAGGACCCTTTTGAAGTTCCAGTGGTTAGATGTGATTAGCCTCGAGAAGCCTCAGCGGAAATGGGCCTCATCTCGCTTGGAGGGCAAAACCTCCTGGATTTTCTCGAGTTGCGGCAGGTGCTCTCGACTTACGACGGGGACCTCGGGGACCTGCTCTGGTGGTCTCAGGAAAGGCCAGTCCTCATGAGAGTTCCTCGGGGGGCTCTCGGTATTTCTCTCGTCGATGCCGGGTCCTAAGACCTTGTGTGGAGTCGGGGCCAGAACCTGAGGATTCCTCTCCAGTGCTGACATGGATCTTGGGCTACTTCTGGAGTCTCCCCAGGGGAGTCAGTCCTCGTCTCCAATGAGGGCATGCACTTGCGCTTCCCTCCATTGCGGTAGGAGCAGTGTCACGCAGTCTGCAGCGTGGATCAAAGGATCTATAGTTTTCCCTCTAGTCTTTCCCAAGAGGCTTTCCCACGAGGCGTTCCCCCAGGGATGTCCCACGTGCACACGTGGTGGGAGTCGATCCTCGGCTTGAACGTCAAGGCAGTGCAGGGAAAACAGGTTCCTCTGAAATGGACTGACACATCTGGGGGACTCTTGGAATGGTGATACGACCCTGGAGCTCGTCTCGCCTTTCCTGTGGAAAGCGCCTCCTCTTGAGATGCGACGGGAACGCCGGGAATTCTTTCCCTACGAAACAGGGAAAGGATCCCTCATCTCGAGCTAGGAGGCGGAAACGGGGATCCCCTGGATGTGTGCGGGAACCACGTGCTTCCTCTCGAGTGGAGACGGGTATGTCGGGGAACTTCTTGAGTTGCAGCAAGGGTGTGAAGGACCCTTTGGAAGTTCCAGTGGTTAAATGTGATTAGCCTCGAGAAGCCTCAGCGGAAATGGGCCTCATCTCGCCTGGAGGGCAAAACCTCTTGGATTTTCTCGAGTTGCAGCAGGTGCTCCCGACTTATGATGGAGACCTCGGGGACCCGCTCTGGTGGCCTCAGGAAAGGCCAGTCCCCATGCGAGTTCCTCGAGGGCCTCTCTGGATTCCTCTCCCGTCGATGCCGGGGCCTAAGACCTTGTGTGGAGTCGGGCTCGGAACCTGAGTATTTCTCTCCAGTGCTGACATGGATCTTGGGGTACTTCTGGAGTCTCCCCAGGGGAGTCAGTCCTCGTCTCAAATGCGGGCATGCACTTGCGCTTTCCTCCAGAGCGGTAGCAGCAGTGTCACGCAGTCCCCCGCGTGGATCAAAGGATCTATGGTTTTCCCTTGAGTCTTTCCCACGAGGCTTTCCCACGAGGCTTTCCCCCAGGGCTGTCCCACGTGCACACGTGTTGGGAGTCGATCCTCGGCTTGAACGTCAAGGCAGTGCAGGGAAAACACGTTCCTCTTGAATGGACTGACACATCTGGGGGACTCTTGGAATGGTGGCACGACCCTGGAGTTCCTCTCGCCTTTCCTGTGGAGAGCGCCTCCTCTTGAGATGCGACGGGAAAGCCGGGAATTCTTTCCCTACGAAACAGGGAAAGGATCCCTCATCTCGAGCTAGGAGGCGGAAACGGGGCTCCCCTGGATGTGTGCGGGACCCTCGTGCTTCCTCTCGAGTGGAGACGGGTATGTCGGGGAACTTCTTGAGTTGCAGCAAGGGTGTGAAGGACCCTTTGGATGTTCCAGTGGTTAGACGTGATTAGCCTCGAGAAGCCTCAGCGGAAATGGGCCTCATCTCGCCTGGAGGGCAAAACCTCCTGGATTTTCTCGAGTTGCGGCAGGTGCTCTCGACTTACGACGGGGACCTCGGGGACCCGCTCTGGTGGCCTCAGGAAAGGCCAGTCCCCATGCGAGTTCCTCGGGGGCCTCTCGGGATTCCTCTCCCGTCGATGCCGGGGCCTAAGACCTTGTGTGGAGTCGGGGCCGGAACCTGAGGATTCCTCTCAAGTGCTGACATGGATCTTGGGGTACTTCTGGAGTCTCCCCAGGGGAGTCAGTCCTCGTCTCGAATGCGGGCATGCACTTGCGCTTTCCTCCAGAGCGGTAGCAGCAGTGTCACGCAGTTCGCCGCGTGGATTAAAGGATCTATGGTTTTCCCTCGAGACTTTCCCACGAGGCTTTCCCACGAGGCTTTCCCACAGGGCTGTCCCACGTGCACACGTGGTGGGAGTCGATCCTCGGCTTGAACGTCAAGGCAGTGCAGGGAAAACAGGTTCCTCTGGAATGGACTGACCCATCTGGGTGACTCTTGGAATGGTGGCACGACCCTGGAGTTCCTCTCGCCTTTCCTGTGGAGAGCGACTCCTCTTGAAATGAGACGGGAACGCCGGGAATTCTTTCCCTACGAAACAGGGAAAGGATCCCTCATCTCGAGCTAGGAGGCGGAAACGGGGCTCCCCTGGATGTGTGCGGGACCCTCGTGCTTCCTCTCGAGTGGAGACGGGTATGTCGGGGAACTTCTTGAGTTGCAGCAAGGGTGTGAAGGACCCTTTGAATGTTCCAGTAGTTAGACGTGATTAGCCTCGAGAAGCCTCAGCGGAAATGGGCCTCATCTCGCCTGGAGGGCAAAACCTCCTGGATTTTCTCGAGTTGCGGCAGGTGCTCTCGACTTACGACGGGGATCTCGGGGACCCGCTCTGGTGGCCTCAGGAAAGGCCAGTCCCCATGCGAGTTACTTGGGGGCCTCTCGGGATTCCTCTCCCGTCGATGCCGGGGCCTAAGACCTTGTGTGGAGTCGGGTCCGGAACCTGAGGAGTCCTCTCCAGTGCTGACATGGATCTTGGGGTTCTTCTGGAGTCTCCCCAGGGGAGTCAGTCCTCGTCTCGAATGCGGGCATGCACTTGCGCTTTCCTCCAGAGCGGTAGCAGCAGTGTCACGCAGTCCGCCGCGTGGATTAAAGGATCTATGGTTTTCCCTCGAGACTTTCCCACGAGGCTTTCCCACGAGGCTTTCCCACAGGGCTGTCCCACGTGCACATGTGGTGGGAGTCGATCCTCGGCTTGAACGTCAAGGCAGTGCAGGGAAAACAGGTTCCTCTGGAATGGACTGACACTTCTGGGGGACTCTTGGAATGGTGGCACGACCCTGGAGTTCCTCTCGCCTTTCCTGTGGAGAGCGCCTCTTCTTGAAACGCGACGGGAACGCCGGGAATTCTTTCCCTACGAAACAGGGAAAGGATCCCTCATCTCGAGCTAGGAGGCGGTAACGGAGCTCCCCAGGATGTGTGCGGGACCTTGGTGCTTCCTCTCGAGTGGAGACGGGTATGTCGGGGAACTTCTTGAGTTGCAGCAAGGGTGTGAAGGACCCTTTGGAAGTTCCAGTGGTTAGACGTGATTAGCCTCGAGAAGCCTCAGTGGAAATGGGCCTCAGCTCGCCTGGAGGGCAAAACATCCTGGATTTTCTCGAGTTGCGGCAGGTGCTCTCGACTTACGACGGGGACCTCAGGGACCCGCTCTGGTGGCCTCAGGAAAGGCCCGTCCCCATGCGAGTTCCTCGGGGGCCTCTCGGGATTCCTCTCCCGTCGTTGCCGGGGCCTAAGACCTTGTGTGGAGTCGGGGCCGGAACCTGAGAATTCCTCTCCAGTGCTGACATAGATCTTGGGATACTTCTGGAGTCTCCCCAGGGGAGTCAGTCCTCGTCTTGAATGCGGGCATGCACTTGCGCTTTCCTCCAGAGCGGTAGCAGCAGTGTCACGCAGTCCGCCGCGTGGATCAAAGGATCTATGGTTTTCCCTCGAGTATTTCCCACGAGGCTTTCCCACGAGGCTTTCCCAAAGGGCTGTCCCACGTGCACACGTGGTGGGAGTCGATCCTCGGCTTGAACGTCTAGGCAGTGCAGGGAAAACTGGTTCCTCTGGAATGGACTGACACATCTGAGGGACTCTTGGAATGGTGGCACGACCCTGGAGTTCCTCTCGCCTTTCCTGTGGAGAGCGCCTCCTCTTGAGATGCGACGGGAACGCCGGGAATTCTTTCCCTTTGAAACAGGGAAAGGATCCCTCATCTCGAGCTAGGAGGCGGAAACGGGGCTCCCCTGAATGTGTGCGGGACCTTGGTGCTTCCTCTCGAGTGGAGACGGGTATGTCGGGGAACTTCTTGAGTTGCAGCAAGGGTGTGAAGGACCCTGTGGAATTTCAAGTGGTTAGATGTGATTAGCCTCGAGAAGCCTCAGCGGAAATCGGCCTCATTTCGCCTGGAGGGCAAAACCTCCTGGATTTTCTCGAGTTGCGGCAGGTGCTCTCGACTTACGACGGGGACCTCGGGGACCCGCTCTGGTGGCCTCAGGAAAGGCCAGTCCCCATGCGAGTTCCTCGGGGGCCTCTCGGGATTCCTCTCCCGTCGATGCCGGGGCCTAAGACCTTGTGTGGAGTCGGGGCCGGAACCTGAGGATTCCTCTCCAGTGCTGACATGGATCTTGGGGTACTTCTGGAGTCTAACCAGAGGAGTCAGTCCTCTTCTCGAATGCGGGCATGCACTTGCGCTTTCCTCCAGAGCGGTAGCAGCAGTGTCACACAGTCCGCCGCGTGGATCAAAGGATCTATGGTTTTCCCTCGAGTCTTTCCCACGAGGCTTTCCCACGAGGCTTTCCCACAGGGCTGTCCCACGTGCACACGTGGTGGGAGTCGATCCTCGGCTTGAACGTCAAGGCAGTGCAGGGAAAACAGGTTCCTCTGGAATGAACTGACACATCTGGGGGACTCTTGGAGTGGTGGCACGACCCTGGAGTTCCTCTCGCCTTTCCTGTGGAGAGCGCCTCCTCTTGAGATGCGACGGGAACACCGGGAATTCTTTCCCTACGAAACAGGGAAAGGATCCCTCATCTCGAGCTAGGAGGCGGAAACGGGGCTCCCCTGGATGTGTGCGGGACCCTCGTGCTTCCTCTCGAGTGGAGACGGGTATGTCGGGGAACTTCTGGACTTGCAACAAGGGTGTGAAGGACCCTTTGGAAGTTCCAGTGGTTAGATGTGATTAGCCTCGAGAAGCCTCATCGGAAATGGACCACATCTCGCCTGGAGGGCAAAACCTCCTGGATTTTCTCGAGTTGCGGCAGGTGCTCTCGACTTACGACGGGGATCTCAGGGACCCGCTCTCGTGGCCTCAGGAAAGGCCAGTCCCCATGCGAGTTCCTCGGGGGCCTCTCGGGATTCTTCTCCCGTCGATGCCAGGGCCTAAGACCTTGTGTGGATTCGGGGCCGGAAACTGAGGATTCCTCTCCAGTGCTGACATGGATCTTGGGGTACTTCTAGAGTCTCCCCATGGGAGGCAGTCCTCGTCTCGAATGCGGGCATGCACTTGCGATTTCCTCCAGACCGGAACAGCAGTGTCACGCAGTCCGCCGCGTGGATCAAGGGATCTATGGCTTTCCCTCGAGTCTTTTCCACGAGGCTTTCCCACAGGGCTGTCTCACGTGCACACGTGGTGGGAGTCGATCCTCGGCTTGAACGTCAAGGCAGTGCAGGGAAAACAGGTTCCTCTGGAATGGACTGACACATCTGGGGGACTCTTGGAATGGTGGCACGACCCTGGAGTTCCTCTCGCCTTTCCTGTGGAGAGCGCCTCCTCTTGAGATGCGACGGGAACGCCGGGAATTCTTTCCCTACGAAAGAGGGAAAGGATCCCTCATCTCGAGCTAGGCGGCGGAAACGGGGCTCCCCTGGATGTGTGCGCGACCATCGTGCTTCCTCTCGAGTGGAGACGGGTATGTCGGGGAACTTCTTGAGTTGCAGCAAGGGTGTGAAGGACCCTTTGGAAGTTCCAGTGGTTAGATGTGATTAGCCTAGAGAAGCCTCAGCGGACATGGGCCTCATCTCGCCTGGAGGGCAAAAGCTCCTGGATTTTCTCGAGTTGCGGCAGGTGCTCTCGACTTACGACGGGGACCTCGGGGACCCGCTCTGGTGGCCTCAGGAAAGGCCAGTCCCCATGCGAGTTCCTCGGGGGCCTCTCGGGATTCCTCTCCCGTCGATGCCGGGGCCGAAGACCTTGTGTGGAGTCGGGGCCGGAACCTGAGGATTCCTCTCCAGGGCTGACATGGATCTTGGGCTACTTCTGGAGTCTCCCCAGGGGAGTCAGTCCTCGTCTCGAATGCGGGCATGCACTTGCGCTTTCCTCCAGACCGGTAGCAGCAGTGTCACGCAGTCCGCCGCGTGAATCAAAGGATCTATGGTTTTCCCTCGAGTCTTTCCCACGAGGCTTTCCCACGAGGCTTTCCCACAGGGCTGTCCCACGTGCACATGTGGTGGGAGTCGATCCTCGGCTTGAACGTCAAGGCAGTGCAGGGAAAACAGGTTCCTCTGGAATGGACTGACACATCTGGGGGACTCTTGGAATGGTGCCAAGACCCTGGAGTTCTTCTCGCCTTTCCTGTGGAGAGCGCCTCCTCTTGAGATGCGACGGAACGCCGGGAATTCTTTCCCTACGAAACTGGGAAAGGATCCCTCATCTCGAGGTAGGAGGCGGAAACGGGGCTCCCCTGGATGTGTGCGCGACCCTCGTGCTTCCTCTCGAGTGGAGACGGGTATGTCGGGGAACTTCTTGAGTTGCAGCAAGGGTGTGAAGGACCCTTTGGAAGTTCCAGTGGTTAGATGTGATTAGCCTCGAGAATCCTCAGTGGAAATGGGCCTCATCTCGCCTGGAGGGCAAAACCTCCTGGATTTTCTCGAGTTGCGGCAGGTGCTCTCGACTTACGACGGAGACCTCGGGGACCCGCTCTGGTGGCCTCAGGAAAGGCCAGTCCCCATGCGAGTTCCTCGGGGGCCTCTCGGGATTCCTCTCCCGTCGATGCCGGGGCCTAAGACCTTGTGTGGAGTCGGGGCCGGAACCTGAGGATTCCTCTCCAGTGCTGACATGGATCTTGGGCTACTTCTGGAGTCTCCCCAGGGGAGTCAGTCCTCGTCTTGAATGTGGGCATGCACTTGCGCTTTCCTCCAGAGCGGTAGCAGCAGTGTCACGCAGTCCGCCGCGTGGATCAAAGGATCTATGGTTTTCCCTCGAGTCTTTCCCACGAGGCTTTCACAAGAGGCTTTCCCACAGGGCTGTTCCACGTGCACATGTGGTGGGAGTCGATCCTCGGCTTGAACGTCAAGGCAGTGCAGGGAAAACAGGTTCCTCTGGAATGGACTGACACATCTGGGGGACTCTTGGAATGGTGCCAAGACCCTGGAGTTCTTCTCGCCTTTCCTGTGGAGAGCGCCTCCTCTTGAGATGCGACAGAACGCCGGGAATTCTTTCCCTACGAAACAGGGAAAGGATCCCTCATCTCGAGGTAGGAGGCGGAAACGGGGCTCCCCTGGATGTGTGCGCGACCCTCGTGCTTCCTCTCGAGTGGAGACGGGTATGTCGGGGAACTTCTTGAGTTGCAGCAAGGGTGTGAAGGACCCTTTGGAAGTTCCAGTGGTTAGATGTGATCAGCCTCGAGAAGCATCAGCGGAAATGGGCCTCATCTCCAATGGAGGGCAAAACCTCCTGGATTTTCTCGAGTTGCGGCAGGTGCTCTCGACTTACGACGGGCACCTCGGGGACCCGCTCTAGTGGCCTCAGGAAAGGCCAGTCCCCATGCGAGTTCCTCGGGGGCCTCTCGGGATTCCTCTCCCGTCGATGCCGGGGCCTAAGACCTTGTGTGGAGTCGGGGCCGGAACCTGAGGATTCCTCTCCAGTGCTGACATGGATCTTGGGGTACTTCTGGAGTCTCCCCAGGGGAGTCAGTCCTCGTCTCGAATGCGGGCATGCACTTGCGCTTTCCTCCAGAGCGGTAGCAGCAGTGTCACGCAGTCCGCCGCGTGGATAAAAGGATCTATGCTTTTCCCTCGAGTCTTTCCCACGAGGCTTTCTCACGAGGCTTTCCCACAGGGCTGTCCCACGTGCACACGTGGTGGTAGTCGATCCTCGGCTTGAACGTTAAGGCAGTGCAGGGAATACAGGTTCCTCTGGAATGGACTGACACATCTGGGGGACTCTTGGAATGGTGGCACGACCCTGGAGTTCCTCTCGCCTTTCCTGTGGAGAGCGTCTTCTCTTGAGATGCGACGGGAACGCCGGGAATTCTTTCCCTACGAAACAGGGAAAGGATCCCTCATCTCGAGCTAGGAGGCGGAAACGGGGCTCCCATGGATGTGTGCGGGATCCCACGTGCTTCTTCTCGAGTGGAGACGGTTATGTCGGGGAACTTCTTGAGTTGCAGCAAGGTTGTGAAGGACCCTTTGGAAGTTCCAGTGGTCAGATGTGATTAGCCTCGAGAAGCCTCAGCGGAAATGGGCCTCATCTCGCCTGGAGGGCAAAACCTCATGGATTTTCTCGAGTTGCGGCAGGTGCTCTCGACTTACGACGGGGACCTCAGGGACCCGCTCTGGTGGCCTCAGGAAAGGCCAGTCCCCATGCGAGTTCCTCCGGGGCCTCTCGGGATTCCTCTCCCATCGATGCCGGGGCCTAAGACCTTGTGTGGAGTCGGGGCCGGAACCTGAGGATTCCTCTCCACTGCTGACATGGATCTTGAGGTACTTCTGGAGTCTCCCCAGGGGAGTCAGTCCTCGTCTCGAATGCGGGCATGCACTTGCGCTTTCCTCCAGAGCGGTAGCAGCAGTGTCACGCAGTCCCCCGCGTGGATCAAAGGATCTATGGTTTTCCCTTGAGTCTTTCCCACGAGGCTTTCCCACGAGGCTTTCCCCCAGGGCTGTCCCACGTGCACACGTGTTGGGAGTCGATCCTCGGCTTGAACGTCAAGGCAGTGCAGGGAAAACACGTTCCTCTTGAATGGACTGACACATCTGGGGGACTCTTGGAATGGTGGCACGACCCTGGAGTTCCTCTCGCCTTTCCTGTGGAGAGCGCCTCCTCTTGAGATGCGACGGGAACGCCGGGAATTCTTTCCCTACGAAACAAGGAAAGGATCCCTCATCTTGAGCTAGGAGGCGGAAACGGGGCTCCCCTGGGTGTGTGCGGGACCCCACGTGCTTCCTCTCGAGTGGAGACGGGTATGTCGGGAAACATCTTGAGTTGCAGCAAGGGTCTCAAGGACCCTTTGGAAGTTCCAGTGGTTAGATGTGATTAGCCTTGAGAAGCCTGAGCGGAAATGGGCCTCATCTCGCCTGGAGGGCAAAACCTCCTGGATTTTCTCGAGTTGCGGCAGGTGCTCTCGACTTACGACGGGGACCTCAGGGACCCGCTCTGGTGGCCTCAGGAAAGGCCAGTCCCCATGCGAGTTCCTCGGGGGCCTCTCGGGATTCCTCTCCTGTCGATGCCCGGGCGTAAGACCTTGTGTGGAGTCGGGGCTGGAACCTGAGGATTCCTCTCCAGTGCTGACATGGATCTTGGGGTACTTCTGGAGTCTCCCCAGGGGAGTCAGTCCTCGTCTCGAATGCGGGCATGCACTTGCGCTTTCCTCCAGAGCGGTAGCAGCAGTGTCACGCAGTCCACCGCGTGGATCAAAGGATCTATGGTTTTCCCTCGAGTCTTTCCCACGAGGCTTTCCCACGAGGCTTTCCCACAGGGCTGTCACACGTGCACACGTGGTGGGAGTCGATCCTCGGCTTGAACGTCAAGGCAGTGCAGGGAAAACAGGTTCCTCTGTAATGGACTGACACATCTGGAGGACTCGTGTAATGGTGGCACGACCCTGGAGTTCCTCTCGCCTTTCCTGTGGAGAGCGCCTCCTCTTGAGATGCGACGGGACGCCGGGAATTCTTTCCCTACGAAACAGGGAAAGGATCCCTCATCTCGAGCTAGGAGGCGGAAACGGGGCTCCCCTGGATGTGTGCGGGACCCCAGGTGCTTCCTCTCGAGTGGAGACGTGTATGTCGTGGAACTGCTTGAGTTGCAGCAAGGGTGTGAAGGACCCTTTGGAAGTTCCAGTGGTTAGATGTGATCAGCCTCGAGAAGCCTCAGCGGAAATGGGCCTCATCTCGCCTGGAGGGCAAAACCTCCTGGATTTTCTCGAGATGCGGCAGGAGCTCTCGACTTACGACGGCGACCTCAGGGACCCCCTCTGGTGGCCTGAGGAAAGGCCAGTCCCCATGCGAGTCCCTCGGGGGCCTCTCGGGATTCCTCTCCCGTCGATGCCGGGGCCTAAGACCTTGTGTGGAGTCGGGGCCGGAACCTGAGGATTCCTCTCCAGTGCTGACATGGATCTTGGGGTACTCTGGAATCTCCCCAGGGGAGTCAGTCCTCGTCTCGAATGCGGGCATCCACTTGCGCTTACCTCCAGAGTGGTAACAGCACGGTCACCCAGTCCGCCGCGTGGATCAAGGTATCTATGGCTTTCCCTCGAGGCTTTCCCACGATGCTTTCACACAAGAACGTCCCACGTGCCACCGTGGTGGGAGTGGATCCTCGGCATGAACGTCGAGGCAGTGCAGGGAAAACAGGATCCTCTGGAATGGACTGACACATCTGGGGGACTCTTGGAATGGTGGCACGACCCTGGAGTTCCTCTCGCCTTTCCTGTGGAGAGCGCCTCCTCTTGAGATGCGACGGGAATGCCGGGAATTCTTTCCCTACGAAACAGGGAAAGGATCCCTCATCTCGAGCTAGGAGGCGGAAACGGGGCTCCCCTGGATGTGTGCGGGACACTCGTGCTTCCTCTCGAGTGGAGACGGGTATGTCGAGGAACTTCATGACTTGCAGCATGGGAGTGAAGGACCCTTTGGAAGTTCCAGTGGTTAGATGTGATTAGCCTCGAGAAGCCTCAGTGGAAATGGGCCTCATCTCGCCTGAAGGGCAAAACCTCCTGGATTTTCTCCAGTTGCGGCAGGTGCTCTCGACTTACGACGGGGACCTCAGGTACCCGCTCTGTTGGCCTCAGGAAAGGCCAGTCCGCATGCGAGTTCCTCGGGGTCCTCTCGGGATTCCTCTCCCGTCGATGCCGGGGCCTAAGACCTTGTTTGGATATGGGGCCGGAACCTGAGGATTCCTCTCCAGTGCTGACATGGATCTTGGGGTACTTCTGGAGTCTCCCCAGGGGAGTCAGTCCTCGTCTCGAATGCGGGCATGCACTTGCGCTTTCCTCCAGAGCGGTAGCAGCAGTGTCACGCATTCCGCCGCGTGGATCAAGGGATCTATGGCTTTCCCTCGAGTCTTTCCCACGAGGCTTTCCCACGAGGCTTTCCCACAGGGGTGTCCCACGTGCACACGTGGTGGGAGTCGATCCTCGGCTTGAACGTCAAGGCAGTGCAGGGAAAACAGGTTCCTCTATAATGGACTGACACATCTGGGGGACTCTTGGAATGGTGGCATGACCCTGGAGTTCCTCTCGCCTTTCCTGTGGAGAGCGCCTCCTCTTGAGATGCGACGGGAACGCCGGGAATTCTTTCCCTACGAAACAGGGAAAGGATCCCTCATCTCGAGCTAGGAGGCGGAAACGGGGCTTCCCTGGATGTGTGCGGGACCCTCGTGCTTCCTCTCGAGTGGAGACGGGTATGTCGGGGAACTTCTTGAGTTGCAGCAAGGGTGGGAAGGACCCTTTTGAAGTTCCAGTGGTTAGATGTGATTAGCCTCGAGAAGCCTCAGCGGAAATGGGCCTCATCTCGCTTGGAGGGCAAAACCTCCTGGATTTTCTCGAGTTGCGGCAGGTGCTCTCGACTTACGACGGGGACCTCGGGGACCTGCTCTGGTGGTCTCAGGAAAGGCCAGTCCTCATGAGAGTTCCTCGGGGGGCTCTCGGTATTTCTCTCGTCGATGCCGGGTCCTAAGACCTTGTGTGGAGTCGGGGCCAGAACCTGAGGATTCCTCTCCAGTGCTGACATGGATCTTGGGCTACTTCTGGAGTCTCCCCAGGGGAGTCAGTCCTCGTCTCCAATGAGGGCATGCACTTGCGCTTCCCTCCATTGCGGTAGGAGCAGTGTCACGCAGTCTGCAGCGTGGATCAAAGGATCTATAGTTTTCCCTCTAGTCTTTCCCAAGAGGCTTTCCCACGAGGCGTTCCCCCAGGGATGTCCCACGTGCACACGTGGTGGGAGTCGATCCTCGGCTTGAACGTCAAGGCAGTGCAGGGAAAACAGGTTCCTCTGGAATGGACTGACATATCTGAGGGACTCTTGGAATGTTGGCACGACCCTGGAGTTCCTCTCGCCTTTCCTGTGGAGAGCGCCTCCTCTTGAGATGCGACGGGAATGCCGGGAATTCTTTCCCTACGAAACAGGGAAAGGATCCCTCATCTCGAGCTAGGAGGCGGAAACGGGGCTCCCCTGGATGTGTGCGGGACCCTCGTGCTTCCTCTCGAGTGGAGACGGGTATGTCGGGGAATTTCTTGAGTTGCAGCAAGGGTGTGAAGGACCCTTTGGAAGTTCCAGTGGTTAGATGTGATTAGCCTCGAGAAGCCTCAGCGGAAATGGGCCTCATCTCGCCTGGAGGGCAAAACCTCCTGGATTTTCCCGAGTTGCGGCAGGTGCTCTCGACTTACGACGGGGACCTCAGGGCCCCGCTCTGGTGGCCTCAGGAAAGGCCCGTCCCCATGCGAGTTCCTCGGGCGCCTCTCGGGATTCCTCTCCCGTCGATGCCGGGGCCTAAGACCTTGTGTGGAGTCGGGGCCGGAACCTGAGGATTCCTCTCCAGTGCTGACATGGATCTTGGGGTACTTCTGGAGTCTCCCCAGGGGAGTCAGTCCTCGTCTCGAATGCGGGCATGCACTTGCGCTTTCCTCCATCGCGGTAGTAGCAGTGTCACGCAGTCCGCTGCATGGATCAAAGGATCTATGGTTTTCCCTCGAGTCTTTCCCACGAGGCTTTCCCACAGGGTTGTCCCACGAGCACACGTGGTGGGAGTCGATCCTCGGCTTGAACGTCAAGGCAGTGCAGGGAAAACAGGTTCCTCTGAAATGGACTGACACATCTGGGGGACTCTTGGAATGGTGATACGACCCTGGAGCTCCTCTCGCCTTTCCTGTGGAAAGCGCCTCCTCTTGAGATGCGACGGGAACGCCGGGAATTCTTTCCCTACGAAACAGGGAAAGGATCCCTCATCTCGAGCTAGGAGGCGGAAACGGGGATCCCCTGGATGTGTGCGGGAACCACGTGCTTCCTCTCGAGTGGAGACGGGTATGTCGGGGAACTTCTTGAGTTGCAGCAAGGGTGTGAAGGACCCTTTGGAAGTTCCAGTGGTTAAATGTGATTAGCCTCGAGAAGCCTCAGCGGAAATGGGCCTCATCTCGCCTGGAGGGCAAAACCTCTTGGATTTTCTCGAGTTGCAGCAGGTGCTCCCGACTTATGATGGAGACCTCGGGGACCCGCTCTGGTGGCCTCAGGAAAGGCCAGTCCCCATGCGAGTTCCTCGAGGGCCTCTCTGGATTCCTCTCCCGTCGATGCCGGGGCCTAAGACCTTGTGTGGAGTCGGGCTCGGAACCTGAGTATTTCTCTCCAGTGCTGACATGGATCTTGGGGTACTTCTGGAGTCTCCCCAGGGGAGTCAGTCCTCGTCTCAAATGCGGGCATGCACTTGCGCTTTCCTCCAGAGCGGTAGCAGCAGTGTCACGCAGTCCGCCGCGTGGATCAAAGGATCTATGGTTTTCCCTCGAGTCTTTCCCACGAGGCTTTCCCACGATGCTTTCCCACAGGGCTGTCCCACGTGCACACGTGGTGGGAGTCGATCCTCGGCTTGAACGTCAAGGCAGTGCAGGGAAAACAGGTTCCTCTGGAATGGACTGACACATCTGGGGGACTCTTGAAATGGTGGCACGACCCTGGGGTTCCTCTCGCCTTTCCTGTGGAGAGCGCCTCCTCTTGAGATGCGACGGGAAAGCAGGGAATTCTTTCCCTACGAAACAGGGAAAGGATCCCTCATCTCGAGCTAGGAGGCGGAAACGGGGCTCCCCTGGATGTGTGCGCGACCCTCGTGCTTCCTCTCGAGTGGAGACGGGTATGTCGGGGAACTTCTTGAGTTGCAGCAAGGGTGTGAAGGACCCTTTGGATGTTCCAGTGGTTAGACGTGATTAGCCTCGAGAAGCCTCAGCGGAAATGGGCCTCATCTCCAATGGAGGGCAAAACCTCCTGGATTTTCTCGAGTTGCGGCAGGTGCTCTCGACTTACGACGGGGACCTCGGGGACCCGCTCTGGTGGCCTCAGGAAAGGCCAGTCCCCATGCGAGTTCCTCGGGGGCCTCTCGGGATTCCTCTCCCGTCGATGCCGGGGCCTAAGACCTTGTGTGGAGTCGGGGCCGGAACCTGAGGATTCCTCTCAAGTGCTGACATGGATCTTGGGGTACTTCTGGAGTCTCCCCAGGGGAGTCAGTCCTCGTCTCGAATGCGGGCATGCACTTGCGCTTTCCTCCAGAGCGGTAGCAGCAGTGTCACGCAGTTCGCCGCGTGGATTAAAGGATCTATGGTTTTCCCTCGAGACTTTCCCACGAGGCTTTCCCACGAGGCTTTCCCACAGGGCTGTCCCACGTGCACACGTGGTGGGAGTCGATCCTCGGCTTGAACGTCAAGGCAGTGCAGGGAAAACAGGTTCCTCTGGAATGGACTGACACTTCTGGGGGACTCTTGGAATGGTGGCACGACCCTGGAGTTCCTCTCGCCTTTCCTGTGGAGAGCGCCTCTTCTTGAAACGCGACGGGAACGCCGGGAATTCTTTCCCTACGAAACAGGGAAAGGATCCCTCATCTCGAGCTAGGAGGCGGTAACGGAGCTCCCCAGGATGTGTGCGGAACCTTGGTGCTTCCTCTCGAGTGGAGACGGGTATGTCGGGGAACTTCTTGAGTTGCAGCAAGGGTGTGAAGGACCCTTTGGAAGTTCCAGTGGTTAGATGTGATTAGCCTCGAAAAGCCTCAGCGGAAATGGGCCTCATTTCGCCTGGAGGGCAAAACCTCCTGGATTTTCTCGAGTTGCGGCAGGTGCTCTGGACTTACGACGGGGACCTCGGGGACCCGCTCTGGTGGCCTCAGGAAAGGCCAGTCCCCATGCGAGTTCCTCGGGGGCCTCTCGCGATTCCTCTCCCGTCGATGCCGGGGCCTAAGACCTTGTGTGGAGTCGGGGCCGGAATCTGAGGATTCCTCTCCAGTGCTGACATGGATCTTGGGGTACTTCTGGAGTCTCCCCAGGGGAGTCAGTCCTCGTATCGAATGCGGGCATGCACTTGCGCTTTCCTCCAGAGCGGTAGCAGCAGTGTCACGCAGTCCGCCGCGTGGATTAAAGGATCTATGGTTTTCCCTCGAGACTTTCCCACGAGGCTTTCCCACGAGGCTTTCCCACAGGGCTGTCCCACGTGCACACGTGGTGGGAGTCGATCCTCGGCTTGAACGTCTAGGCAGTGCAGGGAAAACTGGTTCCTCTGGAATGGACTGACACATCTGAGGGACTCTTGGAATGGTGGCACGACCCTGGAGTTCCTCTCGCCTTTCCTGTGGAGAGCGCCTCCTCTTGAGATGCGACGGGAACGACGGGAATTCTTTCCCTTTGAAACAGCGAAAGGATCCCTCATCTCGAGCTAGGAGGCGGAAACGGGGCTCCCCTGAATGTGTGCGGGACCTTGGTGCTTCCTCTCGAGTGGAGACGGGTATGTCGGGGAACTTCTTGAGTTGCAGCAAGGGTGTGAAGGACCCTGTGGAATTTCAAGTGGTTAGATGTGATTAGCCTCGAGAAGCCTCAGCGGAAATCGGCCTCATTTCGCCTGGAGGGCAAAACCTCCTGGATTTTCTCGAGTTGCGGCAGGTGCTCTCGACTTATGACGGGGACCTCAGGGACCCGCTCTGGTGGCCTCAGGAAAGGCCAGTCCCCATGCGAGTTCCTCAGGGGCCTCTCGGGATTCCTCTCCCGTCCATGCCGGGGCCTAATACCTTGTGTGGATTTGGGGCCGGAACCTGAGGATTCCTCTCCAGTGCTGACATGGATCTTGGGGTACTTCTGGAGTCTCCCCAGGGGAGTCAGTCCTCGTGTCGAATGCGGGCATGCACTTGCGCTTTCCTCCAGAGCGGTAGCAGCAGTGTCCCGCAGTCCGCCGCGTGGATCAAAGGATCTATGGTTTTCCCTCGAGTCTTTCCAACGAGGCCTTCCCACGAGGCTTTCCCACAGGGCTGTCCCACGTGCACACGTGGTTGGAGTCGATCCTCGGCTTGAACGTCAAGGCAGTGCAGGGAAAACAGGTTCCTCTGGAATGGACTGACACATCTGAGTGACTCTTGGAATGGTGGCACGACCCTGGAGTTCCTCTCGCCTTTCCTGTGGAGAGCGACTCCTCTTGAGATGCGACGGGAACGCCGGGAATTCTTTCCCTACGAAACAGGGAAAGGATCCCTCATCTCGAGCTAGGAGGCGGAAACGGGGCTCCCCTGGATGTGTGCGCGACTCTCGTGCTTCCTCTCGAGTGGAGACGGGTATGTCGGGGAACTTCTTGAGTTGCAGCAAGGGTGTGAAGGACCCTTTGGAAGTTCCAGTGGTTAGATGTGATTAGCCTCGAGAAGACTCAGCGGAAATGGGCCTCATCTCGCCTGGAGGGCAAAACCTCCTGGATTTTCTCGAGTTGCGGCATGTGCTCTCGACTTACGACGGGGACCTCGGCGACCCGCTCTGGTGGCCTCAGGAAAGGCCAGTCCCCATGCGAGTTCCTCGGGGGCCTCTCGGGATTCCTCTCCCGTCGATGCCGGGGCCTAAGACCTTGTGTGGAGTCGGGGCCGGAACCTGAGGATTCCTCTCAAGTGCTGACATGGATCTTGGGGTACTTCTGGAGTCTCCCCAGGGGAGTCAGTCCTCGTCTCGAATGCGGGCATGCACTTGCGCTTTCCTCCAGAGCGGTAGCAGCAGTGTCACGCAGTTCGCCGCGCGGATTAAAGGATCTATGGTTTTCCCTCGAGACTTTCCCACGAGGCTTTCCCACGAGGCTTTCCCACAGGGCTGTCCCACGTGCACACGTGGTGGGAGTCGATCCTCGGCTTGAAAGTCAAGGCAGTGCAGGGAAAACAGGTTCCTCTGGAATGGACTGACACATCTGGGGGACTCTTGGAATGGTGGCACGACCCTGGAGTTCCTCTCGCCTTTCCTGTGGAGAGCGCCTCCTCTTGAAACGCGACGGGAACGCCGGGAATTCTTTCCCTACGAAACAGGGAAAGGATCCCTCATCTCGAGCTAATAGGCGGAAACGGGGCTCCCCAGGATGTGTGAGGGACCTTGGTGCTTCCTCTCGAGTGGAGACGGGTATGTCGGGGAACTTCTTGAGTTGCAGCAAGGGTGTGAAGGACCCTTTGGAAGTTCCAGTGGTTAGATGTGATTAGACTCGAGAAGCCTCAGCGGAAATGGGCCACGTCTCGCCTGGAGGGCAAAACCTCCTGGATTTTCTCGAGTTGCGGCAGGTGCTCTCGACTTACGACGGGGACCTCGGGGACCCGCTCTGGTGGCCTCAGGAAAGGCCAGTCCCCATGCGAGTTCCTCGGGGGCCTCTCGGGATTCCTCTCCCGTCGATGCCGGGGCCTAAGACCTTGTGTGGAGTCGGGGCCTGAACCTGAGGATTCCTCTCCAGTGCTGACATGGATCTTGGGGTACTTCTGGAGTCTCCACAGGGGAGTCAGTCCTCGTCTCGAATGCGGGCATGCACTTGCGCTTTCCTCCAGAGCGGTAGCAGCAGTGTCACGCAGTCCGCCGCGTGGATCAAAGGATCTATGGTTTTCCCTCGAGTCTTTCCCACGAGGCTTTCCCACGAGGCTTTCCCACAGGGCTGTCCCACGTGCACACGTGGTGGGAGTCGATCCTCGGCTTGAACGTCAAGGCAGTGCAGGGAAAACAGGTTCCTCTGGAATGGACTGACACATCTGGGGGACTCTTGGAATGGTGGCACGCCCCTGGAGTTCCTCTCGCCTTTCCTGTGGAGAGCGCCTCCTCTTGAGATGCGACGGGAACGCCGGGAATTCTTTCCCTACGAAACAGGGAAAGGATCCCTCATCTCGAGCTAGGAGGCGGAAACGGGGCTCCCCTGGATGTGTGCGGGACCCTCGTGCTTCCTCTCGATTGGAGACGGGTATGTCGGGGAACTTTTTGAGTTGCAGCAAGGGTGTGAAGGACCCTTTGGATGTTCAAGTGGTTAGATGTGATTAGCCTCGAGAAGCCTCAGCGGAAATGGGCCACGTCTCGCCTGGAGGGCAAAACCTCCTGGATTTTCTCGAATTGCGGCAGGTGCTCTCGACTTACGACGGGGACCTCGGGGACCCGCTCTGGTGGCCTCAGGAAAGGCCAGTCCCCATTCGAGTTCCTCGGGGGCCTCCCAGGATTCCTCTCCCGTCGATGCCGGGGCCTAAGACCTTGTGTGGAGTCGGGGCCGGAATCTGAGGATTCCTCTCCAGTGCTGACATGGATCTTAGGGTACTTCTGGAGTCTCCCCAGGGGAGTCAGTCCTCGTCTCGAATGCGGGCATGCACTTGCGCTTTCCTCCAGAGCGGTAGCAGCAGTGTCACGCAGTCCGCCGCGTGGATTAAAGGATCTATGGTTTTCCCTCGAGACTTTCCCACGAGGCTTTCCCACGAGGCTTTCCCACAGGGCTGTCCCACGTGCACACGTGGTGGGAGTCGATCCTCGGCTTGAACGTCTAGGCAGTGCAGGGAAAACTGGTTCCTCTGGAATGGACTGACACATCTGAGGGACTCTTGGAATGGTGGCACGACCCTGGGGTTCCTCTCGCCTTTCCTGTGGAGAGCGCCTCCTCTTGAGATGCGACGGGAACGCCGGGAATTCTTTCCCTACGAAACAGGGAAAGGATCCCTCATCTCGAGCTAGGAGGCGGAAACGGAGCTCCCCTGTATGTGGGCGGGACACCACGTGCTTCCTCTCGAGTGGAGACGGGTATGTCGGGGAACTTCTTGAGTTGCAGCAAGGGTGTGAAGGACCCTGTGGAATTTCAAGTGGTTAGATGTGATTAGCCTCGAGAAGCCTCAGCGGAAATCGGCCTCATTTCGCCTGGAGGGCAAAACCTCCTGGATTTTCTCGAGTTGCGGCAGGTGCTCTCGACTTACCACGGGGACCTCAGGGACCCGCTCTGGTGGCCTCAGGAAAGGCCAGTCCCCATGCGAGTTCCTCGGGGGCCTCTCGGGATTCCTCTCCCGTCGATGCCGGGGCCTACGACCTTGTGTGGAGTCGGGGCCGGAAACTGAGGATTCCTCTCCAGTGCTGACGTGGATCTTGGGGTACTTCTGGAGTCTCCCCAGGGGAGTCAGTCCTGGTCTCGAATGCGCTCATGCACTTGCGCTTTCCTCCAGAGCGGTAGCAGCAGTGTCACGCAGTCCGCCGCGTGGATCAAAGGATCTATGGTTTTCCCTCGAGTCTTTCCCACGAGGCTTTCCCACGAGGCTTTCCCACAGGGCTGTCCCACGTGCACACGTGGTGGGAGTCGATCCTCGGCTTGAACGTCAAGGCAGTGCAGGGAAAACAGGTTCCTCTGGAATGTACTGACACCTCTGGGGGACTCTTGGAATGGTGGCACGACCCTGGAGTTCCTCTCGCCTTTCCTGTGGAGAGCGCCTCCTCTTGAGATGCGACGGGAACGCCGGGAATTCTTTCCCTACGAAACAGGGAAAGGATCCCTCATCTCAAGCTAGGAGGCGGAAACGGGGCTCCCCTGGATGTGTGCGGGACCGTCGTGCTTCCTCTCGAGTGGAGACGGGTATGTCGGGGAACTTCTTGAGTTGCAGCAAGGGTGTGAAGGACCCTTTGGAAGTTCCAGTGGTTAGATGTGATTAACCTCGAGAAGCCTCAGCGGAAATGGGCCTCATCTCGCCTGGAGGGCAAAACTTCCTGGATTTTCTCGAGTTTCGGCAGGTGCTCTCGACTTACGATGGGGACCTCAGGGACCCGCTCTGGTGGCCTCAGGAAAGGCCAGTCGTCATGCGAGTTCCTCGGGGGCATCTCGGGATTCCTCTCCCGTCAATGCCGGGGCCTAAGACCTTGTGTGGCGACGGGGCCGGAACCTGAGGATTCCTCTCCAGTGCTGACATGGATCTTGGGCTACTTCTGGAGTCTACAAAGGGGAGTCAGTCCTCGTCTCGAATGCGGGCATGCACTTGCGCTTTCCTCCAGAGCGGTAGCAGCAGTGTCACGCAGTCCGCCGCGTGGATCAAAGGATCTATGGTTTTCCCTCGAGTCTTTCCCACGAGGCTTTCCCAAGAGGCTTCCCTCAGGGCTGTCCCACGTGCACATGTGGTGGGAGTCGATCCTCGGCTTGAACGTCAAGGCAGTGCAGGGAAAACAGGCTCCTCTGGAATGGACTGACACATCTGGGGGACTCTTGGAATGGTGGCACGACCCTGGAGTTCTTCTCGCCTTTCCTGTGGAGAGCGCCTCCTCCTGAGATGCGACGGAACACCGGGAATTCTTTCCCTACGAAACAGGGAAAGGATCCCTCATCTCGAGGTAGGAGGCGGAAACGGGGCTCCCCTGGATGTGTGGGGGACCGTCGTGCTTCCTCTGGAGTGGAGACGTGTATGTCGGGGAACTTCTGGAGTTGCAGAAAGGGTGTGAAGGACCCTTTGGAAGTTCCAGAGTTTAGATGTGATTAGCCTCGAGAAGCCTCAGCGGAAATGGGCCTCATCTCGCCTGGAGGGCAAAACCTCCTGGATTTTTTCGAGTTGCGGCAGGTGCTCTCGACTTACGACGGGGACCTCGGGGACCCGCTCTGGTGGCCTCAGGAAAGGCGAGTCCCCATGCGAGTTCCTCGGGGGCCTCTCGGGATTCCTCTCCCGTCGATGCCGGGGCCTACCACCTTGTGTGGAGTCGGGGCCGGAACCTGAGGATTCCTCTCCAGTGCTGACATGGATCTTGGGGTACTTCTGGAGTCTCCCCAGGGGAGTCAGTCCGCGTCTCGAATGCGGGCATGCACTTGCGCTTTCCTCCAGAGCGGTAGCAGCAGTGTCACCCAGTCCGCCGCGTGGATCAAAGGATCTATGGTTTTCCCTCGAGTCTTTTCCACGAGGCTTTCCCACCAGGCTTTCCCACAGGGCTGTCCCACGTGCACACGTGGTGGGAGTCGATCCTCGGCTTGAACGTCAAGGCAGTGCAGGGAAAACAGGTTCCTCTGGAATGGACTGACACATCTGGGGGACTCTTGGAATGGTGGCACGACCCTGGAGTTCCTCTCTCCTTTCCTGTGGAGAGTGCCTCCTCTTCAGATGCGACGGGAATGCCGGGAATTCTTTCCCTACGAAACAGGGAAAGGATCCCTCATCTCGAGCTAGGTGGCGGAAACGGGGCTCCCCCGGATGTGTGCGGGACACTCGTGCTTACCCTCGAGTGGAGACGGGTATGTCGGGGAACTTCTTGAGTTGCAGCAAGGGTGTGAAAGACCCTTTGGAAGTTCCAGTGGTTAGATGTGATTAGACTCGAGAAGCCTCAGCGGAAATGGGCCTCATCTGGCCTGGAGGGCAAACCTCCTGGATTTTCTCGAGTTGCGGCAGGTGCTCTCGACTTACGACGGGGACCTCGGGGACCCTCTCTGGTGGCCTCAGGAAAGGCCAGTCCCCATGCGAGTTCCTTGGGGGCCTCTCGGGATTCCTCTCCCGTCGATGCCGGGGCCTAAGACCTTGTGTGGAGTCGGGGCCGGAACCTGAGGATTCCTCTCCAGTGCTGACATGGATCTTGGGGTACTTCTGGAGTCTCCCCAGGGGAGTCAGTCCTCGTCTCGAATGCGGGCATCCACTTGCGCTTTCCTCCAGAGCGGTAGCAGCAGTGTCACGCAGTCCGCCGCGTGGATCAAAGGATCTATGGTTTTCCCTCGAGTCTTTCCCACGAGGCTTTCCCACGAGGCTTTCCCACAGGGCTGTCCCAGTGCACACGTGGTGGGAGTCGATCCTCGGCTTGAACGTCAAGGCAGTGCAGGGAAAACAGGTTCCTCTGGAATGGACTGACACATCTGGGGGACTCTTGGAATGGTGGCACGACCCTGGAGTTCCTCTCGCCTTTCCTGTGGAGAGCGCCTCCTCTTGAGATGCGACGGGAACGCCGGGAATTCTTTCCCTACGAAACAGGGAAAGGATCCCTCATCTCGAGCTAGGAGGCGGAAACGGGGCTCGCCTGGATGTGTGCGGGACCCTCGTGCTTCCACTCGAGTGGAGACTGGTATGTCGGCGATCTTCTTGAGTTGCAGCAAGGGTGTGAAGGACCCTTTGGAAGTTCCAGTGGTTAGATGTGATTAGCCTCGAGAAGCCTCAGCGGAAATGGGCCTCATCTCGCCTGGAGGGCAAAACCACCTGGATTTTCTCGAGTTGCGGCCGGTGCTCTCGACTTAAGACGGGGACCTCGGGGACCCGCTCTGGTGGCCTCAGGAAAGGCCAGTCCCCATGCGAGTTCCTCGGGGGCCTCTCGGGATTCCTCTCCCGTCGATGCCGGGGCCTAAGACCTTGTGTGGAGTCGGGGCCGGAACCTGAGGATTCCTCTGCAGTGCTGACATGGATCCTGGGGTACTTCTGGAGTCTCCCCAGGGGAGTCAGTCCTCGTCTCGAATGCGGACATCCACTTGCGCTTTCCTCCAGAGCGGCAGCAGCAGTGTCACGCAGTCCGCCGCGTGGATCAAAGGATCTATGGTTTTCCCTCGAGTCTTTCCCACGAGGCTTTCCCACGAGGCTTACCCACAGGGCTGTCCCACGTGCACACGTGGTGGGAGTCGATCCTCGGGTTGAATGTCAAGGCAGTGCAGGGAACACAGGTTCCTCTGGAATGGACTGACACATCTGGGGGACTCTTGGAATGGTGGCAGGACCCTGGAGTTCCTCTCGCCTTTCCTGTGGAGAGCATCTCCTCTTGAGATGCGACGGGAACGCCGGGAATTCTTTCCCTACGAAAAAGGGAAAGGATCCCTCATCTCGAGCTAGGAGGCGGAAACGGGGCTCCCCTGGATGTGTGCGGGACCGTCGTGCTTCCTCTCGAGTGGAGACGGGTATGTCGGGGAACTTCTTGAGTTGCAGCAAGGGTGTGAAGGACCCTTTGGAAGTTCCAGTGGTTAGATGTGATTAGCCTCGAGAAGCCTCAGCGGAAATGGGCCTCATCTCGCCTGGAGGGCAAAACCTAGTGGATTTTCTCGAGTTGCGGCAGGTGCTCTCTACTTACGACGGGGACCTCGGGGACCCGCTCTGGTGGCCTCAGGAAAGGCCAGTCCCCATGCGAGTTCCTCGGGGGCCTCTCCGGATTACTCAACCGTCGATGCCGGGGCCTAAGACCTTATGTGGAGTCGGGGCCGGAACCTGAGGATTCCTCTCCAGTGCTGACATGGATCCTGGGGTACTTCTGGAGTCTCCCCAGGGGAGTCAGTCCTCGTCTCGAATGCGGGCATGCACTTGCGCTTTCCTCCAGAGCGGTAGCAGCAGTGTCACGCAGTCCGCCGCGTGGATCAAAGGATCTATGGTTTTCCCTCGAGTCTTTTCCACGAGGCTTTCCCACGAGGCTTTCCCACAGGGCTGTCCCACGTGCACACGTGGTGGGAGTCGATCCTCGGCCTGAACGTCAAGGCAGTTCAGGGAAAACAGGTTCCTCTGGAATGGACTGACATATCTGGGGGACTCTTGGAATGGTGGCACGACCCTTCAGATCCTCTCACCTTTCCTGTGGTGAGCGCCTCCTCTTGAGATGCGACGGGAACGCCGGGAATTCTTGCCCTACGAAACAGGGAAAGGATCCCACATCTCGAGCTAGGAGGCGGAAACGGGGCTCCCCTGGATGTGTGCGGGACCCACGTTCTTCCTCTCGAGTGGAGACGGGTATGTCGGGGAACTTCTTGAGTTGCAGCAAGAGTGTGAAGGACCCTTTGGAAGTTCCAGTGGTTAGACGTGATTAGCCTCGAGAAGCCTCAGCGGAAATGGGCCTCATCTCGCCTGGAGGGCAAAACCTCCTGGATTTTCTCGAGTTGCGGCAGGTGCTCTCGCCTTATGACGGGGACCTCAGGGACCCGCTCTGGTGGCCTCAGGAAAGGCCAGTCCCCATGCGAGTTCCTCGGGGGCCTCTCGGGATACCTCTCCTGTCGATGCCGGGGCCTAAGACCTTGTGTGGAGTCGGGGCCGGAACCTGAGGATTCCTCTCCAGTGCTGACATGGATCTTGGGGTACTTCTGGAGTCTCCCCAGGGGAGTCAGTCCTCGTCTCGAATGCGGGCATGCACTTGCGCTTTCCTCCAGAGCGGTAGCAGCAGTGTCACGCAGTCCTCCGCGTGGATCAAAGGATCTATGGTTTTCCCTCGAGTCTTTCCCACGAGGCTTTCCCACGAGGCTTTCCCACAGGGCTGTCCCACGTGCACACGTGGTGGGAGTCGATCCTCGGCTTGAACGTCAAGGCAGTGCAGGGAAAACAGGTTCCTCTGGAATGGACTGACACATCTGGGGGACTCTTGGAATGGTGGCACGACCCTGGAGTTCCTCTCGCCTTTCCTGTGGAGAGCGCCTCCTCTTGAGATGCGACTGGAACGCCGGGAATTCTTTCCCTACGAAAAAGGGAAAGGATCCCTCATCTCGAGCTAGGAGGCGGAAACGGGGCTCCCCTGGATGTGTGAGGGACCCCACGTGCTTCCTCTCGAGTGGAGACGGGTATGTCTGGAAACTTCTTGAGTTGCAGCAATGGTGTGAAGGACCCTTTGGAAGTTCCAGTGCTTAGATGTGTTTGGCCTCGAGAAGCCTCAGCGGAAATGGGCCTCATCTCGCCTGGAGGGCAAAACCTCCTGGATTTTCTCGAGTTGTGGCAGGTGCTCTCGACTTACGACGGGGACCTCAGGGACCCGCTCTGGTGGCCTCAGGAAAGGCCAGTCCCCATGCGAGTTCCTCGGTTGGCCTCTCGGGATTCCTCTCCCGTCGATGCCGGGGCCTAAGACCTGGTGTGGAGTCGGGGCCGGAACCTGAGGATTCCTCTCCAATGCTGACATGGATCTTGGGGTACTTCTGGAGTCTCCCCAGGGGAGTCAGTCCTCGTCTCGAATGCGGGCATGCACTTGCGCTTTCCTCCAGAGCGGTAGCAGCAGTGTCACCCAGCCCGCCGCGTGGATCAAAGGATCTATGGTTTTCCCTCGAGTCTTTCCCACGAGGCTTTCCCACGAGGCTTTCCCACAGGGCTGTCCCACGTGCACACGTGGTGGGAGTCGATCCTCGGCTTGAACATCAAGGCAGTTCAGGGTAAACAGGTTCCTCTGGAATGGACTGACACATCTGGGGGACTCTTGGAATGGTGGCACGACCCTGGAGTTCCTCTCGCCTTTCCTGTGGAGAGCGCCTCCTCTTGAGATGCGACGGGAAGCCGGGAATTCTTTCTCTACGAAACAGGGAAAGGATCCCTCATCTCGAGCTAGGAGGCGGAAACGGGGCTCCCCTGGATGTGTGCAGGACCCACGTTCTTCCTCTCGAGTGGAGACGGGTATGTCGGGGAACTTCTTGAGTTGCAGCAAGGGTGTGAAGGACCCTTTGGAAGTTCCAGTGGTTAGACGTGATTAGCCTCGAGAAGCCTCAGCAGAAATGGGCCTCATCTCGCCTGGAGGGCAAAACCTCCTAGATTTTCTCGAGTTGGGGCAGGTGCTCTCGACTTACGACGGGGACCTCAGGGACCCGCTCTGGTGGCCACAGGAAAGGCCAGTCCCCATGCGAGTTCCTAGGGGGCCTCTGGGGATTCCTCTCCCGTCGATGCCGGGGCCTAAGTCCTTGTGTGGAGTCGGGGTCGGAACCTGAGGATTCCTCTCCAGTGCTGACATGGATCTTGGGGTACTTCTGGAGTCTCCCCAGGGGAGTCAGTCTTCGTCTCGAATGCGGGCATGCACTTGCGCTTTCCTCCAGAGCGGTAGCAGCAGTGTCACGCAGTCCGCCGCGCGGATCAAAGGATCTATGGTTTTCCCTCGAGTCTTTTCCACGAGGCTTTCCCACGAGGCTTTCCCACAGGGCTGTCCCACGTGCACACGTGGTGGGAGTCGATCCTTGGCTTGAACGTCAAGGCAGTGCAGGGAAAACAGGTTCCTCTGGAATGGACTGACACATCTGGGGGACTCTTGGAATGGTGGCACGACCCTGGAGTTCCTCTCGCCTTTCCTGTGGAGAGCGCCTCCTCTTGAGATGCGACGGGAACGCCGGGAATTCTTTCCCTACGAAACAGGGAAAGGATCCCTCATCTCGAGCTAGGAGTCGGAAACGGAGCTACCCTGTATGTGGGCGGGACACCACGTGCTTCCTCTCGAGTGGAGACGGGTATGTCGGGGAACTTCTTGAGTTGCAGCAAGGGTGTGAAGGACCCTTTGGAAGTTCCAGTGGTTAGACGTGATTAGCCTCGAGAAGCCTCAGCGGAAATGGGCCTCATCTCGCCTGGAGGGCAAAACCTCCTGGATTTTCTCGAGTTGCGGCAGGTGCACTCGACTTACGACGGGGACCTCAGGGACCCGCTCTGGTGGCCACAGGAAAGGCCAGTCCCCATACGAGTTCCTCGGGGGCCTCTGGGGATTCCTCTCCCGTCGATGCCGGGGCCTAAGACCTTGTGTGGAGTCGGGGCCGGAACCTGAGGATTCCTCTCCAGTGCTGACATGGATCTTGGGGTACGTCTGGAGTCTCCCCAGGGGAGTCAGTCCTCGTCTCGAATGCGGGCATGCACTTGCGCTTTCCTCCAGAGCGGTAGCAGCAGTGTCACGCAGTCCGCCGCTTGGATCAAAGGATCTATGGATTTCCCTCGAGTCTTTCCCACGAGGCTTTCCCACGAGGCTTTCCCACAGGGCTGTCCCACGTGCACACGTGGTGGGAGTCGATCCTCGGCTTGAACGTCAAGGCAGTGCAGGGAAAACTGGTTCCTCTGGAATGGACTGACACATCTGGGGGACTCTTGGAATGGTGGCCCGACCCTGCAGTTCCTCTCGCCTTTCCTGTGGAGAGCGCCTCCTCTTGAGATGCGACGGGAACGCCGGGAATTCTTTCCCTACGAAACAGGGAAAGGATCCCTCATCTTGAGCTAGGAGGCGAAAACGGGGCTCCCCTGGATGTGTGCGGGACCCACGTGCTTCCTCTCGAGTGGAGACGGGTATGTCGGGGAACTTCTTGAGTTGCAGCAAGGGTGTGAAGGACCCTTTGGAAGTTCCAGTGGTTAGACGTGATTCGCCTCGAGAAGCCTCAGCGGAAATGGGCCTCATCTCGCCTGGAGGACAAAACCTCCTGGATTTTCTCGAGTTGCGGCAGGTGCTCTCGACTTACGACGGGGACCTCAGGGACCCGCTCTGGTGGCCTCAGGAAAGGCCAGTCCCCATGCGAGTTCCTCGGGGGCCTCTCGGGATACCTCTCCTGTCGATGCCGGGGCCTAAGACCTTGTGTGGAGTCGGGGCCGGAACCTGAGGATTCCTCTCCAGTGCTGACATGGATCTTGGGGTACTTCTGGAGTCTCCCCAGGGGAGTCAGTCCTCGTCTCGAATGCGGGCATGCACTTGCGCTTTCCTCCATAGCGGTAGCAGCAGTGTCACGCAGTCCTCCGCGTGGATCAAAGGATCTATGGTTTTCCCTCGAGTCTTTCCCACGAGGCTTTCCCACGAGGCTTTCCCACAGGGCTGTCCCACGTGCACACGTGGTGGGAGTCGATCCTCGGCTTGAACGTCAAGGCAGTGCAGGGAAAACAGGTTCCTCTGGAATGGACTGACACATCTGGGGGACTCTTGGAATGGTGGCACGACCCTGGAGTTCCTCTCGCCTTTCCTGCGGAGAGCGCCTCCTCTTGAGATGCGACGGGAACGCCGGGAATTCTTTCCCTACGAAAAAGGGAAAGGATCCCTCATCTCGAGCTAGGAGGCGGAAACGGGGCTCCCCTGGATGTGTGAGGGACCCCACGTGCTTCCTCTCGAGTGGAGACGGGTATGTCGGGGAACTTCTTGAGTTGCAGCAATGGTGTGAAGGACTCTTTGGAAGTTCCAGTGGTTAGATGTGATTGGCCTCGAGAAGCCTCAGCGGAAATGGGCCTCATCTCGCCTGGAGGGCAAAACCTCCTGGATTTTCTCGAGTTGCGGCAGGTGCTCTCGACTTACGACGGGGACCTCAGGGACCTGCTCTGGTGGCCTCAGGAAAGGCCAGTCCCCATGCGAGTTCCTCGGGGGCCTCTCGGGATTCCTCTCCCGTCGATGCCGGGGCCTAAGACCCTGTGTGGAGTCGGGGCCGGAACCTGAGGATTCCTCTCCAGTGCTGACATGGATCTTGGGGTACTTCTGGAGTCTCCCCAGGGGAGTCAGTCCTCGTCTTGAATGCGGGCATGCACTTGCACTTTCCTCCAGAGCGGTAGCAGCAGTGTCACGCAGTCCGCCGCGTGGATCAAAGGATCTATGGTTTTCCCTCGAGTCTTTCCCACGAGGCTTTCCCACGAGGCTTTCCCACAGGGCTGTCCCACGTGCACACGTGGTGGGAGTCGATCCTCGGCTTGAACGTCAAGCCAGTGCAGGGAAAACAGGTTCCTCTGGAATGGACTGACACATCTTGGGGACTCCTGGAATGGTGGCACGACCCTGGAGTTCCTCTCGCCTTTCCTGTGGAGAGCGCCTCCTCTTGAGATGCGACGGGAACGCCGGGAATTCTTTCCCTACGAAACAGGGAAAGGATCCCTCATCTCGAGCTAGGAGGCGAAACGGGGCTCCCCTGGATGTGTGCGGGACACCACGTGCTTCCTCTCGAGTGGAGACGGGTATGTCAGGGAACTTCTTGAGTTGCAGCAATGGTGTGAAGGACCCTTTGGAAGTTCCAGTGGTTAGATGTGATTGGACTCGAGAATCCTCAGCGGAAATGGGCTTCATCTCGCCTGGAGGGCAAAACCTCCTGGATTTTCGCGAGTTGCGGCAGGTGCTCTCGACTTACGACAGGGACCTCAGTGAACCGCTCTGGTGGCCTCAGGAAAGGCCAGTCCCCATGCGAGTTCCTCGGGGGCGTCTCGGGATTCCTCTCCCGTCGATGCCGGGGCCTAAGACCTTGTGTGGAGTCGGGGCCGGAACCTGAGGATTCCTCTCCAGTGCTGACGTGGATCTTGGGGTACTTCTGGAGTCTCCCCAGGGGAGTCAGTCCTCGTCTCGAATGCGGGCATGCACTTGCGCTTTCCTCCAGAGCGGTAGCAGCAGTGTCACGCAGTCCACCTCGTGGATCAAAGTATCTATGGTTTTCCCTCGAGTCTTTGCCACGAAGCTTTCCCACGAGGCTTTCCCACAGGGCTGTCCCACGTGCACACGTGGTGGGAGTCGATCCTCGGCTTGAACGTCAAGGCAGTGCAGGGAAAACAGGTTCCTCTGGAATGGACTGACAAATCTGGGGGACTCTTGGAATGGTGTCTCGACCCTGGAGTTCCTCTCGCCATTCCTGTGGAGAGCGCCTCCTCTTGAGATGCGACGGGAACGCCGGGAATTCTTTCCCTACGAAATAGGGAAAGGATCCCTCATCTCGAGCTAGGAGGCGGAAACGGGGCTCCCCTGGATGTGTGCGGGACCCACGTGCTTCCTCTCGAGTGGAGACGGGTATGTCGGGGAACTTCTTGAGTTGCAGCAATGGTGTGAAGGACCCTTTGGAAGTTCCAGTGGTTAGATGTGATTGGCCTCGAGAAGCCTCAGCGGAAATGGGCCTCATCTCGCCTGGAGGGCAAAACCTCCTGGATTTTCTCGAGTTGCGGCAGGTGCTCTCGACTTACGACGGTGACCTCAGGGACCCGCTCTGGTGGCCTCAGGAAAGGCCAGTCCCCATGCGAGTTCCTCGGTTGGCCTCTCGGGATTCCTCTCCCGTCGATGCCGCGGCCTAAGACCTTGTGTGGAGTCAGGGCCGGAACCTGAGGATTCCTCTCCAGTGCTGACCTGGATCTTGGGGTACTTCTGGAGTCTCCCCAGGGGAGTCAGTCCTCGTCTCGAATGCGGGCATGCACTTGCGCTTTCCTCCAGAGCGGTAGCAGCAGTGTCACGCAGTCCGCCGCGTGGATCAAAGGATCTATGGTTTTCCCTCGAGTCTTTTCCACGAGGCTTTCCCACGAGGCTTTCCCACAGGGCTGTCCCACGTGCACACGTGGTGGGAGTCGATCCTCGGCCTGAACGTCAAGGCAGTTCAGGGAAAACAGGTTCCTCTGGAATGGACTGACATATCTGGGGGACTCTTGGAATGGTGGCACGACCCTTCAGATCCTCTCACCTTTCCTGTGGTGAGCGCCTCCTCTTGAGATGCGACGGGAACGCCGGGAATTCTTTCCCTACGAAACAGGGAAAGGATCCCTCATCTCGAGCTAGGAGTTGGAAACAGAGCTCCCCTGTATGTGGGCGGGACACCACGTGCTTCCTCTCGAGTGGAGACGGGTATGTCGGGGAACTTCTTGAGTTGCAGCAAGGGTGTGAAGGACCCTTTGGAAGTTCCAGTGGTTAGACGTGATTAGCCTCGAGAAGCCTCAGCGGAAATGGGCCTCATCTCGCCTGGAGGGCAAATCTTCCTGGATTTTCTCGAGTTGCGGCAGGTGCACTCGACTTACGACGGGGACCTCAGGGACCCGCTCTGGTGGCTTCAGGAAAGGCCAGTCCCCATGCGAGTTCCTCGGGGGCCTCTCGGGATTCCTCTCCCGTCGATGCCGGGGCCTAAGACCTTGTGTGGAGTCGGGGCCGGAACCTGAGGATTCCTCTCCAGTGCTGACATGGATCGTGGGGTACGTCTGGAGTCTCCCCAGGGGAGTCAGTCCTCGTCTCGAATGCGGGCATGCATTGCGCTTTCCTCCAGAGCGGTAGCAGCAGTGTCACGCAGTCCGCCGCGTGGATCAAAGGATCTATGGTTTTCCCTCGAGTCTTTTCCACGAGGCTTTCCCACGAGGCTTTCCCACAGGGCTGTCCCACGTGCACACGTGGTGGGAGTCGATCCTCGGCTTGAACGTCAAGGCAGTGCAGGGAAAACTGGTTCCTCTGGAATGGACTGACACATCTGGGGGACTCTTGGAATGGTGGCACGACCCTGGAGTTCCTCTCGCCTTTCCTGTGGAGAGCGCCTCCTCTTGAGATGCGACGGGAACGCCGGGAATTCTTTCCCTACGAAACAGGGAAAGGATCCCTCATCTCGAGCTAGGAGGCGGAAACGGGGCTCCCCTGGATGTGTGCGGGACCCACGTGCTTCCTCTCGAGTGGAGACGGGTATGTCGGGGAACTTCTTGAGTTGCAGCAAGGGTGTGAAGGACCCTTTGGAAGTTCCAGTGGTTAGACGTGATTAGCCTCGAGAAGCCTCAGCGGAAATGGGCCTCATGTCGCCTGGAGGGCAAAACCTCCTGGATTTTCTCGAGTAGCGGCAGGTGCTCTCGACTTACGACGGGGACCTCAGGGACCCGCTCTGGTGGCCTCAGGAAAGGCCAGTCCCCATGCGAGTTCTTCGGGGGCCTCTCGGGATACCTCTCCCGTCGATGCCGGGGCCTAAGACCTTGTGTGGAGTCGGGGCCGGAACCTGAGGATTCCTCTCCAGTGCTGACATGGATCTTGGGGTACTTCTGGAGTCTCCCAAGGGGAGTCAGTCCTCGTCTCGAATGCGGGCATGCACTTGCGCTTTCCTCCAGAGCGGTAGCAGCAGTGTCACGCAGTCCTCCGCGTGGATCAAAGGATCTATGGTTTTCCATCGAGTCTTTCCCACGAGGCTTTCCCACGAGGCTTTCCTACAGGGCTGTCCCAGGGCACACGTGGTGGGAGTCGATCCTCGGCTTGAACGTCAAGGCAGTGCAGGGAAAACAGGTTCCTCTGGAATGGACTGACACATCTGGGGGACTCTTGGAATGGTGGCACGACCCTGCAGTTCCTCTCGCCTTTCCTGTGGAGAGCGCCTCCTCTTGAGATGCGACTGGAACGACGGGAATTCTTTCCCTACGAAAAAGGTAAAGGATCCCTCATCTCGAGCTAGGAGGCGGAAACGGGGCTCCCCTGGATGTGTGAGGGACCCCACGTGCTTCCTCTCGAGTGGAGACGGGTATGTCGGGGAACTTCTTGAGTTGCAGCAATGGTGTGAAGGACCCTTTGGAAGTTCCAGTGGTTAGATGTGATTGGCCTCGAGAAGCCTCAGCGGAAAGGGGCCTCATCTCGCCTGGAGGGCAAAACCTCCTGGATTTTCTCGAGTTGCGGCAGGTGCTCTCGACTTACGACGTGGACCTCAGGGACCCGCTCTGGTGGCCTCAGGAAAGGCCAGTCCCCATGCGAGTTCCTCGGTTGGCCTCTCGGGATTCCTCTCCCGTCGATGCCGGGGCCTAAGACCTTGTGTGGAGTCGGGGCCGGAACCTGAGGATTCCTCTCCAGTGATGACATGGATCTTGGGGTACTTCTGGAGTCTCCCCAGGGGAGTCAGTCCTCAGCTCGAATGCGGGCATGCACTTGCGCTTTCCTCCAGAGCGGTAGCAGCAGTGTCACGCAGTCCGCCGCGTGGATCAAAGGATCTATGGTTTTCCCTCGAGTCTTTCCCACGAGGCTTTCCCACGAGGCTTTCCCACAGGGCTGTCCCACGTGCACACGTGGTGGGAGTCGATCCTCGGCTTGAACGTCAAGGCAGTTCAGGGAAAACAGGTTGCTCTGGAATGGACTGACACATCTGGGGGCCTCTTGGAATGGTGTCACGACCCTGGAGTTCCTCTCGCCTTTCCTGTGGAGAGCGCCTCCTCTTGAGATGCGACGGGAACGCCGTTAATTCTTTCCCTACGAAACAGGGAAAGGATCCCTCATCTCGAGCTAGGAGGCGGAAACGGGGCTCCCCTGGATGTGTGCGGGACCCACGTTCTTCCTCTCGAGTGGAGACGGGTATGTCGGGGAACTTCTTGAGTTGCAGCAAGGGTTTGAAGGACCCTTTGGAAGTTCCAGTGGTTAGACGTGATTAGCCTCGAGAAGCCTCAGCGGAAATGGGCCTCATCTCGCCTGGAGGGCAAAACCTCCTGGATTTTCTCGAGTTGCGAGAGGTGCTCTCGACTTACGACGGGGACCTCAGGGACCCGCTCTGGTGGCCTCAGGAAAGGCCAGTCCCCATGCGAGTTCCTAGGGGGCCTCTGGGGATTCCTCTCCCGTCGATGCCGGGGCCTAAGACCTTGTGTGGAGTCGGGGCCGGAACCTGAGGATTCCTCTCCAGTGCTGACATGGATCTTGGGGTACTTCTGGAGTCTCCCCAGGGGAGTCAGTCTTCGTCTCGAATGCGGGCATGCACTTGCGCTTTCCTCCAGAGCGGTAGCAGCAGTGTCATGCAGTCCGCCGCGTGGATCAAAGGATCTATGGTTTTCCCTCGAGTCTTTTCCACGAGGCTTTCCCACGAGGCTTTCCCACAGGGCTGTCCCACGTGCACACGTGGTGGGAGTCGATCCTTGGCTTGAACGTCAAGGCAGTGCAGGGAAAACAGGTTCCTCTGGAATGGACTGACACATCTGGGGGACTCTTGGAATGGTGGCACGACCCTGGAGTTCCTCTCGCCTTTCCTGTGGAGAGCGCCTCCTCTTGAGATGCGACGGGAACGCCGGGAATTCTTTCCCTACGAAACAGGGAAAGGATCCCTCATCTCGAGCTAGGAGTCGGAAACGGAGCTCCCCTGTATGTGGGCGGGACACCACGTGCTTCCTCTCGAGTGGAGACGGGTATGTCGGGGAACTTCTTGAGTTGCAGCAAGGGTGTGAAGGACCCTTTGGAAGTTCCAGTGGTTAGACGTGATTAGCCTCGAGAAGCCTCAGCGGAAATGGGCCTCATGTCGCCTGGAGGGCAAAACCTCCTGGATTTTCTCGAGTTGCGGCAGGTGCTCTCGACTTACACCGGGGACCTCAGGGAACCGCTCTGGTGGCCTCAGGAAAGGCCAGTCCCCATGCGAGTTCCTCGGGGGCTTCTCGGGATTCCTCTCCCGTCGATGCCGGGGCCTACGACCTTGTGTGGAGTCGGGGCCGGAACCTGAGGATTCCTCTCCAGTGCTGACATGGATCTTGGGGTACGTCTGGAGTCTCCCCAGGGGAGTCAGTCCTCGTCTCGAATGCGGGCATGCACTTGCGCTTTCCTCCAGAGCGGTAGCAGCAGTGTCACGCAGTCCGCCGCGTGGATCAAAGGATCTATGGTTTTCCCTCGAGTCTTTCCCACGAGGCTTTCCCACGAGGCTTTCCCACAGGGCTGTCCCGCGTGCACATGTGGTGGGAGTCGATCCTCGGCTTGAACGTCAAGGCAGTTTAGGGAAAACAGGTTCCTCTGGAATGGACTGACACATCTGGGGGACTCTTGGAATGGTGGCACGACCCTGCAGTTCCTCTCGCCTTTCCTGTGGAGAGCGCCTCCTCTTGAGATGCGACTGGAACGCCGGGAATTCTTTCCCTACGAAAAAGGTAAAGGATCCCTCATCTCGAGCTAGGAGGCGGAAACGGGGCTCCCCTGGATGTGTGAGGGACCCCACGTGCTTCCTCTCGAGTGGAGACGGGTATGTCGGGGAACTTCTTGAGTTGCAGCAATGGTGTGAAGGACCCTTTGGAAGTTCCAGTGGTTAGATGTGATTGGCCTCGAGAAGCCTCAGCGGAAAGGGGCCTCATCTCGCCTGGAGGGCAAAACCTCCTGGATTTTCTCGAGTTGCGGCAGGTGCTCTCGACTTACGACGGGGACCTCAGGGACCCGCTCTGGTGGCCTCAGGAAAGGCCAGTCCCCATGCGAGTTCCTCGGTTGGCCTCTCGGGATTCCTCTCCCGTCGATGCCGGGGCCTAAGACCTTGTGTGGAGTCGGGGCCGGAACCTGAGGATTCCTCTCCAGTGATGACATGGATCTTGGGGTACTTCTGGAGTCTCCCCAGGGGAGTCATTCCTCAGCTCGAATGCGGGCATGCACTTGCGCTTTCCTCCAGAGCGGTAGCAGCAGTGTCACGCAGTCCGCCGCGTGGATCAAAGGATCTATGGTTTTCCCTCGAGTCTTTCCCACGAGGCTTTCCCACGAGGCTTTCCCACAGGGCTGTCCCACGTGCACACGTGGTGGGAGTCGATCCTCGGCTTGAACGTCAAGGCAGTTCAGGGAAAACAGGTTCCTCTGGAATGGACTGACACATCTGGGGGGCCTCTTGGAATGGTGTCACGACCCTGGAGTTCCTCTCGCCTTTCCTGTGGAGAGCGCCTCCTCTTGAGATGCGACGGGAACGCCGTTAATTCTTTCCCTACGAAACAGGGAAAGGATCCCTCATCTCGAGCTAGGAGGCGGAAACGGGGCTCCCCTGGATGTGTGCGGGACCCACTTTCTTCCTCTCGAGTGGAGACGGGTATGTCGGGGAACTTCTTGAGTTGCAGCAAGGGTTTGAAGGACCCTTTGGAAGTTCCAGTGGTTAGACGTGATTAGCCTCGAGAAGCCTCAGCGGAAATGGGCCTCATCTCGCCTGGAGGGCAAAACCTCCTGGATTTTCTCGAGTTGCGGGAGGTGCTCTCGACTTACGACGGGGACCTCAGGGACCCGCTCTGGTGGCCTCAGGAAAGGCCAGTCCCCATGCGAGTTCCTAGGGGGCCTCTGGGGATTCCTCTCCCGTCGATGCCGGGGCCTAAGACCTTGTGTGGAGTCGGGGCCGGAACCTGAGGATTCCTCTCCAGTGCTGACATGGATCTTGGGGTACTTCTGGAGTCTCCCCAGGGGAGTCAGTCTTCGTCTCGAATGCGGGCATGCACTTGCGCTTTCCTCCATAGCGGTAGCAGCAGTGTCATGCAGTCCGCCGCGTGGATCAAAGGATCTATGGTTTTCCCTCGAGTCTTTTCCACGAGGCTTTCCCACGAGGCTTTCCCACAGGGCTGTCCCACGTGCACACGTTGTGGGAGTCGATCCTTGGCTTGAACGTCAAGGAAGTGCAGGGAAAACAGGTTCCTCTGGAATGGACTGACACATCTGGGGGACTCTTGGAATGGTGGCACGACCCTGGAGTTCCTCTCGCCTTTCCTGTGGAGAGCGCCTCCTCTTGAGATGCGACGGGAACGCCGGGAATTCTTTCCCTACGAAACAGGGAAAGGATCCCTCATCTCGAGCTAGGAGTCGGAAACGGAGCTCCCCTGTATGTGGGCGGGACACCACGTGCTTCCTCTCGAGTGGAGACGGGTATGTCGGGGAACTTCTTGAGTTGCAGCAAGGGTGTGAAGGACCCTTTGGAAGTTCCAGTGGTTAGACGTGATTAGCCTCGAGAAGCCTCAGCGGAAATGGGCCTCATCTCGCCTGGAGGGCAAAACCTCCTGGATTTTCTCGAGTTGCGGCAGGTGCACTCGACTTACGACGGGGACCTCAGGGACCCGCTCTGGTGGCCACAGGAAAGGCCAGTCCCCATGCGAGTTCCTCGGGGGCCTCTGGGGATTCCTCTCCCGTCGATGCCGGGGCCTAAGACCTTGTGTGGAGTCGGGGCCGGAACCTGAGGATTCCTCTCCAGTGCTGACATGGATCTTGGGGTACGTCTGGAGTCTCCCCAGGGGAGTCAGTCCTCGTCTCGAATGCGGGCATGCACTTGCGCTTTCCTCCAGAGCGGTAGCAGCAGTGTCACGCAGTCCGCCGCTTGGATCAAAGGATCTATGGATTTCCCTCGAGTCTTTCCCACGAGGCTTTCCCACGAGGCTTTCCCACAGGGCTGTCCCACGTGCACACGTGGTGGGAGTCGATCCTCGGCTTGAACGTCAAGGCAGTGCAGGGAAAACTGGTTCCTCTGGAATGGACTGACACATCTGGGGGACTCTTGGAATGGTGGCCCGACCCTGCAGTTCCTCTCGCCTTTCCTGTGGAGAGCGCCTCCTCTTGAGATGCGACGGGAACGCCGGGAATTCTTTCCCTACGAAACAGGGAAAGGATCCCTCATCTTGAGCTAGGAGGCGAAAACGGGGCTCCCCTGGATGTGTGCGGGACCCACGTGCTTCCTCTCGAGTGGAGACGGGTATGTCGGGGAACTTCTTGAGTTGCAGCAAGGGTGTGAAGGACCCTTTGGAAGTTCCAGTGGTTAGACGTGATTCGCCTCGAGAAGCCTCAGCGGAAATGGGCCTCATCTCGCCTGGAGGACAAAACCTCCTGGATTTTCTCGAGTTGCGGCAGGTGCTCTCGACTTACGACGGGGACCTCAGGGACCCGCTCTGGTGGCCTCAGGAAAGGCCAGTCCCCATGCGAGTTCCTCGGGGGCCTCTCGGGATACCTCTCCTGTCGATGCCGGGGCCTAAGACCTTGTGTGGAGTCGGGGCCGGAACCTGAGGATTCCTCTCCAGTGCTGACATGGATCTTGGGGTACTTCTGGAGTCTCCCCAGGGGAGTCAGTCCTCGTCTCGAATGCGGGCATGCACTTGCGCTTTCCTCCATAGCGGTAGCAGCAGTGTCACGCAGTCCTCCGCGTGGATCAAAGGATCTATGGTTTTCCCTCGAGTCTTTCCCACGAGGCTTTCCCACGAGGCTTTCCCACAGGGCTGTCCCACGTGCACACGTGGTGGGAGTCGATCCTCGGCTTGAACGTCAAGGCAGTGCAGGGAAAACAGGTTCCTCTGGAATGGACTGACACATCTTGGGGACTCCTGGAATGGTGGCACGACCCTGGAGTTCCTCTCGCCTTTCCTGTGGAGAGCGCCTCCTCTTGAGATGCGACGGGAACGCCGGGAATTCTTTCCCTACGAAACAGGGAAAGGATCCCTCATCTCGAGCTAGGAGGCGAAACGGGGCTCCCCTGGATGTGTGCGGGACACCACGTGCTTCCTCTCGAGTGGAGACGGGTATGTCAGGGAACTTCTTGAGTTGCAGCAATGGTGTGAAGGACCCTTTGGAAGTTCCAGTGGTTAGATGTGATTGGACTCGAGAATCCTCAGCGGAAATGGGCTTCATCTCGCCTGGAGGGCAAAACCTCCTGGATTTTCGCGAGTTGCGGCAGGTGCTCTCGACTTACGACAGGGACCTCAGTGAACCGCTCTGGTGGCCTCAGGAAAGGCCAGTCCCCATGCGAGTTCCTCGGGGGCGTCTCGGGATTCCTCTCCCGTCGATGCCGGGGCCTAAGACCTTGTGTGGAGTCGGGGCCGGAACCTGAGGATTCCTCTCCAGTGCTGACGTGGATCTTGGGGTACTTCTGGAGTCTCCCCAGGGGAGTCAGTCCTCGTCTCGAATGCGGGCATGCACTTGCGCTTTCCTCCAGAGCGGTAGCAGCAGTGTCACGCAGTCCACCTCGTGGATCAAAGTATCTATGGTTTTCCCTCGAGTCTTTGCCACGAAGCTTTCCCACGAGGCTTTCCCACAGGGCTGTCCCACGTGCACACGTGGTGGGAGTCGATCCTCGGCTTGAACGTCAAGGCAGTGCAGGGAAAACAGGTTCCTCTGGAATGGACTGACAAATCTGGGGGACTCTTGGAATGGTGTCTCGACCCTGGAGTTCCTCTCGCCATTCCTGTGGAGAGCGCCTCCTCTTGAGATGCGACGGGAACGCCGGGAATTCTTTCCCTACGAAATAGGGAAAGGATCCCTCATCTCGAGCTAGGAGGCGGAAACGGGGCTCCCCTGGATGTGTGCGGGACCCACGTGCTTCCTCTCGAGTGGAGACGGGTATGTCGGGGAACTTCTTGAGTTGCAGCAATGGTGTGAAGGACCCTTTGGAAGTTCCAGTGGTTAGATGTGATTGGCCTCGAGAAGCCTCAGCGGAAATGGGCCTCATCTCGCCTGGAGGGCAAAACCTCCTGGATTTTCTCGAGTTGCGGCAGGTGCTCTCGACTTACGACGGTGACCTCAGGGACCCGCTCTGGTGGCCTCAGGAAAGGCCAGTCCCCATGCGAGTTCCTCGGTTGGCCTCTCGGGATTCCTCTCCCGTCGATGCCGCGGCCTAAGACCTTGTGTGGAGTCAGGGCCGGAACCTGAGGATTCCTCTCCAGTGCTGACCTGGATCTTGGGGTACTTCTGGAGTCTCCCCAGGGGAGTCAGTCCTCGTCTCGAATGCGGGCATGCACTTGCGCTTTCCTCCAGAGCGGTAGCAGCAGTGTCACGCAGTCCGCCGCGTGGATCAAAGGATCTATGGTTTTCCCTCGAGTCTTTTCCACGAGGCTTTCCCACGAGGCTTTCCCACAGGGCTGTCCCACGTGCACACGTGGTGGGAGTCGATCCTCGGCCTGAACGTCAAGGCAGTGCAGGGAAAACAGGTTCCTCTGGAATGGACTGACACATCTGGGGGACTCTTGGAATGGTGGCACGACCCTGGAGTTCCTCTCGCCTTTCCTGTGGAGAGCGCCTCCTCTTGAGATGCGACGGGAACGCCGGGAATTCTTTCCCTACGAAACAGGGAAAGGATCCCTCATCTCGAGCTAGGAGTCGGAAACGGAGCTCCCCTGTATGTGGGCGGGACACCACGTGCTTCCTCTCGAGTGGAGACGGGTATGTCGGGGAACTTCTTGAGTTGCAGCAAGGGTGTGAAGGACCCTTTGGAAGTTCCAGTGGTTAGACGTGATTAGCCTCGAGAAGCCTCAGCGGAAATGGGCCTCATGTCGCCTGGAGGGCAAAACCTCCTGGATTTTCTCGAGTTGCGGCAGGTGCTCTCGACTTACACCGGGGACCTCAGGGAACCGCTCTGGTGGCCTCAGGAAAGGCCAGTCCCCATGCGAGTTCCTCGGGGGCTTCTCGGGATTCCTCTCCCGTCGATGCCGGGGCCTACGACCTTGTGTGGAGTCGGGGCCGGAACCTGAGGATTCCTCTCCAGTGCTGACATGGATCTTGGGGTACGTCTGGAGTCTCCCCAGGGGAGTCAGTCCTCGTCTCGAATGCGGGCATGCATTGCGCTTTCCTCCAGAGCGGTAGCAGCAGTGTCACGCAGTCCGCCGCGTGGATCAAAGGATCTATGGTTTTCCCTCGAGTCTTTTCCACGAGGCTTTCCCACGAGGCTTTCCCACAGGGCTGTCCCAAGTGCACACGTGGTGGGAGTCGATCCTCGGCTTGAACGTCAAGGCAGTGCAGGGAAAACTGGTTCCTCTGGAATGGACTGACACATCTGGGGGACTCTTGGAATGGTGGCACGACCCTGGAGTTCCTCTCGCCTTTCCTGTGGAGAGCGCCTCCTCTTGAGATGCGACGGGAACGCCGGGAATTCTTTCCCTACGAAACAGGGAAAGGATCCCTCATCTCGAGCTAGGAGGCGGAAACGGGGCTCCCCTGGATGTGTGCGGGACCCACGTGCTTCCTCTCGAGTGGAGACGGGTATGTCGGGGAACTTCTTGAGTTGCAGCAAGGGTGTGAAGGACCCTTTGGAAGTTCCAGTGGTTAGACGTGATTAGCCTCGAGAAGCCTCAGCGGAAATGGGCCTCATGTCGCCTGGAGGGCAAAACCTCCTGGATTTTCTCGAGTAGCGGCAGGTGCTCTCGACTTACGACGGGGACCTCAGGGACCCGCTCTGGTGGCCTCAGGAAAGGCCAGTCCCCATGCGAGTTCTTCGGGGGCCTCTCGGGATACCTCTCCCGTCGATGCCGGGGCCTAAGACCTTGTGTGGAGTCGGGGCCGGAACCTGAGGATTCCTCTCCAGTGCTGACATGGATCTTGGGGTACTTCTGGAGTCTCCCAAGGGGAGTCAGTCCTCGTCTCGAATGCGGGCATGCACTTGCGCTTTCCTCCAGAGCGGTAGCAGCAGTGTCACGCAGTCCTCCGCGTGGATCAAAGGATCTATGGTTTTCCATCGAGTCTTTCCCACGAGGCTTTCCCACGAGGCTTTCCTACAGGGCTGTCCCAGTGCACACGTGGTGGGAGTCGATCCTCGGCTTGAACGTCAAGGCAGTGCAGGGAAAACAGGTTCCTCTGGAATGGACTGACACATCTGGGGGACTCTTGGAATGGTGGCACGACCCTGCAGTTCCTCTCGCCTTTCCTGTGGAGAGCGCCTCCTCTTGAGATGCGACTGGAACGCCGGGAATTCTTTCCCTACGAAAAAGGTAAAGGATCCCTCATCTCGAGCTAGGAGGCGGAAACGGGGCTCCCCTGGATGTGTGAGGGACCCCACGTGCTTCCTCTCGAGTGGAGACGGGTATGTCGGGGAACTTCTTGAGTTGCAGCAATGGTGTGAAGGACCCTTTGGAAGTTCCAGTGGTTAGATGTGATTGGCCTCGAGAAGCCTCAGCGGAAAGGGGCCTCATCTCGCCTGGAGGGCAAAACCTCCTGGATTTTCTCGAGTTGCGGCAGGTGCTCTCGACTTACGACGTGGACCTCAGGGACCCGCTCTGGTGGCCTCAGGAAAGGCCAGTCCCCATGCGAGTTCCTCGGTTGGCCTCTCGGGATTCCTCTCCCGTCGATGCCGGGGCCTAAGACCTTGTGTGGAGTCGGGGCCGGAACCTGAGGATTCCTCTCCAGTGATGACATGGATCTTGGGGTACTTCTGGAGTCTCCCCAGGGGAGTCAGTCCTCAGCTCGAATGCGGGCATGCACTTGCGCTTTCCTCCAGAGCGGTAGCAGCAGTGTCACGCAGTCCGCCGCGTGGATCAAAGGATCTATGGTTTTCCCTCGAGTCTTTCCCACGAGGCTTTCCCACGAGGCTTTCCCACAGGGCTGTCCCACGTGCACACGTGGTGGGAGTCGATCCTCGGCTTGAACGTCAAGGCAGTTCAGGGAAAACAGGTTGCTCTGGAATGGACTGACACATCTGGGGGCCTCTTGGAATGGTGTCACGACCCTGGAGTTCCTCTCGCCTTTCCTGTGGAGAGCGCCTCCTCTTGAGATGCGACGGGAACGCCGTTAATTCTTTCCCTACGAAACAGGGAAAGGATCCCTCATCTCGAGCTAGGAGGCGGAAACGGGGCTCCCCTGGATGTGTGCGGGACCCACGTTCTTCCTCTCGAGTGGAGACGGGTATGTCGGGGAACTTCTTGAGTTGCAGCAAGGGTTTGAAGGACCCTTTGGAAGTTCCAGTGGTTAGACGTGATTAGCCTCGAGAAGCCTCAGCGGAAATGGGCCTCATCTCGCCTGGAGGGCAAAACCTCCTGGATTTTCTCGAGTTGCGAGAGGTGCTCTCGACTTACGACGGGGACCTCAGGGACCCGCTCTGGTGGCCTCAGGAAAGGCCAGTCCCCATGCGAGTTCCTAGGGGGCCTCTGGGGATTCCTCTCCCGTCGATGCCGGGGCCTAAGACCTTGTGTGGAGTCGGGGCCGGAACCTGAGGATTCCTCTCCAGTGCTGACATGGATCTTGGGGTACTTCTGGAGTCTCCCCAGGGGAGTCAGTCTTCGTCTCGAATGCGGGCATGCACTTGCGCTTTCCTCCAGAGCGGTAGCAGCAGTGTCATGCAGTCCGCCGCGTGGATCAAAGGATCTATGGTTTTCCCTCGAGTCTTTTCCACGAGGCTTTCCCACGAGGCTTTCCCACAGGGCTGTCCCACGTGCACACGTGGTGGGAGTCGATCCTTGGCTTGAACGTCAAGGCAGTGCAGGGAAAACAGGTTCCTCTGGAATGGACTGACACATCTGGGGGACTCTTGGAATGGTGGCACGACCCTGGAGTTCCTCTCGCCTTTCCTGTGGAGAGCGCCTCCTCTTGAGATGCGACGGGAACGCCGGGAATTCTTTCCCTACGAAACAGGGAAAGGATCCCTCATCTCGAGCTAGGAGTCGGAAACGGAGCTCCCCTGTATGTGGGCGGGACACCACGTGCTTCCTCTCGAGTGGAGACGGGTATGTCGGGGAACTTCTTGAGTTGCAGCAAGGGTGTGAAGGACCCTTTGGAAGTTCCAGTGGTTAGACGTGATTAGCCTCGAGAAGCCTCAGCGGAAATGGGCCTCATGTCGCCTGGAGGGCAAAACCTCCTGGATTTTCTCGAGTTGCGGCAGGTGCTCTCGACTTACACCGGGGACCTCAGGGAACCGCTCTGGTGGCCTCAGGAAAGGCCAGTCCCCATGCGAGTTCCTCGGGGGCTTCTCGGGATTCCTCTCCCGTCGATGCCGGGGCCTACGACCTTGTGTGGAGTCGGGGCCGGAACCTGAGGATTCCTCTCCAGTGCTGACATGGATCTTGGGGTACGTCTGGAGTCTCCCCAGGGGAGTCAGTCCTCGTCTCGAATGCGGGCATGCACTTGCGCTTTCCTCCAGAGCGGTAGCAGCAGTGTCACGCAGTCCGCCGCGTGGATCAAAGGATCTATGGTTTTCCCTCGAGTCTTTCCCACGAGGCTTTCCCACGAGGCTTTCCCACAGGGCTGTCCCGCGTGCACATGTGGTGGGAGTCGATCCTCGGCTTGAACGTCAAGGCAGTTTAGGGAAAACAGGTTCCTCTGGAATGGACTGACACATCTGGGGGACTCTTGGAATGGTGGCACGACCCTGCAGTTCCTCTCGCCTTTCCTGTGGAGAGCGCCTCCTCTTGAGATGCGACTGGAACGCCGGGAATTCTTTCCCTACGAAAAAGGTAAAGGATCCCTCATCTCGAGCTAGGAGGCGGAAACGGGGCTCCCCTGGATGTGTGAGGGACCCCACGTGCTTCCTCTCGAGTGGAGACGGGTATGTCGGGGAACTTCTTGAGTTGCAGCAATGGTGTGAAGGACCCTTTGGAAGTTCCAGTGGTTAGATGTGATTGGCCTCGAGAAGCCTCAGCGGAAAGGGGCCTCATCTCGCCTGGAGGGCAAAACCTCCTGGATTTTCTCGAGTTGCGGCAGGTGCTCTCGACTTACGACGGGGACCTCAGGGACCCGCTCTGGTGGCCTCAGGAAAGGCCAGTCCCCATGCGAGTTCCTCGGTTGGCCTCTCGGGATTCCTCTCCCGTCGATGCCGGGGCCTAAGACCTTGTGTGGAGTCGGGGCCGGAACCTGAGGATTCCTCTCCAGTGATGACATGGATCTTGGGGTACTTCTGGAGTCTCCCCAGGGGAGTCATTCCTCAGCTCGAATGCGGGCATGCACTTGCGCTTTCCTCCAGAGCGGTAGCAGCAGTGTCACGCAGTCCGCCGCGTGGATCAAAGGATCTATGGTTTTCCCTCGAGTCTTTCCCACGAGGCTTTCCCACGAGGCTTTCCCACAGGGCTGTCCCACGTGCACACGTGGTGGGAGTCGATCCTCGGCTTGAACGTCAAGGCAGTTCAGGGAAAACAGGTTCCTCTGGAATGGACTGACACATCTGGGGGGCCTCTTGGAATGGTGTCACGACCCTGGAGTTCCTCTCGCCTTTCCTGTGGAGAGCGCCTCCTCTTGAGATGCGACGGGAACGCCGTTAATTCTTTCCCTACGAAACAGGGAAAGGATCCCTCATCTCGAGCTAGGAGGCGGAAACGGGGCTCCCCTGGATGTGTGCGGGACCCACTTTCTTCCTCTCGAGTGGAGACGGGTATGTCGGGGAACTTCTTGAGTTGCAGCAAGGGTTTGAAGGACCCTTTGGAAGTTCCAGTGGTTAGACGTGATTAGCCTCGAGAAGCCTCAGCGGAAATGGGCCTCATCTCGCCTGGAGGGCAAAACCTCCTGGATTTTCTCGAGTTGCGGGAGGTGCTCTCGACTTACGACGGGGACCTCAGGGACCCGCTCTGGTGGCCTCAGGAAAGGCCAGTCCCCATGCGAGTTCCTAGGGGGCCTCTGGGGATTCCTCTCCCGTCGATGCCGGGGCCTAAGACCTTGTGTGGAGTCGGGGCCGGAACCTGAGGAGTCCTCTCCAGTGCTGACATGGATCTTGGGGTACTTCTGGAGTCTCCCCAGGGGAGTCAGTCTTCGTCTCGAATGCGGGCATGCACTTGCGCTTTCCTCCATAGCGGTAGCAGCAGTGTCATGCAGTCCGCCGCGTGGATCAAAGGATCTATGGTTTTCCCTCGAGTCTTTTCCACGAGGCTTTCCCACGAGGCTTTCCCACAGGGCTGTCCCACGTGCACACGTTGTGGGAGTCGATCCTTGGCTTGAACGTCAAGGAAGTGCAGGGAAAACAGGTTCCTCTGGAATGGACTGACACATCTGGGGGACTCTTGGAATGGTGGCACGACCCTGGAGTTCCTCTCGCCTTTCCTGTGGAGAGCGCCTCCTCTTGAGATGCGACGGGAACGCCGGGAATTCTTTCCCTACGAAACAGGGAAAGGATCCCTCATCTCGAGCTAGGAGTCGGAAACGGAGCTCCCCTGTATGTGGGCGGGACACCACGTGCTTCCTCTCGAGTGGAGACGGGTATGTCGGGGAACTTCTTGAGTTGCAGCAAGTTTGTGAAGGACCCTTTGGAAGTTCCAGTGGTTAGACGTGATTAGCCTCGAGAAGCCTCAGCGGAAATGGGCCTCATGTCGCCTGGAGGGCAAAACCTCCTGGATTTTCTCGAGTTGCGGCAGGTGCTCTCGACTTACACCGGGGACCTCAGGGAACCGCTCTGGTGGCCTCAGGAAAGGCCAGTCCCCATGCGAGTTCCTCGGGGGCCTCTCGGGATTCCTCTCCCGTCGATGCCGGGGCCTACGACCTTGTGTGGAGTCGGGGCCGGAACCTGAGGATTCCTCTCCAGTGCTGACATGGATCTTGGGGTACGTCTGGAGTCTCCCCAGGGGAGTCAGTCCTCGTCTCGAATGCGGGCATGCACTTGCGCTTTCCTCCAGAGCGGTAGCAGCAGTGTCACGCAGTCCGCCGCGTGGATCAAAGGATCTATGGTTTTCCCTCGAGTCTTTCCCACGAGGCTTTCCCACGAGGCTTTCCCACAGGGCGGTCCCACGTGCACACGTGGTGGGAGTCGATCCTCGGCTTGAACGTCAAGGCAGTGCAGGGAAAACAGGTTCCTCTGGAATGGACTGACACATCTTTGGGGACTCTTGGAATGGTGGCACGACCCTGGAGTTCCTCTCGCCTTTCCTGTGGAGAGCGCCTCCTCTTGAGATGCGACGGGAACGCCGGGAATTCTTTCCCTACGAAACAGGGAAAGGATCCCTCATCTCGAGCTAGGAGGCGGAAACGGGGCTCCCCTGGATGTGTGAGGGACCCCACCTGCTTCCTCTCGAGTGGAGACGGGTGTGTCGGGGAACTTCTTGAGTTGCAGCAATGGTGTGAAGGACCCTTTGTAAGTTCCAGTGGTTAGATGTTATTGGCCTCGAGAAGCCTCAGCGGAAAGGGGCCTCATCTCGCCTGGAGGGCAAAACCTCCTGGATTTTCTCGAGTTGCGGCAGGTGCTCTCGACTTACGACGGGGACCTCAGGGACCCGCTCTGGTGGCCTCAGGAAAGGCCAGTCCCCATGCGAGTTCCTCGGTTGGCCTCTCGGGATTCCTCTCCCGTCGATGCCGGGGCCTAAGACCTTGTGTGGAGTCGGGGCCGGAACCTGAGGATTCCTCTCCAGTGCTGACATGGATCTTGGGGTACTTCTGGAGTCTCCCCAGGGGAGTCAGTCCTCAGCTCGAATGCGGGCATGCACTTGCGCTTTCCTCCAGAGCGGTAGCAGCAGTGTCACGCAGTCCTCCGCGTGGATCAAAGGATCTATGCTTTTCCCTCGAGTCTTTCCCACGAGGCTTTCCCACGAGGCTTTCCCACAGGGCTGTCCCACGTGCACACGTGGTGGGAGTCGATCCTCGGCTTGAACGTCAAGGCAGTTCAGGGAAAACAGGTTCCTCTGGAATGGACTGACACATCTGGGGGACTCTTGGAATGGTGGCACGACCCTGGAGTTCCTCTCGCCTTTCCTGTGGAGAGCGCCTCCTCTTGACATGCGACGGGAACGCCGGGAATTCTTTCCCTACGAAACAGGGAAAGGATCCCTCATCTCGAGCTAGGAGGCGGAAACGGGGCTCCCCTGGATGTGTGCGGGACCCACGTGCTTCCTCTCGAGTGGAGACGGGTATGTCGGGGAACTTCTTGAGTTGCAGCAAGGGTGTGAAGGACCCTTTGGAAGTTCCAGTGGTTAGACGTGATTAGCCTCGAGAAGCCTCAGTGGAAATGGGCCTCAGCTCGCCTGGAGGGCAAAACATCCTGGATTTTCTCGAGTTGCGGCAGGTGCTCTCGACTTACGACGGGGACCTCAGGGACCCGCTCTGGTGGCCTCAGGAAAGGCCCGTCCCCATGCGAGTTCCTCGGGGGCCTCTCGGGATTCCTCTCCCGTCGTTGCCGGGGCCTAAGACCTTGTGTGGAGTCGGGGCCGGAACCTGAGAATTCCTCTCCAGTGCTGACATAGATCTTGGGATACTTCTGGAGTCTCCCCAGGGGAGTCAGTCCTCGTCTCGAATGCGGGCATGCACTTGCGCTTTCCTCCAGAGCGGTAGCAGCAGTGTCACGCAGTCCGCCGTGTGGAGCAAAGGATCTATGGTTTTCCCTCGAGTCTTTCCCACGATGCTTTCCCCCGAGGCTATCCCACAGGGCTGTCCCACGTGCACACGTGGTGGGAGTCGATCCTCGGTGTCAACATCAAGGCAGTGCAGGGAAAACAGGTTCCTCTGGAATGGACTGACACATCTGGGGGACTCTTGGAATCGTGGCACGACCCTGGAGTTCCTCTCGCCTTTCCTGTGGAGAGCGCCTCCTCTTGAGATGCGACGGGAACGACGGGAATTCTTTCCCTACGAAACAGGGAAAGGATCCCTCATCTCGAGGTAGGAGGCGGAAACGGGGCTCCCCTGGATGTGTGCGGGACCCTCGTGCTTCCTCTCGAGTGCAGACGGCTATGTCGGGGAACTTCTTGAGTTGCAGCAAGGGTGTGAAGGACCCTTTGGAAGTTCCAGTGGTTAGATGTGATTAGCCTCGAGAAGCCTCAGCGGAAATGGGCCTCATCTCGCCTGGAGGGCAAAACCTCCTGGATTTTCTCGAGTTGTGGCAGGTGCTCTCGACTTACGACGGGTAGCTCAGGGACGCGCTCTGGTGGCCTCAGGAAAGGCCAGTCCCCATGCGAGTTCCTCGGGGGCCTCTCGGGATTCCTCTCCGTGGTTGCCGGTACTTACGACCTTGTGTGGAGTCGGGGCCGGAACTTGAGGATTCCTCTCCAGTGCTGACATGTATCTTGGGGTACTTCTGGAGACTCCCCCGGGGATTCAGTCCTCGTCTCGAATGCGGGCATGAACTTGCGCTTTCCTCCAGAGCGGTAGCAGTAGTGTCACGCAGTCCGCCGCGTGGAACAAAGGATCTATGGTTTTCCCTCGAGTCTTTCCCACGAGGCTTTCCCACGAGGCTTTCCCACAGGGCTGTCCCACGTGCACACGTGGTGGGAGTCGATCCTCGGCTTGAACGTCAAGGCAGTGCAGGTAAAACAGGTTCCTCTGGAATGGACTGACACATCTGGGGGACTCTTGGAATGGTGGCACGACCCTGGAGTTCCTCTCGCCTTTCCTGTGGAGAGCGACTCCTCTTGAGATGCGACGGGAACGCCGGGAATTCTTTCCCTACGAAACAGGGAAAGGATCCCTCATCTCGAGCTAGGAGGCGGAAACGGGGCTCCGCTGGATGTGTGCGGGACCCTCGTGCTTCCTCGAGAGTGGAGACGGCTATGTCGGGGAACTTCTTGAGTTGCAGCAAGGGTGTGAAGGACCCTTTGGAAGTTCCAGTGGTTAGATGTGATTAGCCTCGAGAAGCTTCAGCGGAAATGGGCCTCATCTCACTTGAAGGGCAAAACCTCCTGGATTTTCTCGAGTTGCAGCAGGTGCTCTCGACGTTCGACGGGTAGCTCAGGGACCGGCTCTGCTGGCCTCAGGAAAGGCCAGTCCCCATGCGAGTTCCTCGGGGGCCTCTCGGGATTCCTCTCCCGTCGTTGCCGGGGCCTAAGACCTTGTGTGGAGTCGGGCCCGGAACCTGAGGATTCCTCTCCAGTGCTGACATGGATCTTGGGGTATTTCTGGAGTCTCCCAAGGGGAGTCAGTCCTCGTCTCGAATGCGGGCATGCACTTGCGCTTTCCTCCAGAGCGGTAGCAGCAGTGTCACGCAGTCCTCCGCGTGGATCAAAGGATCTATGGTTTTCCATCGAGTCTTTCCCACGAGGCTTTCCCACGAGGCTTTCCTACAGGGCTGTCCCAGTGCACACGTGGTGGGAGTCGATCCTCGGCTTGAACGTCAAGGCAGTGCAGGGAAAACAGGTTCCTCTGGAATGGACTGACACATCTGGGGGACTCTTGGAATGGTGGCACGACTCTGCAGTTCCTCTCGCCTTTCCTGTGGAGAGCGCCTCCTCTTGAGATGCGACTGGAACGCCGGGAATTCTTTCCCTACGAAAAAGGTAAAGGATCCCTCATCTCGAGCTAGGAGGCGGAAACGGGGCTCCCCTGGATGTGTGAGGGACCCCACGTGCTTCCTCTCGAGTGGAGACGGGTATGTCGGGGAACTTCTTGAGTTGCAGCAATGGTGTGAAGGACCCTTTGGAAGTTCCAGTGGTTAGATGTGATTGGCCTCGAGAAGCCTCAGCGGAAAGGGGCCTCATCTCGCCTGGAGGGCAAAACCTCCTGGATTTTCTCGAGTTGCGGCAGGTGCTCTCGACTTACGACGTGGACCTCAGGGACCCGCTCTGGTGGCCTCAGGAAAGGCCAGTCCCCATGCGAGTTCCTCGGTTGGCCTCTCGGGATTCCTCTCCCGTCGATGCCGGGGCCTAAGACCTTGTGTGGAGTCGGGGCCGGAACCTGAGGATTCCTCTCCAGTGATGACATGGATCTTGGGGTACTTCTGGAGTCTCCCCAGGGGAGTCAGTCCTCAGCTCGAATGCGGGCATGCACTTGCGCTTTCCTCCAGAGCGGTAGCAGCAGTGTCACGCAGTCCGCCGCGTGGATCAAAGGATCTATGGTTTTCCCTCGAGTCTTTCCCACGAGGCTTTCCCACGAGGCTTTCCCACAGGGCTGTCCCACGTGCACACGTGGTGGGAGTCGATCCTCGGCTTGAACGTCAAGGCAGTTCAGGGAAAACAGGTTGCTCTGGAATGGACTGACACATCTGGGGGCCTCTTGGAATGGTGTCACGACCCTGGAGTTCCTCTCGCCTTTCCTGTGGAGAGCGCCTCCTCTTGAGATGCGACGGGAACGCCGTTAATTCTTTCCCTACGAAACAGGGAAAGGATCCCTCATCTCGAGCTAGGAGGCGGAAACGGGGCTCCCCTGGATGTGTGCGGGACCCACGTTCTTCCTCTCGAGTGGAGACGGGTATGTCGGGGAACTTCTTGAGTTGCAGCAAGGGTTTGAAGGACCCTTTGGAAGTTCCAGTGGTTAGACGTGATTAGCCTCGAGAAGCCTCAGCGGAAATGGGCCTCATCTCGCCTGGAGGGCAAAACCTCCTGGATTTTCTCGAGTTGCGAGAGGTGCTCTCGACTTACGACGGGGACCTCAGGGACCCGCTCTGGTGGCCTCAGGAAAGGCCAGTCCCCATGCGAGTTCCTAGGGGGCCTCTGGGGATTCCTCTCCCGTCGATGCCGGGGCCTAAGACCTTGTGTGGAGTCGGGGCCGGAACCTGAGGATTCCTCTCCAGTGCTGACATGGATCTTGGGGTACTTCTGGAGTCTCCCCAGGGGAGTCAGTCTTCGTCTCGAATGCGGGCATGCACTTGCGCTTTCCTCCAGAGCGGTAGCAGCAGTGTCATGCAGTCCGCCGCGTGGATCAAAGGATCTATGGTTTTCCCTCGAGTCTTTTCCACGAGGCTTTCCCACGAGGCTTTCCCACAGGGCTGTCCCACGTGCACACGTGGTGGGAGTCGATCCTTGGCTTGAACGTCAAGGCAGTGCAGGGAAAACAGGTTCCTCTGGAATGGACTGACACATCTGGGGGACTCTTGGAATGGTGGCACGACCCTGGAGTTCCTCTCGCCTTTCCTGTGGAGAGCGCCTCCTCTTGAGATGCGACGGGAACGCCGGGAATTCTTTCCCTACGAAACAGGGAAAGGATCCCTCATCTCGAGCTAGGAGTCGGAAACGGAGCTCCCCTGTATGTGGGCGGGACACCACGTGCTTCCTCTCGAGTGGAGACGGGTATGTCGGGGAACTTCTTGAGTTGCAGCAAGGGTGTGAAGGACCCTTTGGAAGTTCCAGTGGTTAGACGTGATTAGCCTCGAGAAGCCTCAGCGGAAATGGGCCTCATGTCGCCTGGAGGGCAAAACCTCCTGGATTTTCTCGAGTTGCGGCAGGTGCTCTCGACTTACACCGGGGACCTCAGGGAACCGCTCTGGTGGCCTCAGGAAAGGCCAGTCCCCATGCGAGTTCTTCGGGGGCTTCTCGGGATTCCTCTCCCGTCGATGCCGGGGCCTACGACCTTGTGTGGAGTCGGGGCCGGAACCTGAGGATTCCTCTCCAGTGCTGACATGGACCTTGGGGTACGTCTGGAGTCTCCCCAGGGGAGTCAGTCCTCGTCTCGAATGCGGGCATGCACTTGCGCTTTCCTCCAGAGCGGTAGCAGCAGTGTCACGCAGTCCGCCGCGTGGATCAAAGGATCTATGGTTTTCCCTCGAGTCTTTCCCACGAGGCTTTCCCACGAGGCTTTCCCACAGGGCTGTCCCGCGTGCACATGTGGTGGGAGTCGATCCTCGGCTTGAACGTCAAGGCAGTTTAGGGAAAACAGGTTCCTCTGGAATGGACTGACACATCTGGGGGACTCTTGGAATGGTGGCACGACCCTGCAGTTCCTCTCGCCTTTCCTGTGGAGAGCGCCTCCTCTTGAGATGCGACTGGAACGCCGGGAATTCTTTCCCTACGAAAAAGGTAAAGGATCCCTCATCTCGAGCTATGAGGCGGAAACGGGGCTCCCCTGGATGTGTGAGGGACCCCACGTGCTTCCTCTCGAGTGGAGACGGGTATGTCGGGGAACTTCTTGAGTTGCAGCAATGGTGTGAAGGACCCTTTGGAAGTTCCAGTGGTTAGATGTGATTGGCCTCGAGAAGCCTCAGCGGAAAGGGGCCTCATCTCGCCTGGAGGGCAAAACCTCCTGGATTTTCTCGAGTTGCGGCAGGTGCTCTCGACTTACGACGGGGACCTCAGGGACCCGCTCTGGTGGCCTCAGGAAAGGCCAGTCCCCATGCGAGTTCCTCGGTTGGCCTCTCGGGATTCCTCTCCCGTCGATGCCGGGGCCTAAGACCTTGTGTGGAGTCGGGGCCGGAACCTGAGGATTCCTCTCCAGTGATGACATGGATCTTGGGGTACTTCTGGAGTCTCCCCAGGGGAGTCATTCCTCAGCTCGAATGCGGGCAAGCACTTGCGCTTTCCTCCAGAGCGGTAGCAGCAGTGTCACGCAGTCCGCCGCGTGGATCAAAGGATCTATGGTTTTCCCTCGAGTCTTTCCCACGAGGCTTTCCCACGAGGCTTTCCCACAGGGCTGTCCCACGTGCACACGTGGTGGGAGTCGATCCTCGGCTTGAACGTCAAGGCAGTTCAGGGAAAACAGGTTCCTCTGGAATGGACTGACACATCTGGGGGGCCTCTTGGAATGGTGTCACGACCCTGGAGTTCCTCTCGCCTTTCCTGTGGAGAGCGCCTCCTCTTGAGATGCGACGGGAACGCCGTTAATTCTTTCCCTACGAAACAGGGAAAGGATCCCTCATCTCGAGCTAGGAGGCGGAAACGGGGCTCCCCTGGATGTGTGCGGGACCCACTTTCTTCCTCTCGAGTGGAGACGGGTATGTCGGGGAACTTCTTGAGTTGCAGCAAGGGTTTGAAGGACCCTTTGGAAGTTCCAGTGGTTAGACGTGATTAGCCTCGAGAAGCCTCAGCGGAAATGGGCCTCATCTCGCCTGGAGGGCAAAACCTCCTGGATTTTCTCGAGTTGCGGGAGGTGCTCTCGACTTACGACGGGGACCTCAGGGACCCGCTCTGGTGGCCTCAGGAAAGGCCAGTCCCCATGCGAGTTCCTAGGGGGCCTCTGGGGATTCCTCTCCCGTCGATGCCGGGGCCTAAGACCTTGTGTGGAGTCGGGGCCGGAACCTGAGGATTCCTCTCCAGTGCTGACATGGATCTTGGGGTACTTCTGGAGTCTCCCCAGGGGAGTCAGTCTTCGTCTCGAATGCGGGCATGCACTTGCGCTTTCCTCCATAGCGGTAGCAGCAGTGTCATGCAGTCCGCCGCGTGGATCAAAGGATCTATGGTTTTCCCTCGAGTCTTTTCCACGAGGCTTTCCCACGAGGCTTTCCCACAGGGCTGTCCCACGTGCACACGTTGTGGGAGTCGATCCTTGGCTTGAACGTCAAGGAAGTGCAGGGAAAACAGGTTTCTCTGGAATGGACTGACACATCTGGGGGACTCTTGGAATGGTGGCACGACCCTGGAGTTCCTCTCGCCTTTCCTGTGGAGAGCGCCTCCTCTTGAGATGCGACGGGAACGCCGGGAATTCTTTCCCTACGAAACAGGGAAAGGATCCCTCATCTCGAGCTAGGAGTCGGAAACGGAGCTCCCCTGTATGTGGGCGGGACACCACGTGCTTCCTCTCGAGTGGAGACGGGTATGTCGGGGAACTTCTTGAGTTGCAGCAAGTTTGTGAAGGACCCTTTGGAAGTTCCAGTGGTTAGACGTGATTAGCCTCGAGAAGCCTCAGCGGAAATGGGCCTCATGTCGCCTGGAGGGCAAAACCTCCTGGATTTTCTCGAGTTGCGGCAGGTGCTCTCGACTTACACCGGGGACCTCAGGGAACCGCTCTGGTGGCCTCAGGAAAGGCCAGTCCCCATGCGAGTTCCTCGGGGGCCTCTCGGCATTCCTCTCCCGTCGATGCCGGGGCCTACGACCTTGTGTGGAGTCGGGGCCGGAACCTGAGGATTCCTCTCCAGTGCTGACATGGATCTTGGGGTACGTCTGGAGTCTCCCCAGGGGAGTCAGTCCTCGTCTCGAATGCGGGCATGCACTTGCGCTTTCCTCCAGAGCGGTAGCAGCAGTGTCACGCAGTCCGCCGCGTGGATCAAAGGATCTATGGTTTTCCCTCGAGTCTTTCCCACGAGGCTTTCCCACGAGGCTTTCCCACAGGGCGGTCCCACGTGCACACGTGGTGGGAGTCGATCCTCGGCTTGAACGTCAAGGCAGTGCAGGGAAAACAGGTTCCTCTGGAATGGACTGACACATCTTTGGGGACTCTTGGAATGGTGGCACGACCCTGGAGTTCCTCTCGCCTTTCCTGTGGAGAGCGCCTCCTCTTGAGATGCGACGGGAACGCCGGGAATTCTTTCCCTACGAAACAGGGAAAGGATCCCTCATCTCGAGCTAGGAGGCGGAAACGGGGCTCCCCTGGATGTGTGAGGGACCCCACCTGCTTCCTCTCGAGTGGAGACGGGTGTGTCGGGGAACTTCTTGAGTTGCAGCAATGGTGTGAAGGACCCTTTGTAAGTTCCAGTGGTTAGATGTTATTGGCCTCGAGAAGCCTCAGCGGAAAGGGGCCTCATCTCGCCTGGAGGGCAAAACCTCCTGGATTTTCTCGAGTTGCGGCAGGTGCTCTCGACTTACGACGGGGACCTCAGGGACCCGCTCTGGTGGCCTCAGGAAAGGCCAGTCCCCATGCGAGTTCCTCGGTTGGCCTCTCGGGATTCCTCTCCCGTCGATGCCGGGGCCTAAGACCTTGTGTGGAGTCGGGGCCGGAACTTGAGGATTCCTCTCCAGTGCTGACATGTATCTTGGGGTACTTCTGGAGACTCCCCCGGGGATTCAGTCCTCGTCTCGAATGCGGGCATGAACTTGCGCTTTCCTCCAGAGCGGTAGCAGTAGTGTCACGCAGTCCGCCGCGTGGAACAAAGGATCTATGGTTTTCCCTCGAGTCTTTCCCACGAGGCTTTCCCACGAGGCTTTCCCACAGGGCTGTCCCACGTGCACACGTGGTGGGAGTCGATCCTCGGCTTGAACGTCAAGGCAGTGCAGGTAAAACAGGTTCCTCTGGAATGGACTGACACATCTGGGGGACTCTTGGAATGGTGGCACGACCCTGGAGTTCCTCTCGCCTTTCCTGTGGAGAGCGACTCCTCTTGAGATGCGACGGGAACGCCGGGAATTCTTTCCCTACGAAACAGGGAAAGGATCCCTCATCTCGAGCTAGGAGGCGGAAACGGGGCTCCGCTGGATGTGTGCGGGACCCTCGTGCTTCCTCGAGAGTGGAGACGGCTATGTCGGGGAACTTCTTGAGTTGCAGCAAGGGTGTGAAGGACCCTTTGGAAGTTCCAGTGGTTAGATGTGATTAGCCTCGAGAAGCCTCAGCGGAAATGGGCCTCATCTCACTTGAAGGGCAAAACCTCCTGGATTTTCTCGAGTTGCAGCAGGTGCTCTCGACGTTCGACGGGTAGCTCAGGGACCGGCTCTGCTGGCCTCAGGAAAGGCCAGTCCCCATGCGAGTTCCTCGGGGGCCTCTCGGGATTCCTCTCCCGTCGTTGCCGGGGCCTAAGACCTTGTGTGGAGTCGGGCCCGGAACCTGAGGATTCCTCTCCAGTGCTGACATGGATCTTGCGGTACTTCTGGATTCACCCAGGGGAGTCAGTCCTCGTCTCGAATGCGCGCATGAACTTGTGCTTTCCTCCAGAGCGGTAGCAGCAGTGTCACGCAGTCCGCCGCGTGGAGCAAAGGATCTATGGTTTTCCCTCGAGTCTTTCCCACGAGGCTTTCCCACTAGGCTTTCCCACAGGGCTGTCCCACGAGCACAGGTGGTGGGAGTCGATCCTCGGCTTGAACGTCAAGGCAGTGCAGGGAAAACAGGTTCCTCTGGAATGGACTGACACATCTGGGGGACTCTTGGAATGGTGGCACGACCCTGGAGTTCCTCTCGCCTTTCCTGTGGAGAGCGCCTCCTCTTGAGATGCGACGGGAACGCCGGGAATTCTTTCCCTAAGAAACAGGGAAAGGATCCCTCATGTCGAGCAATGAGGCGGAAACGGGGCTCCCCTGGATGTGTGCGGGACCCTCGTGCTTCCTTTCGAGTGGAGACGGTTATGTCGGGGAACTTCTTCAGTTGCAGCAAGGGTGTGAAGGACCCTTTGGATGTTCCTAATGGTTAGATGTGATTAGCCTCGAGAATCCTCAGCGGAAATGGGCCTCGTCTCGCCTGGAGCGCAAAACCTCCTGGATTTTCTCGAGTTGTGGCAGCTGCTCTCGACTTACGACGGGGACCTCGGGGACCCACTCTGGTGGCCTCAGGAAAGGCCAGTCCCCATACGAGTTCCTCGGGGGCCTATCGGGATTCCTCTCCCTTCGATGCCAGGGCCTAAGACCTTGTGTGGAGTCGGGGCCGGAACCTGAGGTTCCACTCCAGTGCTGACATGGATCTTGGGGTACTTCTGGAGTCTCCCCAGGGCAGTCAGTCCTCGTCTCGAATGCGAGCATGCACTTGCGCATTCCTCCACAGCGGTAGCAGCAGTGTCACGCAGTCCGCCGCGTGGAGCAAAGGATCTATGGTTTTCCCTCGAGGCTTTCCCACGAGGCTTTCCCACGAGGCTTTCCCATAAGGCTTTCCCACAGGGCTGTCCCACATGCACACGTGGTGGGAGACGATCCTCGGCTTGAACGTCAAGGCAGTGCAGGGAAAACAGGTTCCTCTGGAATGGACTGACACATCTGGGGGACTCTTGGAATGGTGGCACGATCCTGGAGTTCCTCTCGCCTTTCCTGTGGAGACCGCCTCCTCTTGAGATGCGACGGGAAAGCCGGGAAATCTTTCCCTACGAAACAGGGAAAGGATCCCTCATCTCGAGCTATGAGGCGGAAACGGGTCTCCCCTGGATGTGTGCGGGACCCTCGTGCTTCCTCTCGAGTGGAGACGGGTATGTCGGGGAACTTCTTCAGTTGCAGCAAGGGTGTGAAGGACCCTTTGGAAGTTCCAGTGGTTAGATGTGATTCGCCTCGAGAAGCCTCAGCGGAAATGGGCCTCATCTCGCCTGGAGGACAAAACCTCCTGGATTTTCTCGAGTTGCGGCAGCTGCTCTCGACTTACGACGGGGACCTCGGGGACCCACTCTGGTGGCCTCAGGAAAGGCCAGACCCCATATGAGTTCCTCGGGGGCCTCTCGGGATTCCTCTCCTTTCGATGCCAGGGCCTAAGACCTTGTGTGGAGTCGGGGCCGGACCTGAGGATTCCACTCCAGTGCTGACGTGGATCTTGGGGTACTTCTGGAGTCTCCCCAGGGGAGTCAGTGCTCTTCTCGAATGCGGTCATGCACTTGCGCTTTCCTCCAGATCGGTAGCAGCAGTGTCACGCAGTCCGCCCCGTGGATCAAAGGATCTATGGTTTTCCCTCGAGTCCTTCCCACGCGGCTTTCCCACGAGGCTTTCCCACAGGGCTGTCCCACGTGCACACGTGGTGGGGGTCGATCCTCCGCTTGAACGTCAAGGCAGTGCAGGGAAAAAAGGTTCCTCTGCAATGGACTGACACATCTGGGGGACTCTTGGAATGGTGGCACGACCCTGGAGTTCCTCTCGCCTTTCCTGTGGAGAGCGCCTCCTCTTGAGATGCGACGGGAACGCCGGGAATTCTTTCTCTACGAAACAGGGAAAGGATCCCTCATCTCGAGCTAGGAGGCGAAAACGGGGCTCCCCTGGATGTGTGCGGGACCCTCGTGCTTCCTCTCGAGTGGAGACGGGTATGTCGGGGAACTTATTGAGTTGCAGCAAGGGTGTGAAGGACCCTTTGGAAGTTCCAGTGGTTAGATGTGATTAGCCTCGAGAAGCCGCAGAGGAAATGGGCCTCATCTCACCTGAAGGGCCAAACCTCCTGGATTTTCTCGAGTTGCGGCAGGTGCTCTCGACTTACGACGGGGACCTCAGGAACCCGCTCTGGTGGCCTAAGGAAAGGCCAGTCCCCATGCGAGTTCCTCGGGGGCCTGTCGGGATTCCTCTCCCGTCGATGCCGGGGCCTAAGACCTTGTGTGGAGTCGGGGCCGGAACCTGAGGATTCCTCTCCAGTGCTGACATGGATCTTGGGGTACTTCTGGAGTCTCCCCAGGGGAGTCAGTCCTCGTCTCGAATGCGGGGATGCACTTTCGCTTTCCTCCAGAGCCGTAGCAGCAGTGTCATGCAGTCCGCCGCGTGGATCAAAGGATCTATGGTTTTCCCACGAGGCTTTCCCACGAGGCTTTCCCACGAAGCTTTCCCACAGGCTTGTCCCACGGGCACACGTGGTGGGATTCGATGCTCGGCTTGAACGTCAAGGCAGTGCAGAGAAAAAAGGTTCCTCTGGAATGGACTGACACATCTGGGGGACTCTTGGAATGGTGGCACGACCCTGGAGTTCCTCTCGCCTTTCCTGTGGAGAACGCCTCCTCTTGAGATGCGACGGGAACGCCGGGAATTCTATCCCTACGAAACAGGGAAAGGATCCCTCATCTCGAGCTAGGAGGCGGAAATGGGGCTCCCCTGGATGTGTGCGGGACCCCACGTGCTTCCTCTCGAGTGGAGACGGGTATGTCGGGGAACTTCTTGAGTTGCAGCAAGGGTGTGAAGGACCCTTTGGAAGTTCCAGTGGTTAGATGTGATTAGCTCCAAGAAGCCTCACCGGAAATGGGCCTCATCTCGCCTGGAGGGCAAAACCTCCTGGATTTTCTCGAGTTGCGGCAGGTGCTCTCGACTTACGGCGGGGACCTCAGGGACCCACTCTGGTGGCCTCAGGAAAGGCCAGTCCCCATGCGAGTTCCTCGGGGGCCTGTCGGGATTCCTCTCCCGTCGATGCCGGGGCCTAAGACATTGTGTGGAGTCGGGGCCGGAACTTGAGGATTCCTCTCCAGTGCTGACATGGATCTTGGGGTACTTCTGGAGTCTCCCCAGGGGAGTCAGTCCTCATCTCGAATGCGGGCATGCACTTGCGCTTTCCTCCAGATCGGTAGCAGCAGTGTCACGCAGTCCGCCGCGTGGATCAAAGGATCTACGGTTTTCCCTCGAGTCTTTCCCACGAGGCTTTCCCAAGGGGCTTTCCCACAGGGTTGTCCCACGTGCACACGTGGTGGGAGTCGATCCTCGGCTTGAAAGCCAAGGCAGTGCATTGAAGACAGGTTCCTCTGGATTGGACTGACACATCTGGGGGACACTTGGAATGGTGGCACGACCCTGGAGTTCCTCTCGCCTTTCCTGTGGAGAGCGCCTCCTCTTGAGATGCGACGGGAACGCCGGGAATTCTTTCCCTACGAAACAGTGAAGGATCCCTCATCTCGAGCTAGGAGGCGGAAACGGGGCTCCCCTGGATGTGTGCGGGACCCCACGTGCTTCCTCTCGAGTGGAGACGGGTATGTCGGGGAACTTCTTGAGTTGCAGCAAGGGTGTGAAGGACCCTTTGGAAGTTCCAGTGGTTAGATGTGATTGGCCTCGAGAAGCCTCAGCGGAAATGGGCCTCATCTCGTCTGGAGGGCAAAACCTCCTGGATTTTCTCGAGTTACGGCTGGTGCTCTCGACTTACGACGGGGACCTCAGGGAACCGCTCTGGTTGCCTCAGGAAAGGCCAGTCCCCATGCGAGTTCCTCTGGGGATTCCTCTCCCGTCGATGCCGGGGCCTAAGACCTTGTGTGAAGTCGGGGCCGGAACCTGAGGATTCCTCTACAGTGCTGACATGGATCTTGGGGTACTTCTGGAGTCTCCCCAGGGGAGTCAGTCCTCGGCTCGAATGCGGGCATGCACTTGCGCTTTCCTCCAGAGCGGTCGCAGCAGTGTCACGCAGTCCGCCCAATGGATCAAAGGATCTATGGTTTTCCCTCGAGTCTTTCCCACGAGGCTTTCCCACGAGGCTTTCCCACAGGGCAGTCCCACGTGCACACGTGGTGGGAGTCGATCCTTGGCTTGAACGTCAAGGCAGTGCAGGGAAAACAGGTTCCTCTGGAATGGACTGACACATCTGGGGGACTCTTGGAATGGTGGCACGACCCTGGAGTTCCTCTCGCCTTTCCTGTGGAGAGCGCCTCCTCTTGAGATGCGACGGGAACGCCTGGAATTCTTTCCCTACGAAACATGGAAAGGATCCCTCATCTCGAGCTAGGAGTCGGAAACGGAGCTCCCCTGTATGTGGGCGGGACACCACGTGCTTCCTCTCGAGTGGAGACGGGTATGTCGGGGAACTTCTTGAGTTGCAGCAAGGGTGTGAAGGACCCTTTGGAAGTTCCAGTGGTTAGACGTGATTAGCCTCGAGAAGCCTCAGCCGAAATGGGCCTCATCTCGCCTGGAGGGCAAAACCTCCTGGATTTTCTCGAGTTGCGGCAGGTGCTCTCGACTTACGACGAGGACCTCAGGGACCCGCTCTGGTGGCCTCAGGAAAGGCCAGTCCCCATGCGAGTTCCTCGGGGGCCTCTGGGGATTCCTCTCCCGTCGATGCCGGGGCCTAAGACCTTGTGTGGAGTCGGGGTCGGAACCTGAGGATTCCTCTCCAGTGCTGACATGGATCTTGGGGTACGTCTGGAGTCTCCCCAGGGGAGTCAGTCCTCGTGTCGAATGCGGGCATGCACTTGCGCTTTCCTCCAGAGCGGTAGCAGCAGTGTCACGCAGTCCGCCCAATGGATCAAAGGATCTATGGTTTTCCCTCGAGTCTTTCCCACGAGGCTTTCCCACGAGGCTTTCCCACAGGGCTGTCCCACGTGCACACGTGGTGGGACTCGATCCTCGGCTTGAACGTCAAGGCAGTGCAGGGAAAACAGGTTCCTCTGGAATGGACTGACACATCTGGTGGACTCTTGGAATTGTGGCACGACCCTGGAGTTCCTCTCGCCTTTCCTGTGGAGAGCGCCTCCTCTTGAGATGCGACGGGAACGCCGGGAATTCTTTCCCTACGAAACAGGGAAAGGATCCCTCATCTCGAGCTAGGAGGCGGAAACGGGGCTCCCCTGGATGTGTGCGGGACACCACGTGCTTCCTCTCGAGTGGAGACGGGTAGGTCGGGGAACTTCTTGAGTTGCAGCAAGGGTGTGAAGGACCCTTTGGAAGTTCCAGTGTTTAGACGTGATTGGCCTCGAGAAGCCTCAGCGGAAATGGGCCTCATCTCGCCTGGAGTGCAAAACCGCCTGGATTTTCTCGAGTTGCGGCAGGTGCTCTCGACTTACGACGGGGACCTCAGGGACCCGCTCTGGTGGCCTCAGGAAAGATCAGTCCCCATGCGAGTTCCTCGGGGGCTTCTCGGGATTCCTCTCCCGTCGATGCCGGGGCCTAAGACCTTGTGTGGAGTCGGGGCCGGAACCTGAGGATTCCTCTCCAGTGCTGACATGGATCTTGGGGTACGTCTGGAGTCTCCCCAGGGGAGTCAGTCCTCGTCTCGAATGCGGGCATGCACTTGCGCTTTCCTCCAGAGCGGTAGCAGCAGTGTCACGCAGTCCGCCGCGTGGATCAAAGGATCTATGGTTTTCCCTCGAGTCTTTCCCACGAGGCTTTCCCACGAGGCTTTCCCACCGGGCTGTCCCACGTGCACACGTGGTGGGAGTCGATCCTCGGCTTTAACGTCAAGGCAGTGCAGGGAAAACAGGTTCTTCTGAAATGGACTGACACATCTGGGGGACTCTTGGAATGGTGGCACGACCCTGGAGTTCCTCTCGCCTTTCCTGTGGAGAGCGCCTCCTCTTGAGATGCGACGGGAACGCCGGGAATTCTTTCCCTACGAAACAGGGAAAGGATCCCTCATCTCGAGCTAGGAGGCGGAAACGGGGCTCCCCTGGATGTGTGCGTGACCCACGTGCTTCCTCTCGAGTGGAGACGGGTATGTCGGGGAACTTCTTGAGTTGCAGCAAGGGTGTGAAGGACCCTTTGGAAGTTCCAGTGGTTAGACGTGATTAGCCTCGAGAAGCCTCAGCGGAAATGGGCCTCATCTCGCCTGGAGGGCAAAACCTCCTGGATTTTCTCGAGTTGCGGCAGGTGCTCTCGACTTACGACGGGGACCTCAGGGACCCAGTCTGGTGGCCTCAGGAAAGGCCAGTCCCGATGCGAGTTCCTCGGGGGCGTCTCGGGATTCCTCTCCCGTCGATGCCGGGGCCTAAGACCTTGTGTGGAGTCGGGGCCGGAACCTGAGGATTCCTCTCCAGTGCTGACATGGATCTTGGGGTACGTCTGGAGTCTCCCCAGGGGAGTCAGTCCTCGTGTCGAATGCGGGCATGCACTTGCGCTTTCCTCCAGAGCGGTAGCAGCAGTGTCACACAGTCCGCCGCGTGGATCAAAGGATCTATGGTTTTCCCTCGAGTCTTTTCCACGAGGCTTTCCCACGAGGCTTTCCCACAGGGCTGTCGCACGTGCACACGTGGTGGGAGTCGATCCTCGGCTTGAACGTCAAGGCAGTGCATGGAAAACGGGTTCCTCTGGAATGGACTGACACATCTGGGGGACTCTTGGAATGGTGGCACGACCCTGGAGTTCCTCTCGCCTTTCCTGTGGAGAGCGCCTCCTCTTGAGGTGCGACGGGAACGCCGGGAATTCTTTCCCTACGAAACAGGGAAAGGATCCCTCATCTCGAGCTAGGAGGCGGAAACGGGGCTCCCCTGGATGTGTGCGTGACCCACGTGCTTCCTCTCGAGTGGAGACGGGTATGTCGGGGAACTTCTTGAGTTGCAGCAAGGGTGTGAAGGACCCTTTGGAAGTTCCAGTGGTTAGACGTGATTAGCCTCGAGAAGCCGCAGCGGAAATGGGCCTCATCTCGCCTGGAGGGCAAAACCGCCTGGATTTTCGAGAGTTGCGGCAGGTGCTCTCGACTTACGACGGGGACCTCAGGGACCCGCTCTGGTGGCCTCAGGAAAGGCCAGTCCAAATGCGAGTTCCTCGGGGGCCTCTGGGGATTCCTCTCCCGTCGATGCCGGGGCCTAAGACCTTGTGTGGAGTCGGGGCCGGAACCTGAGGATTCCTCTCCAGTGCTGACATGGATCTTGGGGTACTTCTGGAGTCTCCCCAGGGGAGTCAGACCTCGTCTCGAATGCGGGCATGCACTTGCGCTTTCCTCCAGAGCGGTAGCAGCAGTGTCACGCAGTCCGCAGCGTGGATCAAAGGATCTATGGTTTTCCCTGGAGTCTTTCCCACGAGGTTTTCCCACGAGGCTTTCCCACAGGGCTGTCCCACGTGCACAGGTGGTGGGAGTCGATCCTCGGCTTGAACGTCAAGGCAGTGCAGGGAAAACAGTTTCCTCTGGAATGGACTGACACATCTGGGGCACTCTTGGAATGGTGGCAGGACCCTGGAGTTCCTCTCGCCTTTCCTGTGGAGAGCGCCTCCTCTTGAGATGCGACGGGAACGCCGGGAATTCTTTCCCTACGAAACAGGGAAAGGATCCCTCATCTCGAGCTAGGAGGCGGAAACGGGGCTCCCCTGGATGTGTGCGGGACCCCACGTGCTTCCTCTCGAGTGGAGACGGGTATGTCGGGGAACTTCTTGAGTTGCAGCAAGGGTGTGAAGGACCCTTTGGAAGTTCCAGTGGTTAGACGTGATTAGCCTCGAGAAGCCTCAGCGGAAATGGGCCTCATCTCGCCTGGAGTGCAAAACCGCCTGGATTTTCTCGAGTTGCGGCAGATGCTCTCGACTTACGACGGGGACCTCAGGGACCCGCTCTGGTGGCCTCAGGAAAGGCCAGTCCCCATGCTAGTTCCTCGGGGGCCTCTCGGGATACCTCTCCCGTCGATGCCGGGGCCTAAGACCTTGTGTGGAGTCGGGGCTGGAACCTGAGGATTCCTCTCCAGTGCTGACATGGATCTTGGGGTACTTCTGGAGTCTCCTCAGGGGAGTCAGTCCTCGTCTCGAATGCGGGCATGCACTTGCGCTTTCCTCCAGAGCGGTAGCAGCAGTGTCACGCAGTCCGCCGCGTGGATCAAAGGATCTATGGTTTTCCATCGAGTCTTTCCCACGAGGCTTTCCCACGAGGCTTTCCCTCAGGGCTGTCCCACGTGCACACGTGGTGGGACTCGATCCTCGGCTTGAACGTCAAGGCAGTGCAGGGAAAACAGGTTCCTCTGTAATGGACTGACACATCTGGGGGTCTCTTGGAATGGTGGCACGACCCTGGTGTTCCTCTCTCCTTTCCTGTGGAGAGCGCTTCTTCTTGAGATGCGACGGGAACGCCGGGAATTCTTTCCCTACGAAACAGGGAAAGGATCCCTCATCTCGAGCTAGGAGGCGGAAACGGGGCTCCCCTGGATGTGTGCGTGACCCCACGTGCTTCCTCTCGAGTGGAGACGGGTATGTCGGGGAAGTTCTTAGTTGCAGCAAGGGTGTGAAGGACCCTTTGGAAGTTCCAGTGGTTAGACGTGATTAGCCTCGAGAAGCCTCAGCCGAAATGGGCCTCATCTCGCCTGGAGGGCAAAACCTCCTGGATTTTCTCGAGTTGCGGCAGGTGCTCTCGACTTACGACGGGGACCTCAGTGACCCGCTCTGGTGGCCTCAGGAAAGGCCAGTCCCCATGCGAGTTCCTCGGGGGCCTCTGGGGATTCCTCTCCCGTCGATGCCGGGGCCTAATTCCTTGTGTGGAGTCGGGGCCGGAACCTGAGGATTTCTCTCCAGTGCTGACATGGATCTTGGGGTACTTCTGGAGTCTCCCCAGGGGAGTCAGTCTTCGTCTCGAATGCGGGCATGCACTTGCGCTTTCCTCCAGAGCGGTAGCAGCAGTGTCACACAGTCCGCCTCGTGGATCAAAGGACCTATGGTTTTCCCTCGAGTCTTTCCCACGAGGCTTTCCCACGAGGCTTTCCCACAGGGCTGTCCCACGTGCACACGTGGTGGGAGTCGATCCTCGGCTTGAACGTCAAGGCAGTGCAGGGAACACAGGTTCCTCTGGAATGGACTGACACATCTGGGGGACTCTTGGAATGGTGGCACGACCCTGGAGTTCCTCTCGCCTTTCCTGTGGAGAGCGCCTCCTCTTGAGATGCGACGGGAACGCCGGGAATTCTTTCCCTACGAAACAGGGAAAGGATCCCTCATCTCGAGCTAGGAGGCGGAAACGGGGCTCCCCTGGATGTGTGCGGGACACCACGTGCTTCCTCTCGAGTGGAGACGGGTATGTCGGGGAACTTCTTGAGTTGCAGCAATGGTGTGAAGGACCCTTTGGAAGTTCCAGTGGTTAGATGTGATTGGCCTCAAGAAGCCTCAGCGGAAATGGGCCTCATCTCGCCTGGAGGGCAAAACCTCCTGGATTTATTCGAGTTGCGGCAGGTGCTCTCGACTTACGACGGGGACCTCAGGGACCCGCTCTGGTGGCCTCAGGAAAGGCCAGTCCCCATGCGAGTTCCTCGGGGGCCTCTCGGGATTCCTCTCCCGTCGATACCGGGGCCTAAGACCTTGTGTGGAGTCGGGGCCGGAACCTGAGGATTCCTCTCCAGTGCTGACATGGATCTTGGGGTATTTCTGGAGTCTCCCCAGGGGAGTCAGTCCTCGTCTCGAATGCGGGCATGCACTTGCGCTTTCCTCCAGAGCGGTAGCAGCAGTGTCACGCAGTCCGCCGCGTGGATCAAAGGATCTATGTTTTTCCCTCGAGTCTTTCCCACGAGGCTTTCCCACGAGGCTTTCCTACAGGGCTGTCCCACGTGCACACGTGGTGGGAGTCGATCCTCGGCTTGAACGTCAAGGCAGTGCAGGGAAAACAGGTTCCTCTGGAATGGACTGACACATCTGGGGGACTCTTGGAATGGTGGCACGACCCTGGAGTTCCTCTCGCCTTTCCTGTGGAGAGCGCCTCCTCTTGAGATGCGACGGGAACGCCGGGAATTCTTTCCCTACGAAACAGGGAAAGGATCCCTCATCTCGAGCTAGGAGGCGGAAACGGGGCTCCCGTGGATGTGTGCGGGACCCTCGTGCTTCCTCTCGAGTGGAGACGGGTATGTCGGGGAACTTCTTGAGTTGCAGCAAGGGTGAGAAGGACCCTTTGGATGTTCCAGTGGTTAGATGTGATTAGCCTCGAGAAGCCTCAGCGGAAATGGGCCTCATCCCGCCTGGAGGGCAAAACCTCCTGGATTTTCTCGAGTTGCGGCAGGTGCTCTCGACTTACGACGGGGACCTCAGGGACCCGCTCTGGTGACCTCAGGAAAGGCAAGTCCCCATGCGAGTTCCTCGGGGGCCTCTCGGGATTCCTCTCCCGTCGATGCCGGGGCCTAAGACCTTGTGTGGAGTCGGGGCCGGAACCTGAGGATTCCTCTCCAGTGCTGACATGGATCTTGGGGTACTTCTGGAGTCTCCCCAGGGGAGTCAGTCCTCGTCTCGAATGCGGGCATGCACTTGCGCTTTCCTCCAGGGCGGTAGCAGCAGTGTCACGCAGTCCGCCGCGTGGATCAAAGGATCTATGGTTTTCCCTCGAGTCTTTCCCACGAGGCTTTCCCACGAGGCTTTCCCACAGGGCTGTCCCACGTGCACACGGGGTGGGAGTCGATCCTCGGCTTGAACGTCAAGGCAGTGCAGGGAAAACAGGTTCCTCTGGAATGGACTGACTCATCTGGGGGACTCTTGGAATGGTGGCACGACCCTGGAGTTCCTCTCGCCTTTCCTGTGGAGAGTGCCTCCTCTTGAGATGCGACGGAAACGCCGGGAATTCTTTCCCTAAGAAACAGGGAAAGGATCCCTCATCTCGAGCTAGGAGGCGGAAACGGGGCTCCCCTGGATGTGTGCGGGACCCCACGTGCTTCCTCTCGGGTGGAGATGGGTATGTCGGGGAACTTCTTGAGTTACAGCAAGGGTGTGACGGACCGTTTGGAAGTTCCAGTGCTTAGATGTGATTAGCCTCGAGAAGCCTCAGCGGAAATGGGCCTCATCTCGCCTGGAGGGCAAAACCTCCTGGATTTTCTCGAATTGCGGCAGGTGCCCTCGACTTACGACGGGGACCTCAGGGACCCGCTCTGGTGGCCTCAGGAAAGGCCAGTCCCCATGCGAGTTCCTCGGGGGCCTCTCGGGATTCCTCTCCCGTCGATGCCGGGGCCTAAGACCTTGTGTGGAGTCGGGGTCGGAACTTGAGGATACCTCTCCAGTGCTGACATGGATCTTGGGGTACTTCTGGAGTCTCCCGAGGGGACTCATTCCTCGTCTCGAATGCGGGCATGCACTTGCGCTTTCCTCCAGAGTGGTAGCAGCAGTGTCACGCTGTCCGCCGCGTGGATCAAAGGATCTATGGTTTTCCCTCGAGTCTTTCCCACGAGGCTTTCCCACAGGGCTGTCCCACGTGCACACGTGGTGGGAGTCGATCCTCGGCTTGAACGTCAAGGCAGTGCAGGGAAAACAGGTTCCTCTGGAATGGACTGACACATCTGGGGGACTCTTGGAATGGTGGCACGACCCTGGAGTTCCTCTCGCCTTTCCTGTGGAGAGCGCCTCCTCTTGAGATGCGACGGGAACGCCGGGAATTCTTTCCCTAGGAAACAGGGAAAGGATCCCTCATCTCGAGCTAGGAGGCGGAAACGGGGCTCCCCTGGATGTGTGCGGAACCCTCGTGCTTCCTCTAGAGTGGAGACGGGTATGTCGGGGAACTTCTTGAGTTGCAGCAATGGTGAGAAGGACCCTTTGGATGTTCCAGTGGTTAGATGTGTTTAGCCTCGAGAAGCCTCAGCGGAAATGGGCCTCATCTCGCCTGGAGGGCAAAACCTCCTGGATTTTCTCAATTTGCGGCAGGTGCTCTCGACTTACGACGGGGACCTCAGGGACCCGCTCTGGTGGCCTCAGGAAAGGCCAGTCCCCATGCGAGTTCCTCGGGGGCCTCTCGGGATTCCTCTCCCGTCGATGCCGGGGCCTAAGACCTTGTGTGGAATCGGGGCCGGAACCTGAGGATTCCTCTCCAGTGCTGACATGGATCTTGGGGTACTTCTGGAGTCTCCCCAGGGGAGTCAGTCCTCGTCTCGAATGCGGGCATGCACTTGCGCTTTCCCCCAGGGCGGTAGCAGCAGTGTCACGCAGTCCGCCGCGTGGATCAAAGGATCTATGGTTTTCCCTCGAGTCTTTCCCACGAGGCTTTCCCACGAGGCTTTCCCACAGGGCTGTCCCACGTGCACACGTGGTGGGAGTCGATCCTCGGCTTGAACGTCAAGGCAGTGCAGGGAAAACAGCTTCCTCTGTAATGAACTGACATATCTGGGGCCTCTTGGAATGGTGGCACGACCCTGGAGTTCCTCTCGCCTTTCCTGTGGAGAGTGCCTCCTCTTGAGATGCGACGGAAACCCCGGGAATTCTTTCCCTAAGAAACAGGGAAAGGATCCCTCATCTCGAGCTAGGAGGCGGAAACGGGGCTCCCCTGGATGTGTGCGGGACCCCACGTGCTTCCTCTCGGGTGGAGATGGGTATGTCGGGGAACTTCTTGAGTTACAGCAAGGGTGTGACGGACCCTTTGGAAGTTCCAGTGGTTAGATGTGATTAGCCTAGAGAAGCCTCAGCGGAAATGGGCCTCATCTCGCCTGGAGGGCAAAACCTCCTGGATTTTCTCGAGTTGCGGCAGGTGCCCTCGACTTACGACGGGGACCTCAGGGACCCGCTCTGGTGGCCTCAGGAAAGGCCAGTCCCCATGCGAGTTCCTCGGGGGCCTCTCGGGATTCCTCTCCCGTCGATGCCGGGGCCTAAGACCTTGTGTGGAGTCGGGGTCGGAACTTGAGGATACCTCTCCAGTGCTGACATGGATCTTGGGGTACTTCTGGAGTCTCCCGAGGGGACTCAGTCCTCGTCTCGAATGCGGGCATGCACTTGCGCTTTCCTCCAGAGTGGTAGCAGCAGTGTCACGCAGTCCGCCGCGTGGATCATAGGATCTATGGTTTTCCCTCGAGTCTTTCCCACGAGGCTTTCCCACAGGGCTGTCCCACGTGCACACGTGGTGGGAGTCGATCCTCGGCTTGAATGTCAAGGCAGTGCAGGGAAAACAGGTTCCTCTGGAATGGACTGACACATCTGGGGGACTCTTGGAATGGTGGCACGACCCTGGAGTTCCTCTCGCCTTTCCTGTGGAGAGCGCCTCCTCTTGAGATGCGACGGGAACGCCGGGAATTCTTTCCCTAGGAAACAGGGAAAGGATCCCTCATCTCGAGCTAGGAGGCGGAAACGGGGCTCCCCTGGATGTGTGCGGGACCCCCTTGCTTCCTCTCGAGTGGAGACGGGTATGTCGGGGAACTTCTTGAGTTGCAGCAAGGGTGTGAAGGACACTTTAGAAGTTCCAGTGGTTAGATTTGATTAGCCTCGAGAAGCCTCAGTGGAAATGGGCCTCATTTCGCCTGGAGGGCAAAACCTCCTGGATTTTCTCGAGTTGCGGCAGGTGCTCTCGACTTACGACGGGGACCTCAGGGACCCGCTCTGGTGGCCTCAGGAAAGGCCAGTCCCCATGCGAGTTCCTCGGGGGCCTCTCGGGATTCCTCTCCCGTCGATGCCGGGGCCTAAGACCTTGTGTGGAGTCGGGGCCGGAACCTGAGGATTCCTCTCCAGTGCTGACATGGATCTTGGGGTACTTCTGGAGTCTCCCCAGGGGAGTCAGTCCTCGTCTCGAATGCGGGCATGAACTTGCGCTTTCCTCCAGAACGGTAGCAGCAGTGTCACGCAATCCGCCGCGTGGATTAAAGGATCTATGGTTTTCCCTCGAGTCTTTCCCACGAGGCTTTCCCACGAGGCTTTCCCACAGGGCTGTCCCACGTGCACACGTGGTGGGAGTCGATCCTCTGCTTGAACGTCAAGGCAGTGCAGGGAAAACAGGTTCGTCTGGAATGGACTGACACATCTGGGGGACTCTTGGAATGGTGGCACGACCCTGGAGTTCCTCTCGCCTTTCCTGTGGAGAGCGCCTCCTCTTGAGATGCGACGGGAACGCCGGGAATTCTTTCCCTACGAAACAGGGAAAGGATCCCTCATCTCGAGCTAGCAGGCGGAAACGGGGCTCCCCTGGATGTGTGCGGGACCCCTCGTGCTTCCTCTCGAGTGGAGACGGGTATGTCGGGGAACTTTTTGAGTTGCAGCAAGGGTGTGAAGGACCCTTTGGAAGTTCCAGTGGTTAGACGTGATTAGCCTCGAGAAGCCTCAGAGGAAATGGGCCTCATCTCGCCTGGAGGGCAAAACCTCCTGGATTTTCTCGAGTTGCGGCAGGTGCTCTCGACTTACGACGGGGACCTCAGGGACCCGCTCTGGTGGCCTCAGGAAAGGCCAGTCCCCGTGCGAGTTCCTGGGGGCCTCTCGGGATTCCTCTCCCGTCGATGCCGGGGCCTAAGACCTTGTGTGGAGTCGGGGCCGGAACCTGAGGATTCCTCTCCAGTGCTGACATGGATCTTGGGGTACTTCTGGAGTCTCCCCAGGGGAGTCAGTCCTCGTCTCGAATGCGGGCATGCACTTGCGCTTTCCTCCAGGGCGGTAGCAGCAGTGTCACGCAGTCCGCCGCGTGGATCAAAGGATCTATGGTTTTCCCTCGAGTGTTTCCCACGAGGCTTTCCCACGAGGATTTCCCACAGGGCTGTCCCACGTGCACACGTGGTGGGAGTCGATCCTCGGCTTGAACGTCAAGGCAGTGCAGGGAAAACAGGTTCCTCTGGAATGGACTGACTCATCTGGGGGACTCTTGGAATGGTGGCACGACCCTGGAGTTCCTCTCGCCTTTCCTGTGGAGAGCGCCTTCTCTTGAGATGCGACGGGAACGCCGGGAATTCTTTCCCTACGAAACAGGGAAACGATCCCTCATCTCGAGCTAGGAGGCGGAAACGGGGCTCCCCTGGATGTGTGCGGGACCCCACGTGCTTCCTTTCGAGTGGAGACGGGTATGTCGGGGAACTTCTTGAGTTGCAGCAAGGGTGTGAAGGACCCTTTGGAAGTTCCAGTGGTTAGACGTGATTAGCCTCGAGAAGCCTCAGCGGAAATGTGCCTCATCTCGCCTGGAGGGCAAAACCTCCTGGATTTTCTCGAGTTGCGGCAGGTGCTCTCGACTTACGACGGGGACCTCAGGGACCCGCTCTGGTGGCCTCAGGAAAGGCCAGTCCCCATGTGAGTTCCTCGGGGGCCTCTCGGGATTCCTCTCCCGTCGATGCCGGGGCCTAAGACCTTGTGTGGAGTCGGGGCCGGAACCTGAGGATTGCTCTCCAGTGCTGACATGGATCTTGGGGTACTTCTGGAGTCTCCCCAGGGGAGTCAGTCCTCGTCTCGAATGCGGGCATGCACTTGCGCTTTCCTCCAGAGTGGTAGCAGCAGTGTCACGCAATCCGCCGCGTGGATCAAAGGATCTATGGTTTTCCCTCGAGTCTTTCCCACGAGGCTTTCCCACAGGGCTGTCCCACGTGCACACGTGGTGGGAGTGGATCCTCGGCTTGAACGTCAAGGCAGTGCAGGGAAAACAGGTTCCTCTGGAATGGACTGACACATCTGGGGGACTCTTGGAATGGTGGCACGACCCTGGAGTTCCTCTCGCCTTTCCTGTGGAGAGCGCCTCCTCTTGAGATGCGACGGGAACGCCGGGAATTCTTTCCCTAGGAAACAGGGAAAGGATCCCTCATCTCGAGCTAGGAGGCGGAAACGGGGCTCCCCTGGATGTGTGCGGGACCCTCGTGCTTCCTCTAGAGTGGAGACGGGTATGTCGGGGAACTTCTTGAGTTGCAGCAATGGTGAGAAGGACCCTTTGGATGTTCCAGTGGTTAGATGTGTTTAGCCTCGAGAAGCCTCAGCGGAAATGGGCCTCATCTCGCCTGGAGGGCAAAACCTCCTGGATTTTCTCGAGTTGCGGCAGGTGCTCTCGACTTACGACGGGGACCTCAGGGACCCGCTCTGGTGGCCTCAGGTAAGGCCAGTCCCCATGCGAGTTCCTCGGAGGCCTCTCGGGATTCCTCTCCCGTCGATGCCAGGGCCTAAGACCTTGTGTGGAGTCGGGGCCGGAACCTGAGGATTCCTCTCCAGTGCTGACATGGATCTTGGGGTACTTCTGGAGTCTCCCCAGGGGAGTCAGTCCTCGTCTCGAATGCGGGCATGCACTTGCGCTTTCCTCCAGAGCGGTAGCAGCAGTGTCACGCAGTCCGCCGCGTGGATCAAAGGATCTTTGGTTTTCCCTCGAGTCTTTCCCACGAGGCTTTCCCACGAGGCTTTCCCACAGGGCTGTCCCACGTGCACACGTGGTGGGAGTCGATCCTCGGCTTGAACGTCAAGGCAGTGCAGGGAAAACAGCTTCCTCTGTAATGGACTGACACATCTGGGGGTCTCTTGGAATGGTGGCACGACCCTTGAGTTCCTCTCACCTTTCCTGTGGAGAGCGCCTCCTCTTGAGATGCGACGGGAACGCCGGGAATTCTTTCCCTACGAAACAGGGAAAGGATCCCTCATCTCGAGCTAGGAGGCGGAAACGGGGCTCCCCTGGATGTGTGCGGGACCCCACGTGCTTCCTCTCGAGTGCAGACGGGTATGTCGGGGAACTTCTTGAGTTGCAGCAAGGGTGTGAAGGACCCTTTGGAAGTTCCAGTGGTTAGATGTGATTAGCCTCGGGAAGCCTCAGCGGAAATGGGCCTCATCTCGCCTGGAGGGCAAAACCTCCTGGATTTTCACGGTTTGCGGCAGGTGCTCTCGACTTACGACGGGGACCTCAGGGACCCGCTCTGGTGGCCTCAGGAAAGGCCAGTCCCCATGCGAGTTCCTCGGGGGCCTCTGGGGATTCCTCTCCCGTCGATGCCGGGGCCTAAGACCTTGTGTGGAGTCGGGGCCGGAACCTAAGGATTTCTCTCCAGTGCTGACATGGATCTTGGGGTACTTCTGGAGTCTCCCCAGGGGAGTCAGTCCTCGTGTCGAATGCGGGCATGCACTTGCGCTTTCCTCCAGAGCGGTAGCAGCAGTGTCACGCAATCTGCCGCGTGGATCAAGGGATCTATGGTTTTCCCTCGAGTCTTTCCCACGAGGCTTTCCCACGAGGCTTTCCCACAGGGCTGTCCCACGTGCACACGTGGTTGGAGTCGATCCTCAGCTTGAACGTCAAGGCAGTGCAGGGAAAACAGGTTCCTCTGGAATGGACTGACACATCTGGGGGACTCTTGGAATGGTGGCACGACCCTGGAGTTCCTCTCGCCTTTCCTGTGGAGAGCGCCTCCTCTTGAGATGCGACGGGAACGCCGGGAATTCTTTCCCTACGAAACAGGGAAAGGATCCCTCATCTCGAGCTAGGAGGCGGAAACGGGGCTCCCCTGGATGTGTGCGGGACACCACGTGCTTCCTCTCGAGTGCAGACGGGTATGTCGGGGAACTTCTTGAGTTGCAGCAAGGGTGAGAAGGACCCTTTGGATGTTCCAGTGGTTAGATGTGATTAGCCTCGAGAAGCCTCAGCAGAAATGGGCCTCATGTCGCCTGGAGGGCAAAACCTCCTGGATTTTCTCAAGTTGCGGCAGGTGCTCTCGACTTACGTCGGGGACCTCAGGGACCCGCTCTGGTGGCCTCAGGAAAGGCCAGTCCCCATGCGAGTTCCTCGGGGGCCTCTCGGGATTCCTCTCCCGTCGATGCCGGGGCCTAAGACCTTGTGTGGAGTCGGGGCCGGAACCTGAGGATTCCTCTCCAGTGCTGACATGGATCTTGGGGTACTTCTGGAGTCTCCCCAGGGGAGTCAGTCCTCGTCTCGAATGCGGGCATGCACTTGCGCTTTCCCCCAGGGCGGTAGCAGCAGGGTCACGCAGTCCGCCGCGTGGATCAAAGGATCTATGGTTTTCCCTCGAGTCTTTCCCACGAGGCTTTCCCACGAGGCTTTCCCACAGGGCTGTCCCACGTGCACACGTGGTGGGAGTCGATCCTCGGCTTGAACGTCAAGGCAGTGCAGGGAAAACAGGTTCCTCTGGAATGGACTGACACATCTGGGGGACTCTTGGAATGGTGGCACGACCCTGGAGTTCCTCTCGCCTTTCCTGTGGAGAGCGCCTCCTCTTGAGATGCGACGGGAACGCCGGGAATTCTTTCCCTACGAAACAGGGAAAGGATCCCTCATCTCGAGATAGGAGGCGGAAACGGGGCTCCCCTGGATGTGGGCGGGACCCCACGTGCTTCCTCTCGAGTGGAGACGGGTATGTCGGGGAAATTCTTGAGTTGCAGCAAGGGTGTGAAGGACCCTTTGGAAGTTCCAGTAGTTAGACGTGATTAGCCTCGAGAAGCCTCAGCGGAAATGTGCCTCATTTCGCCTGGAGGGCAAAACCTCCTGGATTTTCTCGAGTTGCGGCAGGTGCTCTCGACTTACGACGGGGACCTCAGGGACCCGCTCTGGTGGCCTCAGGAAAGGCCAGTCCCCATGCGAGTTCCTCGGGGGCCTCTCGGGATTCCTCTCCAGTCGATGCCGGGGCCTAAGACCTTGTGTGGAGTCGGGGCCGGTACCTGAGGATTCCTCTCCAGTGCTGACATGGATCTTGGGGTACTTCTGGAGTCTCCCCAGGGGAGTCAGTCCTAGTCTCGAATGCCGGCATGCACTTGCGCTTTCCTCCAGAGCGGTAGCAGCAGTGTCACGCAGTCCGCCGCGTGGATCAAAGGATCTATGTTTTTCCCTCGAGTCTTTCCCACGAGGCTTTCCCACGAGGCTTTCCCACAGGGCTGTCCCACGTGCACACGTGGTGGGAGTCGATCCTCGGCTTGAACGTCAAGGCAGTGCAGGGAAAACAGGTTCCTCTGGAATGGACTGACACATCTGGTGGACTCTTGGAATGGTGGCATGACCCTGGAGTTCCTCTCTCCTTTCCTGTGGAGAGCGCCTCCTCTTGAGATGCGACGGGAACGCCGGGAATTCTTTCCCTACGAAACAGGGAAAGGATCCCTCATCTCGAGCTAGGAGGCGGAAACGGGGCTCCCCTGGATGTGTGCGGGACACCACGTGCTTCCTCTCGAGTGGAGACGGGTATGTCGGGGAACTTCTTGAGTTGCAGCAAGGGTGTGAAGGACCCTTTGGAAGTTCCAGTGGTTAGATGTGATTGGCCTCGAGAAGCCTCAGCGGAAATGGGCCTCATCTCGCCTGGAGGGCAAAACCTCCTGGATTTTCTCGAGTTGCGGCTGGTGCTCTCGACTTACGACGGGGACCTCAGGGACCCGCTCTGGTGGCCTCAGGAAAGGCCAGTCCCCATGCGAGTTCCTCGGGGGCCTCTCGGGATTCCTCTCCCGTCGATGCCGGGGCCTAAGACCTTGTGTGGAGTCGGGGCCGGAACCTGAGGATTCCTCTCCAGTGCTGACATGGATCTTGGGGTACTTCTGGAGTCTCCCCAGGGGAGTCAGTCCTCGTCTCGAATGCGGGCATGCATTTCGCTTTCCTCCAGAGCGGTAGCAGCAGTGTCACGCAGTCCGCCGCGTGGATCAAAGGATCTATGGTTTTCCCTCGAGTCTTTCCCACGAGGCTTTCCCACGAGGCTTTCCCACAGGGCTGTCCCACGTGCACACGTGGTGGGAGTCGATCCTCGGCTTGAACGTCAAGGCAGTGCAGGGAAAACAGGTTCCTCTGGAATGGACTGACACATCGGGGGGACTCTTGGAATGGTGGCACGACCCTGGAGTTCCTCTCGCCTTTCCTGTGGAGAGCGCCTCCTCTTGAGATGCGACGGGAACGCCGGGAATTCTTTCCCTACGAAACAGGGAAAGGATCCCTCATCTCGAGCTAGGAGGCGGAAACGGGGCTCCCCTGGATGTGTGCGGGAACCCACGTGCTTCCTCTCGAGTGGAGACGGGTATGTCGGGGAACTTCTTGAGTTGCAGCAATGGTGTGAAGGACCCTTTGGAAGTTCCAGTGGTTAGACGTGATTGGCCTGGAGAAGCCTCAGCGGAAATGGGCCTCATCTCGCCTGGAGGGCAAAACCTCCTGGATTTTCTCGAGTTGCGGCAGGTGCTCTCGACTTACGACGGGGACCTCAGGGACCCGCTCTGGTGGCCTCAGGAAAGGCCAGTCCCCATGCGAGTTCCTCGGGGGCCCCTCGGGATTCCTCTCCCGTCGATGCCGGGGCCTAAGACCTTGTGTGGAGTCGTTGCCGGAACCTGAGGATTCCTCTCCAGTGCTGACATGGATCTTGGGGTACTTCTGGAGTCTCCCCAGGGGAGTCAGTCCTCGTCTCGAATGCGGGCATGCACTTGCGCTTTCCTCCAGAGCGGTAGCAGCAGTGTCACGCAGTCCGCCCAATGGATCAAAGGATCTATGGTTTTCCCTCGAGTCTTTCCCACGAGGCTTTCCCACGAGGCTTTCCCACAGGGCTGTCCCACGTGCACACGTGGTGGGAGTCGATCCTCGGCTTGAACGTCAAGGCAGTGCAGGGAAAACAGGTTCCTCTGGAATGGACTGACACATCTGGGGGACTCTTGGAATGGTGGCACGACCCTGGAGTTCCTCTCTCCTTTCCTGTGGAGAGCGCCTCCTCTTGAGATGCGACGGGAACGCCGGGAATTCTTTCCCTACGAAACAGGGAAAGGATCCCTCATCTCGAGCTAGGAGGCGGAAACGGTGCTCCCCTGGATGTGTGCGGGACCCCACGTTCTTCCTCTCGAGTGGAGACGGGTATGTCGGGGAACTTCTTGAGTTGCAGCAAGGGTGTGAAGGACCCTTTGGAAGTTCCAGTGGTTAGACGTGATTAGCCTCGAGAAGCCTGAGCGGAAATGGGCCTCATCTCGCCTGGAGGGCAAAACCTCCTGGATTTTCTCGAGTTGCGGCAGGTGCTCTCGACTTACGACGGGGACCTCAGGGACCCGCTCTGGTGGCCTCAGGAAAGGCCAGTCCCCATGCGAGTTCCTCGGGGGCCTCTCGGGATTCCTCTCCCGTCGATGCCGGGGCCTAAGACCTTGTGTGGAGTCGGGGCCGGAACCTGAGGATTCCTCTCCAGTGCTGACATGGATCTTGGGGTACGTCTGGAGTCTCCCCAGGAGAGTCAGTCCTCGTCTCGAATGCGGGCATGCACTTGCGCTTTCCTCCAGAGCGGTAGCAGCAGTGTCACGCCGTCCGCCTCGTGGATCAAAGGATCTATGGTTTTCCCTCGAGTCTTTCCCACGAGGCTTTCCCACGAGGCTTTCCCACAGGGCTGTCCCACGTGCACACGTGGTGGGAGTCGATCCTCGGCTAGAACGTCAAGGCAGTGCAGGGAAAACAGGTTCCTCTGGAATGGACTGACACATCTGGGGGACTCTTGGAATGGTGGCACGACCCTGGAGTTCCTCTCGCCTTTCCTGTGGAGAGCGCCTCCTCTTGAGATGCGACGGGAACGCCGGGAATTCTTTCCCTACGAAACAGGGAAAGGATCCCTCATCTCGAGCTAGGAGGCGGAAACGGGGCTACCCTGGATGTGTGCGGGACCCTCGTGCTTCCTCTCGAGTGGAGACGGGTATGTCGGGGAACTTCTTGAGTTGCAGCAAGGGTGAGAAGGACCCTTTGGATGTTCCAGTGGTTAGATGTGATTAGCCTCGAGAAGCCACAGCGGAAATGGGCCTCATCTCGCCTGGAGGGCAAAACCTCCTGGATTTTCTCGAGTTGCGGCAGGTGCTCTCGACTTACGACGGGGACCTCAGGGACCCGCTCTGGTGACCTCAGGAAAGGCAAGTCCCCATGCGAGTTCCTCGGGGGCCTCTCGGGATTCCTCTCCCGTCGATGCCGGGGCCTAAGACCTTGTGTGGAGTCGGGGCCGGAACCTGAGGATTCCTCTCCAGTGCTGACATGGATCTTGGGGTACTTCTGGAGTCTCCCCAGGGGAGTCAGTCCTCGTCTCGAATGCGGGCATGCACTTGCGCTTTCCTCCAGGGCGGTAGCAGCAGTGTCACGCAGTCCGCCGCGTGGATCAAAGGATCTATGGTTTTCCCTCGAGTCTTTCCAACGAGGCTTTCCCACGAGGCTTTCCCACAGGGCTGTCCCACGTGCACACGTGGTGGGAGTCGATCCTCGGCTTGAACGTCAAGGCAGTGCAGGGAAAACAGGTTCCTCTGGAATGGACTGACACATCTGGGGGACTCTTGGAATGGTGTCACGACCCTGGAGTTCCTCTCGACTTTCCTGTGGAGAGCGCCTCCTCTTGAGATGCGACGGGAACGCCGGGAATTCTTTCCCTACGAAACAGGGAAAGGATCCCTCATCTCGAGCTAGGAGGCGGAAACGGGGCTCCCCTGGATGTGTGCGGGACCCACGTGCTTCCTCTCGATTGGAGACGGGTATGTCGGGGAACTTCTTGAGTTGCAGCAAGGGTGTGAAGGACCCTTTGGAAGTTCCAGTGGTTAGACGTGATTAGCCTCGAGAAGCCTCAGCGGAAATGGGCCTCATCTTGCCTGGAGGGCAAAACCTCCTGGATTTTCTCGAGTTGCGGCAGGTGCTCTCGACTTACGACGGGGACCTCAGGGACCCGCTCTGGTGGCCTCAGGAAAGGCCAGTCCCCATGCGAGTTCCACGGGGGCCTCTCGGGATTCCTCTCCCGTCGATGCTGGGGCCTAAGACCTTGTGTGGAGTCGGGGCCGGAACCTGAGGATTCCTCTCCAGTGTTGACATGGATCTTGGGGTACTTCTGGAGTCTCCCCAGGGGAGTCAGTCCTCGTCTCGAATGCGGGCATGCACTTGCGCTTTCCTCCAGAGCGGTAGCAGCAGTGTCACGCAGTCCGCCGCGTGGATCAAAGGATCTATGTTTTTCCCTCGAGTCTTTCCCACGAGGCTTTCCCACGAGGCTTTCCCACAGGGCTGTCCCACGTGCACACGTGGTGGGAGTCGATCCTCGGCTTGAACGTCAAGGCAGTGCAGGGAAAACAGGTTCTTCTGGAATGGACTGACACATCTGGTGGACTCTTGGAATGGTGGCATGACCCTGGAGTTCCTCTCTCCTTTCCTGTGGAGAGCGCCTCCTCTTGAGATGCGACGGGAACGCCGGGAATTCTTTCCCTACGAAACAGGGAAAGGATCCCTCATCTCGAGCTAGGAGGGGGAAACGGGGCTCCCCTGGATGTGTGCGGGACACCACGTGCTTCCTCTCGAGTGCAGACGGGTATGTCGGGGAACTTCTTGAGTTGCAGCAAGGGTGTGAAGGACCCTTTGGAAATTCCAGTGGTTAGATGTGATTAGCCTCGAGAAGCCTCAGCGGAAATGGGCCTCATCTCGCCTGGAGGGCAAAACCTCCTGGATTTTCTCGAGTTGCGGCTGGTGCTCTCGACTTACGACGGGGACCTCAGGGACCCGCTCTGGTGGCCTCAGGAAAGGCCAGTCCCCATGCGAGTTCCTCGGGGGCCTCTCGGGATTCCTCTCCCGTCGATGCCGGGGCCTAAGACCTTGTGTGGAGTAGGGGCCGGAACCTGAGGATTCCTCTCCAGTGCTGACATGGATCTTCGGGTACTCCTGGAGTCTCCCCAGGGGAGTCAGTCCTCGTCTCGAATGCGGGCATGCACTTGCGCTTTCCTCCAGAGCGGTAGCAGCAGTGTCACGCAGTCCGCCGCGTGGATCAAAGGATCTATGGTTTTCCCTCGAGTCTTTCCCACGAGGCTTTCCCACGAGGCTTTCCCACAGGGCTGTCCCACGTGCACACGTGGTGGGAGTCGATGCTCGGCTTGAACGTCAAGGCAGTGCAGGGAAAACAGGTTCCTCTGGAATGGACTGACACATCTGGGGGACTCTTGGAATGGTGTCACGACCCTGGAGTTCCTCTCGCCTTTCCTGTTTAGAGCGCCTCCTCTTGAGATGCGACTGGAACGCCGGGAATTCTTTCCCTACGAAAAAGGGAAGTATCCCTCATCTCGAGCTAGGAGGCGGAAACGGGGCTCCCCTGGATGTGTGCGGGACCCCACGTGCTTCCTCTCGAGTGGAGACGGGTATGTCGGGGAGCTTCTTGAGGTTCAGCAATGGTGTGAAGGACCCTTTGGAAGTTCCAGTGGTTAGACGTGATTAGCCTCGAGAAGCCTCAGCGGAAATGGGCCTCATCTCGCCTGGAGGGCAAAACCGCCTGGATTTTCTCGAGTTGCGGCAGGTGCTCTCGACTTACGACGGGGACCTCAGGGACCCGCTCTGGTGGCCTCAGGAAAGGCCAGTCCCCATGCGAGTTCCTCGGGGGCCTCTCGGGATTCCTCTCCCGTCGATGCCAGGGCCTAAGATCTTGTGTGGAGTCGGGGCCGAAACCTGAGGATTCCTCTCCAGTGCTGACATGGATCTTGGGGTACTTCTGGAGTCTCCCCAGGGGAGTCAGTCCTCGTCTCGAATGCGGGCATGCACTTGCGCTTTCCTCCAGAGCGGTAGCAGCAGTGTCACGCAGTCCGCCGCGTGGATCAAAGGATCTATGGTTTTCCCTCGAGTCTTTCCCACGAGGCTTTCCCACGAGGATTTCCCACAGGGCTGTCCCACGTGCACACGTGGTGGGAGTCGATCCTCGGCTTGAACGTCAAGGCAGTGCAGGGAAAACAGGTTCCTCTGGAATGGACTGACACATCTGGGGGACTCTTGGAATGGTGGCACGACCCTGGAGTTCCTCTCGCCTTTCCTGTGGAGAGCGCCTCCTCTTGAGATGCGACGGGAACGCCGGGAATTCTTTCCCTACGAAACAGGGAAAGGATCCCTCATCTCGAGCTAGGAGGCTGAAACGGGGCTCCCCTGGATGTGTGCGGGACCCACGTGCTTCCTCTCGAGTGGAGACGGGTATGTCGGGGAACTTCTTGAGTTGCAGCAAGGGTGTGAAGGACCCTTTGGAAGTTCCAGTGGTTAGACGTGATTAGCCTCGAGAAGCCTCAGTGGAAATGGGCCTCATCTCGCCTGGAGGGCAAAACCTCCTGGATTTTCTCGAGTTGCGGCGGGTGCTCTCGACTTACGACGGGGACCTCAGGGACCCGCTCTGGTGGCCTCAGGAAAGGCCAGTCCCCATGCGAGTTCCTCGGGGGCCTCTCGGGATTCCTCTCCCGTCGATACCGGGGCCTAAGACCTTGTGTGGAGTCGGGGCCGGAACCTGAGGATTCCTCTCCAGTGTTGACATGGATCTTGGGGTACTTCTGGAGTCTCCCCAGGGGAGTCAGTCCTCGTCTCGAATGCGGGCATGCACTTGCGCTTTCCTCCAGAGCGGTAGCAGCAGTGTCACGCAGTCCGCCGCGTGGATCAAAGGATCTATGTTTTTCCCTCGAGTCTTTCCCACGAGGCTTTCCCACGAGGCTTTCCCACAGGGCTGTCCCACGTGCACACGTGGTGGGAGTCGATCCTCGGCTTGAACGTCAAGGCAGTGCAGGGAAAACAGGTTCCTCTGGAATGGACTGACACATCTGGTGGACTCTTGGAATGGTGGCATGACCCTGGAGTTCCTCTCTCCTTTCCTGTGGAGAGCGCCTCCTCTTGAGATGCGACGGGAACGCCGGGAATTCTTTCCCTACGAAACAGGGAAAGGATCCCTCATCTCGAGCTAGGAGGGGGAAACGGGGCTCCCCTGGATGTGTGCGGGACACCACGTGCTTCCTCTCGAGTGCAGACGGGTATGTCGGGGAACTTCTTGAGTTGCAGCAAGGGTGTGAAGGACCCTTTGGAAGTTCCAGTGGTTAGATGTGATTGGCCTCGAGAAGCCTCAGCGGAAATGCGCCTCATCTCGCCTGGAGGGCAAAACCTCCTGGATTTTCTCGAGTTGCGGCAGGTGCTCTCGACTTACGACGGGGACCTCAGGGACCCGCTCTGGTGGCCTCAGGAAAGGCCAGTCCCCATGCGAGTTCCTCGGGGGCCTCTCGGGATTCCTCTCCCGTCGATGCTGGGGCCTAAGACCTTGTGTGGAGTCGGGGCCTTAACCTGAGGATTCCTCTCCAGTGCTGACATGGATCTTGGGGTACTTCTGGAGTCTCCCCAGGGGAGTCAGTCCTCGTCTCGAATGCGGGCATGCATTTCGCTTACCTCCAGAGCGGTAGCAGCAGTGTCACGCAGTCCGCCGCGTGGATCAAAGGATCTATGGTTTTCCCTCGAGTGTTTCCCACGAGGCTTTCCCACGAGGATTTCCCACAGGGCTGTCCCACGTGCACACGTGGTGGGAGTCGATCCTCGGCTTGAACGTCAAGGCAGTGCAGGGAAAACAGGTTCCTCTGGAATGGACTGACACATCTGGGGGACTCTTGGAATGGTGGCACGACCCTGGAGTTCCTCTCGCCTTTCCTGTGGAGAGCGCCTCCTCTTGAGATGCGACGGGAACGCCGGGAATTCTATCCCTACGAAACAGGGAAAGGATCCCTCATCTCGAGCTAGGAGGCGGAAACGGGGCTCCCCTGGATGTGTGCGGGACCCACGTGCTTCCTCTCGAGTGGAGACGGGTATGTTGGGGAACTTCTTGAGTTGCAGCAAGGGTGTGAAGGACCCTTTGGAAGTTCCAGTGGTTAGACGTGATTAGCCTCGAGAAGCCTCAGCGAAAATGGGCCTCATCTCGCCTGGAGGGCAAAACCTCCTGGATTTTCTCGAGTTGCGGCAGGTGCTCTCGACTTACGACGGGGACCTCAGGGACCCGCTCTGGTGGCCTCAGGAAAGGCCAGTCCCGATGCGAGTTCCTCGGGAGCCTCTCGGGATTCCTCTCCTGTAGATGCCGGGGCCTAAGACCTTGTGTGGAGTCGGGGCCGGAACCTGAGGATTCCTCTCCAGTGCTGACATGGATCTTGGGGTACTTCTGGAGTGTCCCCAAGGGCGTCAGTCCTCGTCTCGAATGCGGGCATGCACTTGCGCTTTCCTCCAGAGCGGTAGCAGCAGTGTCACGCAGTCCGCCGCGTGGATCAAAGGATCTATGTTTTTCCCTCGAGTCTTTCCCACGAGGCTTTCCCTCGAGGCTTTCCCACAGGGCTGTCCCACGTGCACACGTGGTGGGAGTCGATCCTCGGCTTGAACGTCAAGGCAGTGCAGGGAAAACAGGTTCCTCTGGAATGGACTGACACATCTGGGGGACTCTTGGAATGGTGGCACGACCCTGGAGTTCCTCTCGCCTTTCCTGTGGAGAGCGCCTCCTCTTGAGATGCGACGGGAACGCCGGGAATTCTTTCCCTACGAAACAGGGAAAGGATCCCTCATCTCGAGCAAGGAGGCGGAAACGGGGCTCCCTTGGATGTGTGCGGGACACCACGTGCTTCCTCTCGAGTGGAGACGGGTATGTCGGGGAACTTCTTGAGTTGCAGCAAGGGTGTGAAGGAGCCCTTGGAAGTTCCAGTGGTTAGATGTGATTGGCCTCGAGAAGCCTCAGCGGAAATGGGCCTCATCTCGCCTGGAGGGCAAAACCTCCTGGATTTTCTCGAGTTGCGGCAGGTGCTCGCGACTTAAGACGGGGACCTCAGGGAACCGCTGTGGTGGCCTCAGGAAAGGCCAGTCCCCATGCGAGTTCCTCGGGGGCCTCTGGGGATTCCTCTCCCGTCGATGCCGGGGCCTAAGACCTTGTGTGGAGTCAGGGCCGGAACCTGAGGATTCCTCTCCAGTGCTGACATGGATCTTGGGGTACGTCTGGAGTCTCCCCAGGGGAGTCAGTCCTCGTCTCGAATGCGGGCATGCATTGCCCTTTCCTCCAGAGGGGTAGCAGCAGTGTCACGCAGTCCGCCGCGTGGATCAAAGGATCTATGGTTTTCCCTCGAGTCTTTCCCACGAGGCTTTCCCACGAGGCTTTCCCACAGGGCTGTCCCACGTGCACACGTGGTGGGAGTCGATCCTCGGCTTGAACGTCAAGGCAGTGCAGGGAAAACAGGTTCCTCTGGAATGGACTGACACATCTGGGGGACTCTTGGAATGGTGGCACGACCCTGGAGTTCCTCTCGCCTTTCCTGTGGAGAGCGCCTCCTCTTGAGATGCGACGGGAACGCCGGGAATTCTTTCCCTACGAAACAGGGAAAGGATCCCTCATCTCGAGCTAGGAGGCGGAAACGGGGCTCCCCTGGATGTGTGCGGGACCCCACGTGCTTCCTCTCGAGTGGAGACGGGTATGTCGGGGAACTTCATGAGTTGCAGCAATGGTGTGAAGGACCCTTTGGAAGTTCCAGTGGTTAGACGTGATTGGCCTCGAAAAGCCTCAGCGGAAATGGGCCTCATCTCGCCTGGAGGGAAAAACCTCCTGGATTTTCTCGAGTTGCGGCAGGTGCTCTCGACTTACGACGGGGACCTCAGGGACCCGCTCTGGTGGCCTCAGGAAAGGCCAGTCCCCATGCGAGTTCCTCGGGGGCCCCTCGGGATTCCTCTACCGTCGATGCCGGGGCCTAAGACCTTGTGTGGAGTCGTTGCCGGAACCTGAGGATTCCTCTCCAGTGCTGACATGGATCTTGGGGTACTTCTGGAGTCTCCCCAGGGGAGTCAGTCCTCGTCTCGAATGCGGGCATGCACTTGCGCTTTCCTCCAGAGCGGTAGCAGCAGTGTCACGCAGTCCGCCCAATGGATCAAAGGATCTATGGTTTTCCCTCGAGTCTTTCCCACGAGGCTTTCCCACGAGGCTTTCCCACAGGGCTGTCCCACGTGCACACGTGGTGGGAGTCGATCCTCGGCTTGAACGTCAAGGCAGTGCAGGGAAAACAGGTTCCTCTGGAATGGACTGACACATCTGGGGGACTCTTGGAATGGTGGCACGACCCTGGAGTTCCTCTCGCCTTTCCTGTGGAGAGCGCCTCCTCTTGAGATGCGACGGGAACGCCGGGAATTCTTTCCCTACGAAACAGGGAAAGGATCCCTCATCTCGAGCTAGGAGGCGGAAACGGTGCTCCCCTGGATGTGTGCGGGACCCCACGTTCTTCCTCTCGAGTGGAGACGGGTATGTCGGGGAACTTCTTGAGTTGCAGCAAGGGTGTGAAGGACCCTTTGGAAGTTCCAGTGGTTAGACGTGATTAGCCTCGAGAAGCCTGATCGGAAATGGGCCTCATCTCGCCTGGAGGGCAAAACCTCCTGGATTTTCTCGAGTTGCGGCATGTGCTCTCGACTTACGACGGGGACCTCAGGGACCCGCTCTGGTGGCCTCAGGAAAGGCCAGTCCCCATGCGAGTTCCTCGGGGGCGTCTCGGGATTCCTCTCCCGTCGATGCCGGGGCCTAAGACCTTGTGTGGAGTCGGGGCCGGAACCTGAGGATTCCTCTCCAGTGCTGACATGGATCTTGGGGTACGTCTGGAGTCTCCCCAGGAGAGTCAGTCCTCGTCTCGAATGCGGGCATGCACTTGCGCTTTCCTCCAGAGCGGTAGCAGCAGTGTCACGCCGTCCGCCGCGTGGATCAAAGGATCTATGGTTTTCCCTCGAGTCTTTCCCACGATGCTTTCCCACGAGGCTTTCCCACAGGGCTGTCCCACGTGCACACGTGGTGGGAGTCGATCCTCGGCTAGAACGTCAAGGCAGTGCAGGGAAAACAGGTTCCTCTGGAATGGACTGACACATCTGGGGGACTCTTGGAATGGTGGCACGACCCTGGAGTTCCTCTCGCCTTTCCTGTGGAGAGCGCCTCCTCTTGAGATGCGACGGGAACGCCGGGAATTCTTTCCCTACGAAACAGGGAAAGGATCCCTCATCTCGAGCTAGGAGGCGGAAACGGGGCTACCCTGGATGTGTGCGGGACCCTCGTGCTTCCTCTCGAGTGGAGACGGGTATGTCGGGGAACTTCTTGAGTTGCAGCAAGGGTGAGAAGGACCCTTGGGATGTTCAAGTGGTTAGATGTGATTAGCCTCGAGAAGCCACAGCGGAAATGGGCCTCATCTCGCCTGGAGGGCAAAACCTCCTGGATTTTCTCGAGTTGCGGCAGGTGCTCTCGACTTACGACGGGGACCTCAGGGACCCGCTCTGGTGACCTCAGGAAAGGCAAGTCCCCATGCGAGTTCATCGGGGGCCTCTCGGGATTCCTCTCCCGTCGATGCCGGGGCCTAAGACCTTGTGTGGAGTCGGGGCCGGAACCTGAGGATTCCTCTCCAGTGCTGACATGGATCTTGGGGTACTTCTGGAGTCTCCCCAGGGGAGTCAGTCCTCGTCTCGAATGCGCGCATGCACTTGCGCTTTCCTCCAGGGCGGTAGCAGCAGTGTCACGCAGTCCGCCGCGTGGATCAAAGGATCTATGGTTTTCCCTCGAGTCTTTCCAACGAGGCTTTCCCACGAGGCTTTCCCACAGGGCTGTCCCACGTGCACACGTGGTGGGAGTCGATCCTCGGCTTGAACGTCAAGGCAGTGCAGGGAAAACAGGTTCCTCTGGAATGGACTGACACATCTGGGGGACTCTTGGAATGGTGTCACGACCCTGGAGTTCCTCTCGACTTTCCTGTGGAGAGCGCCTCCTCTTGAGATGCGACGGGAACGCCGGGAATTCTTTCCCTACGAAACAGGGAAAGGATCCCTCATCTCGAGCTAGGAGGCGGAAACGGGGCTCCCCTGGATGTGTGCGGGACCCACGTGCTTCCTCTCGAGTGGAGACGGGTATGTCGGGGAACTTCTTGAGTTGCAGCAAGGGTGTGAAGGACCCTTTGGAAGTTCCAGTGGTTAGACGTGATTAGCCTCGAGAAGCCTCAGCGGAAATGGGCCTCATCTTGCCTGGAGGGCAAAACCTCCTGGATTTTCTCGAGTTGCGGCAGGTGCTCTCGACTTACGACGGGGACCTCAGGGACCCGCTCTGGTGGCCTCAGGAAAGGCCAGTCCCCATGCGAGTTCCACGGGGGCCTCTCGGGATTCCTCTCCCGTCGATGCTGGGGCCTAAGACCTTGTGTGGAGTCGGGGCCGGAACCTGAGGATTCCTCTCCAGTGTTGACATGGATCTTGGGGTACTTCTGGAGTCTCCCCAGGGGAGTCAGTCCTCGTCTCGAATGCGGGCATGCACTTGCGCTTTCCTCCAGAGCGGTAGCAGCAGTGTCACGCTGTCCGCCGCGTGGATCAAAGGATCTATGTTTTTCCCTCGAGTCTTTCCCACGAGGCTTTCCCACGAGGCTTTCCCACAGGGCTGTCCCACGTGCACACGTGGTGGGAGTCGATCCTCGGCTTGAACGTCAAGGCAGTGCAGGGAAAACAGGTTCTTCTGGAATGGACTGACACATCTGGTGGACTCTTGGAATGGTGGCATGACCCTGGAGTTCCTCTCTCCTTTCCTGTGGAGAGCGCCTCCTCTTGAGATGCGACGGGAACGCCGGGAATTCTTTCCCTACGAAACAGGGAAAGGATCCCTCATCTCGAGCTAGGAGGGGGAAACGGGGCTCCCCTGGATGTGTGCGGGACACCACGTGCTTCCTCTCGAGTGCAGACGGGTATGTCGGGGAACTTCTTGAGTTGCAGCAAGGGTGTGAAGGACCCTTTGGAAGTTCCAGTGGTTAGACGTGATTAGCCTCGAGAAGCCTGATCGGAAATGGGCCTCATCTCGCCTGGAGGGCAAAACCTCCTGGATTTTCTCGAGTTGCGGCATGTGCTCTCGACTTACGACGGGGACCTCAGGGACCCGCTCTGGTGGCCTCAGGAAAGGCCAGTCCCCATGCGAGTTCCTCGGGGGCGTCTCGGGATTCCTCTCCCGTCGATGCCGGGGCCTAAGACCTTGTGTGGAGTCGGGGCCGGAACCTGAGGATTCCTCTACAGTGCTGACATGGATCTTGGGGTACGTCTGGAGTCTCCCCAGGAGAGTCAGTCCTCGTCTCGAATGCGGGCATGCACTTGCGCTTTCCTCCAGAGCGGTAGCAGCAGTGTCACGCCGTCCGCCGCGTGGATCAAAGGATCTATGGTTTTCCCTCGAGTCTTTCCCACGAGGCTTTCCCACGAGGCTTTCCCACAGGGCTGTCCCACGTGCACACGTGGTGGGAGTCGATCCTCGGCTAGAACGTCAAGGCAGTGCAGGGAAAACAGGTTCCTCTGGAATGGACTGACACATCTGGGGGACTCTTGGAATGGTGGCACGACCCTGGAGTTCCTCTCGCCTTTCCTGTGGAGAGCGCCTCCTCTTGAGATGCGACGGGAACGCCGGGAATTCTTTCCCTACGAAACAGGGAAAGGATCCCTCATCTCGAGCTAGGAGGCGGAAACGGGGCTACCCTGGATGTGTGCGGGACCCTCGTGCTTCCTCTCGAGTGGAGACGGGTATGTCGGGGAACTTCTTGAGTTGCAGCAAGGGTGAGAAGGACCCTTGGGATGTTCAAGTGGTTAGATGTGATTAGCCTCGAGAAGCCACAGCGGAAATGGGCCTCATCTCGCCTGGAGGGCAAAACCTCCTGGATTTTCTCGAGTTGCGGCAGGTGCTCTCGACTTACGACGGGGACCTCAGGGACCCGCTCTGGTGACCTCAGGAAAGGCAAGTCCCCATGCGAGTTCATCGGGGGCCTCTCGGGATTCCTCTCCCGTCGATGCCGGGGCCTAAGACCTTGTGTGGAGTCGGGGCCGGAACCTGAGGATTCCTCTCCAGTGCTGACATGGATCTTGGGGTACTTCTGGAGTCTCCCCAGGGGAGTCAGTCCTCGTCTCGAATGCGCGCATGCACTTGCGCTTTCCTCCAGGGCGGTAGCAGCAGTGTCACGCAGTCCGCCGCGTGGATCAAAGGATCTATGGTTTTCCCTCGAGTCTTTCCCACGAGGCTTTCCCACGAGGCTTTCCCACAGGGCTGTCCCACGTGCACACGTGGTGGGAGTCGATCCTCGGCTTGAACGTCAAGGCAGTGCAGGGAAAACAGGTTCCTCTGGAATGGACTGACACATCTGGGGGACTCTTGGAATGGTGTCACGACCCTGGAGTTCCTCTCGACTTTCCTGTGGAGAGCGCCTCCTCTTGAGATGCGACGGGAACGCCGGGAATTCTTTCCCTACGAAACAGGGAAAGGATCCCTCATCTCGAGCTAGGAGGCGGAAACGGGGCTCCCCTGGATGTGTGCGGGACCCACGTGCTTCCTCTCGAGTGGAGACGGGTATGTCGGGGAACTTCTTGAGTTGCAGCAAGGGTGTGAAGGACCCTTTGGAAGTTCCAGTGGTTAGACGTGATTAGCCTCGAGAAGCCTCAGCGGAAATGGGCCTCATCTTGCCTGGAGGGCAAAACCTCCTGGATTTTCTCGAGTTGCGGCAGGTGCTCTCGACTTACGACGGGGAACTCAGGGACCCGCTCTGGTGGCCTCAGGAAAGGCCAGTCCCCATGCGAGTTCCACGGGGGCCTCTCGGGATTCCTCTCCCGTCGATGCTGGGGCCTAAGACCTTGTGTGGAGTCGGGGCCGGAACCTGAGGATTCCTCTCCAGTGTTGACATGGATCTTGGGGTACTTCTGGAGTCTCCCCAGGGGAGTCAGTCCTCGTCTCGAATGCGGGCATGCACTTGCGCTTTCCTCCAGAGCGGTAGCAGCAGTGTCACGCTGTCCGCCGCGTGGATCAAAGGATCTATGTTTTTCCCTCGAGTCTTTCCCACGAGGCTTTCCCACGAGGCTTTCCCACAGGGCTGTCCCACGTGCACACGTGGTGGGAGTCGATCCTCGGCTTGAACGTCAAGGCAGTGCAGGGAAAACAGGTTCTTCTGGAATGGACTGACACATCTGGTGGACTCTTGGAATGGTGGCATGACCCTGGAGTTCCTCTCTCCTTTCCTGTGGAGAGCGCCTCCTCTTGAGATGCGACGGGAACGCCGGGAATTCTTTCCCTACGAAACAGGGAAAGGATCCCTCATCTCGAGCTAGGAGGGGGAAACGGGGCTCCCCTGGATGTGTGCGGGACACCACGTGCTTCCTCTCGAGTGCAGACGGGTATGTCGGGGAACTTCTTGAGTTGCAGCAAGGGTGTGAAGGACCCTTTGGAAATTCCAGTAGTTAGATGTGATTAGCCTCGAGAAGCCTCAGCGGAAATGGGCCTCATCTCGCCTGGAGGGCAAAACCTCCTGGATTTTCTCGAGTTGCGGCTGGTGCTCTCGACTTACGACGGGGACCTCAGGGACCCGCTCTGGTGGCCTCAGGAAAGGCCAGTCCCCATGCGAGTTCCTCGGGGGCCTCTCGGGATTCCTCTCCCGTCGATGCCGGGGACTAAGACCTTGTGTGGAGTCGGGGCCCGAACCTGAGGATTCCTCTCCAGTGCTGACATGGATCTTCGGGTACTCCTGGAGTCTCCCCAGGGGAGTCAGTCCTCGTCTCGAATGCGGGCATGCACTTGCGCTTTCCTCCAGAGCGGTCGCAGCAGTGTCACGCAGTCCGCCGCGTGGATCAAAGGATCTATGGTTTTCCCTCGAGTCTTTCCCACGAGGCTTTCCCACGAGGCTTTCCCACAGGGCTGTCCCACGTGCACACGTGGTGGGAGTCGATCCTCGGCTTGAACGTCAAGGCAGTGCAGGGAAAACAGGTTCCTCTGGAATGGACTGACACATCTGGGGGACTCTTGGAATGGTGGCACGACCCTGGAGTTCCTCTCGCCTTTCCTGTGGAGAGCGCCTCCTCTTGAGATGCGACGGGAACGCCGGGAATTCTTTCCCTACGAAACAGGGAAAGGATCCCTCATCTCGAGCTAGGAGGCGGAAACGGGGCTCCCCTGGATGTGTGCGGGACCCCACGTGCTTCCTCTCGAGTGGAGACGGGTATGTCGGGGAACTTCATGAGTTGCAGCAAGGTTGTGAAGGACCCTTTGGAAGTTCCAGTGGTTAGACGTGATTGGCCTCGAAAAGCCTCAGCGGAAATGGGCCTCATCTCGCCTGGAGGGAAAAACCTCCTGGATTTTCTCGAGTTGCGGCAGGTGCTCTCGACTTACGACGGGGACCTCAGGGACCCGCTCTGGTGGCCTCAGGAAAGGCCAGTCCCCATGCGAGTTCCTCGGGGGCCCCTCGGGATTCCTCTACCGTCGATGCCGGGGCCTAAGACCTTGTGTGGAGTCGTTGCCGGAACCTGAGGATTCCTCTCCAGTGCTGACATGGATCTTGGGGTACTTCTGGAGTCTCCCCAGGGGAGTCAGTCCTCGTCTCGAATGCGGGCATGCACTTGCGCTTTCCTCCAGAGCGGTAGCAGCAGTGTCACGCAGTCCGCCCAATGGATCAAAGGATCTATGGTTTTCCCTCGAGTCTTTCCCACGAGGCTTTCCCACGAGGCTTTCCCACAGGGCTGTCCCACGTGCACACGTGGTGGGAGTCGATCCTCGGCTTGAACGTCAAGGCAGTGCAGGGAAAACAGGTTCCTCTGGAATGGACTGACACATCTGGGGGACTCTTGGAATGGTGGCACGACCCTGGAGTTCCTCTCGCCTTTCCTGTGGAGAGCGCCTCCTCTTGAGATGCGACGGGAACGCCGGGAATTCTTTCCCTACGAAACAGGGAAAGGATCCCTCATCTCGAGCTAGGAGGCGGAAACGGTGCTCCCCTGGATGTGTGCGGGACCCCACGTTCTTCCTCTCGAGTGGAGACGGGTATGTCGGGGAACTTCTTGAGTTGCAGCAAGGGTGTGAAGGACCCTTTGGAAGTTCCAGTGGTTAGACGTGATTAGCCTCGAGAAGCCTGATCGGAAATGGGCCTCATCTCGCCTGGAGGGCAAAACCTCCTGGATTTTCTCGAGTTGCGTCATGTGCTCTCGACTTACGACGGGGACCTCAGGGACCCGCTCTGGTGGCCTCAGGAAAGGCCAGTCCCCATGCGAGTTCCTCGGGGGCGTCTCGGGATTCCTCTCCCGTCGATGCCGGGGCCTAAGACCTTGTGTGGAGTCGGGGCCGGAACCTGAGGATTCCTCTCCAGTGCTGACATGGATCTTGGGGTACGTCTGGAGTCTCCCCAGGAGAGTCAGTCCTCGTCTCGAATGCGGGCATGCACTTGCGCTTTCCTCCAGAGCGGTAGCAGCAGTGTCACGCCGTCCGCCGCGTGGATCAAAGGATCTATGGTTTTCCCTCGAGTCTTTCCCACGAGGCTTTCCCACGAGGCTTTCCCACAGGGCTGTCCCACGTGCACACGTGGTGGGAGTCGATCCTCGGCTAGAACGTCAAGGCAGTGCAGGGAAAACAGGTTCCTCTGGAATGGACTGACACATCTGGGGGACTCTTGGAATGGTGGCACGACCCTGGAGTTCCTCTCGCCTTTCCTGTGGAGAGCGCCTCCTCTTGAGATGCGACGGGAACGCCGGGAATTCTTTCCCTACGAAACAGGGAAAGGATCCCTCATCTCGAGCTAGGAGGCGGAAACGGTGCTCCCCTGGATGTGTGCGGGACCCCACGTTCTTCCTCTCGAGTGGAGACGGGTATGTCGGGGAACTTCTTGAGTTGCAGCAAGGGTGTGAAGGACCCTTTGGAAGTTCCAGTGGTTAGACGTGATTAGCCTCGAGAAGCCTGATCGGAAATGGGCCTCATCTCGCCTGGAGGGCAAAACCTCCTGGATTTTCTCGAGTTGCGTCATGTGCTCTCGACTTACGACGGGGACCTCAGGGACCCGCTCTGGTGGCCTCAGGAAAGGCCAGTCCCCATGCGAGTTCCTCGGGGGCGTCTCGGGATTCCTCTCCCGTCGATGCCGGGGCCTAAGACCTTGTGTGGAGTCGGGGCCGGAACCTGAGGATTCCTCTCCAGTGCTGACATGGATCTTGGGGTACGTCTGGAGTCTCCCCAGGAGAGTCAGTCCTCGTCTCGAATGCGGGCATGCACTTGCGCTTTCCTCCAGAGCGGTAGCAGCAGTGTCACGCCGTCCGCCGCGTGGATCAAAGGATCTATGGTTTTCCCTCGAGTCTTTCCCACGAGGCTTTCCCACGAGGCTTTCCCACAGGGCTGTCCCACGTGCACACGTGGTGGGAGTCGATCCTCGGCTAGAACGTCAAGGCAGTGCAGGGAAAACAGGTTCCTCTGGAATGGACTGACACATCTGGGGGACTCTTGGAATGGTGGCACGACCCTGGAGTTCCTCTCGCCTTTCCTGTGGAGAGCGCCTCCTCTTGAGATGCGACGGGAACGCCGGGAATTCTTTCCCTACGAAACAGGGAAAGGATCCCTCATCTCGAGCTAGGAGGCGAAAACGGGGCTACCCTGGATGTGTGCGGGACCCTCGTGCTTCCTCTCGAGTGGAGACGGGTATGTCGGGGAACTTCTTGAGTTGCAGCAAGGGTGAGAAGGACCCTTTGGATGTTCCAGTGGTTAGATGTGATTAGCCTCGAGAAGCCACAGCGGAAATGGGCCTCATCTCGCCTGGAGGGCAAAACCTCCTGGATTTTCTCGAGTTGCGGCAGGTGCTCTCGACTTACGACGGGGACCTCAGGGACCCGCTCTGGTGACCTCAGGAAAGGCAAGTCCCCATGCGAGTTCCTCGGGGGCCTCTCGGGATTCCTCTCCCGTCGATGCCGGGGCCTAAGACCTTGTGTGGAGTCGGGGCCGGAACCTGAGGATTCCTCTCCAGTGCTGACATGGATCTTGGGGTACTTCTGGAGTCTCCCCAGGGGAGTCAGTCCTCGTCTCGAATGCGGGCATGCACTTGCGCTTTCCTCCAGGGCGGTAGCAGCAGTGTCACGCAGTCCGCCGCGTGGATCAAAGGATCTATGGTTTTCCCTCGAGTCTTTCCCACGAGGCTTTCCCACAGGGCTGTCCCACGTGCACACGTGGTGGGAGTTGATCCTCGGCTTGAACGTCAAGGCAGTGCAGGGAAAACAGGTTCCTCTGGAATGGACTGACACATCTGGGGGACTCTTGGAATGGTGGCACGACCCTGGAGTTCCTCTCGCCTTTCCTGTGGAGAGCGCCTCCTCTTGAGATGCGACGGGAACGCCGGGAATTCTTTCCCTACGAAACAGGGAAAGGATCCCTCATCTCGAGCTAGGAGTCTGAAACGGGGCTCCCCTGGATGTGTGCGGGACCCACGTGCTTCCTCTCGAGTGGAGACGGGTATGTCGGGGAACTTCTTGAGTTGCAGCAAGGGTGTGAAGGACCCTTTGGAAGTTCCAGTGGTTAGACGTGATTAGCCTCGAGAAGCCTCAGTGGAAATGGGCCTCATCTCGCCTGGAGGGCAAAACCTCCTGGATTTTCTCGAGTTGCGGCGGGTGCTCTCGACTTACGACGGGGACCTCAGGGACCCGCTCTGGTGGCCTCAGGAAAGGCCAGTCCCCATGCGAGTTCCTCGGGGGCCTCTCGGGATTCCTCTCCCGTCGATACCGGGGCCTAAGACCTTGTGTGGAGTCGGGGCCGGAACCTGAGGATTCCTCTCCAGTGTTGACATGGATCTTGGGGTACTTCTGGAGTCTCCCCAGGGGAGTCAGTCCTCGTCTCGAATGCGGGCATGCACTTGCGCTTTCCTCCAGAGCGGTAGCAGCAGTGTCACGCAGTCCGCCGCGTGGATCAAAGGATCTATGTTTTTCCCTCGAGTCTTTCCCACGAGGCTTTCCCACGAGGCTTTCCCACAGGGCTGTCCCACGTGCACACGTGGTGGGAGTCGATCCTCGGCTTGAACGTCAAGGCAGTGCAGGGAAAACAGGTTCCTCTGGAATGGACTGACACATCTGGTGGACTCTTGGAATGGTGGCATGACCCTGGAGTTCCTCTCTCCTTTCCTGTGGAGAGCGCCTCCTCTTGAGATGCGACGGGAACGCCGGGAATTCTTTCCCTACGAAACAGGGAAAGGATCCCTCATCTCGAGCTAGGAGGGGGAAACGGGGCTCCCCTGGATGTGTGCGGGACACCACGTGCTTCCTCTCTAGTGCAGACGGGTATGTCGGGGAACTTCTTGAGTTGCAGCAAGGGTGTGAAGGACCCTTTGGAAGTTCCAGTGGTTAGATGTGATTGGCCTCGAGAAGCCTCAGCGGAAATGCGCCTCATCTCGCCTGGTGGGCAAAACCTCCTGGATTTTCTCGAGTTGCGGCAGGTGCTCTCGACTTACGACGGGGACCTCAGGGACCCGCTCTGGTGGCCTCAGGAAAGGCCAGTCCCCATGCAAGTTCCTCGGAGGCCTCTCGGGATTCCTCTCCCGTCGATGCTGGGGCCTAAGACCTTGTGTGGAGTCGGGGCCTTAACCTGAGGATTCCTCTCCAGTGCTGACATGGATCTTGGGGTACTTCTGGAGTCTCCCCAGGGGAGTCAGTCCTCGTCTCGAATGCGGGCATGCATTTCGCTTTCCTCCAGAGCGGTAGCAGCAGTGTCACGCAGTCCGCCGCGTGGATCAAAGGATCTATGGTTTTCCCTCGAGTGTTTCCCACGAGGCTTTCCCACGAGGATTTCCCACAGGGCTGTCCCACGTGCACACGTGGTGGGAGTCGATCCTCGGCTTGAACGTCAAGGCAGTGCAGGGAAAACAGGTTCCTCTGGAATGGACTGACACATCTGGGGGACTCTTGGAATGGTGGCACGACCCTGTAGTTCCTCTCGCCTTTCCTGTGGAGAGCGCCTCCTCTTGAGATGCGACGGGAACGCCGGGAATTCTTTCCCTACGAAACAGGGAAAGGATCCCTCATCTCGAGCTAGGAGTCGGAAACGGAGTTCCCCTGGATGTGGGCGGGACACCACGTGCTTCCTCTCGAGTGGAGACGGGTATGTCGGGGAACTTCTTGAGTTGCAGCAAGGGTGTGAAGGACCGTTTGGAAGTTCCAGTGGTTAGACGTGATTAGCCTTGAGAAGCCTCAGCGGAAATGGGCCTCATCTCGCCTGGAGGGCAAAACCTCCTGGATTTTCTCGAGTTGCGGCGGGTGCTCTCGACTTACGACGGGGACCTCAGGGACCCGCTCTGGTGGCCTCAGGAAAGGCCAGTCCCCATGTAAGTTCCTCGGGGGCCTCTCGGGATTCCTTTCCCGTCGGTGCCGGGAACTAAGACCTTGTGTGGAGTCGGGGCCGGAACCTGAGGATTCCTCTCCAGTGCTGACATGGATCTTGGGGTACGTCTGGAGTCTCCCCAGGGGAGTCAGTCCTCGTCTTGAATGCGGGCATGCACTTGCGCTTTCCTCCAGAGCGGTAGCAGCAGTGTCACGCAGTCCGCCGCGTGGATCAAAGGATCTATGGTTTTCCCTCGAGTATTTCCCACGAGGCTTTCCCACGAGGCTTTCCCAAAGGGCTGTCCCACGTGCACACGTGGTGGGAGTCGATCCTCGGCTTGAACGTCAAGGCAGTGCAGGGAAAACAGGTTCCTCTGGAATGGACTGACACATCTGGGGGACTCTTGGAATGGTGGCACGACCCTGGAGTTCCTCTCGCCTTTCCTGTGGAGAGCGCCTCCTCTTGAGATGCGACGGGAACGCCGGGAATTCTTTCCCTACGAAACAGGGAAAGGATCCCTCATCTCGAGCTAGGAGGCGGAAACGGGGCTCCCCTGGATGTGTGCGGGATCCCACGTGCTTCCTCTCGAGTGGAGACGGGTATGTCGGGGAACTTCTTGAGTTGCAGCAAGGGTGTGAAGGACCCTTTGGAAGTTCCAGTGGTTAGATGTGATTGGCCTCGAGAAGCCTCAGCAGAAAAGGGCCTCATCTCGCCTGGAGGGCAAAACCTCCTGGATTTTCTCGAGTTGCGGCAGGTGCTCTCGACTTACGACGGGGACCTCAGGGAACCGCTCTGGTGGCCTCAGGAAAGGCCAGTCCCCATGCGAGTTCCTCGGGGGCGTCTCGGGATTCCTCTCCCGTCGATGCCGGGTCCTAAGACCTTGTGTGGAGTCGGGCCGGAACCTGAGGATTCCTCTCCAGTACTGACATGTATCTTGGGGTATTTCTGGAGTCTCCCCAGGGGAGTCAGTCCTCGTCTCGAATGCGGGCATGCACTTGCGCTTTCCTCCAGAGCGGTAGCAGCAGTGTCACGCAGTCTGCCGCGTGGATCAAAGGATCTATGGTTTTCCCTCGAGTCTTTCCCACGAGGCTTTCCCACGAGGCTTTCCCACAGGGCTGTCCCACGTGCACACGTGGTGGGAGTCGTTCCTCGGCTTGAACGTCAAGGCAGTGCAGGGAAAACAGGTTCCTCTGGAATGGACTGACACATCTGGGGGACTCTTGGAACGGTGGCATGACCCTGGAGTTCCTCTCGCCTTTCCTGTGGAGACGCCTCGTCTTGAGATGCGACGGGAACGCCGGGAATTCTTTCCCTACGAAACAGGGAAATGATCCCTCATCTCGAGCTAGGAGGCGGAAACGGGGCTCCCCTGGATGTGTGTGGGACACCACGTGCTTCCTCTCGAGTGGAGACGGGTATGTCGGGGAACTTCTTGAGTTGCAGCAAGGGTGTGAAGGACCCTTTGGAAGTTCCAGTGGTTACATGTGATTGGCCTCGAGAAGCCTCAGCGGAAATGGGCCTCATCTCGCCTGGAGGGCAAAACCTCCTGGATTTTCTCGAGTTGCGGCAGGTGCTATCGACTTACAACGGGGACCTCAGGGAACCGCTCTGGTGGCCTCAGGAAAGGCCAGTCCCCATGCGAGTTCCTCGGGGGCCTCTCGGGATTCCTCTCCCGTCGATGCCGGGGCCTAAGACCTTGTGTGGAGACGGGGCCGGAACCTGAGAATTCCTCTTCAGTACTGACATGGATCTTGGGGTACCTCTGGAGTCTCCCCAGGGAAGTCAGTCCTCGTCTCAAATGCGGGCATGCACTTGCGCTTTCCTCCAGAGCGGTAGCAGCAGTGTCACGTAGTCCGCCGCGTGGATCAAAGGATCTATGGTTTTCCCTCGAGTCTTTCCCACGAGGCTTTCCCACGCGGCTTTCCCACAGGGCTGTCCCACGTGCACACGTGGTGGGAGTCGATCCTTGGCTTGAACGCCAAGGCAGTGCAGGGAAAACAGGTTCCTGTGGAATGGACTGACACATCTGGGGGACTCTTGGAATGGTGGCACGACCCTGGAGTTCCTCTCGCCTTTCCTGTGGAGAGCGCCTCCTCTTGAGATGCGACGGGAACGCCGGGAATTCTTTCCCTACGAAACAGGGAAAGGATCCCTCATCTCGAGCTAGGAGGAGGAAACGGGGCTCCCCTGGATGTGTGCGGGACCCCACGTGCTTCCTCTCGAGTGGAGATGGGTATGTCGGGGAACTTCTTGAGTTGCAGCAAGGGTGTGAAGGACCCTTTGGAAGTTCCAATGGTTAGATGTGATTGGCCTCGAGAAGCCTCAGCGGAAATTGGCCTCATCTCGCCTGGAGGGCAAAACCTCCTGGATTTTCTCGAGTTGCGGCAGGTGCTCTCGACTTACGACGGGGACCTCAGGGACCCGCTCTGGTGGCCTCAGGAAAGGCCAGTCCCCATGCGAGGTCCTCGGGGGCGTCTCAGGATTCCTCTCCCGTCGATGCCGGGGCCTAAGACCTTGTGTGGAGTCGGGGCCGGAAACTGAGGATTCCTCTCCAGTGCTTACATGGATCTGGGGTACTTCTGGAGTCTCCCCAGGGGAGTCAGTCCTCGTCTCGAATGCGGGCATGCATTGCGCTTTCCTCCAGAGCGGTAGCAGCAGTGTCACGCAGTCCGCCGCGTAGATCAAAGGATCTATGGTTTTCCCTCGAGTCATTCCCACGAGGCTTTCCCACGAGGCTTTCCCACAGGGCTGTCCCACGTGCACACGTGGTGGGAGTCGATCCTTGGCTTGAACGCCAAGGCAGTGCAGGGAAAACAGGTTCCTCTGGAATGGACTGACACATCTGGGGGACTCTTGGAATGGTGGCACGACCCTGGAGTTCCTCTCGCCTTTCCTGTGGAGAGCGCCTCCTCTTGAGATGCGACGGGAACGCCGGGAATTCTTTCCCTACGAAACAGGGAAGGGATCCCTCATCTCGAGCTAGGAGGCGGAAACGGGGCTCCCCTGGATGTGTGCGGGACCCCACGTGCTTCCTTTCGAGTGGAGACGGGTATGTCGGGGAACTTCTTGAGTTGCAGCAAGGGTGTGAAGGACCGTTTGGAAGTTCCAGTGTTTAGACGTGATTAGCCTAGAGAAGCCTCAGCGGAAATCAGCCTCATCTCGCCTGGAGGGCAAAACCTCCTGTATTTTCTCGAGTTGCGGCAGGTGATCTCGACTTACGACGTGGACCTCAGGGACCCGCTCTGGTGGCCTCAGGAAAAGCCAGTCCCCATGCGAGTTCCTCGGGGGCCTCTCCGGATCCCTCTCCCGTCGATGCCGGGACCTAAGTCCTTCTGTGGAGTCGGGGCCGGAACCTGAGGATTCCTCTCCAGTGCTGACATGGATCTTGGGGTACTTCTGGAGTCTCCCCAGGGGAGTCAGTCCTCGTCTCGAATGCGGGCATGCACTTGCGCTTTCCTCCAGAGTGGTAGCAGCAGTGTCACGCAGCCCGCCGCGTGGATCAAAGGATCTATGGTTTTCCCTCGAGTCTTTCCCACGAGGCTTTCCCACGAGGCTTTCCCACAGGGCTGTCCCACGTGCACACGTGGTGGGAGTCGATCCTTGGCTTGAACGTCAAGGCAGTGCAGGGAAAACAAGTTCCTCTGGAATGGACTGACACATCTGGGGGACTCTTGGAATGGTAGCACGACCCTGGAGTTCCTCTAGCCTTTCCTGTGGAGAGCGCCTCCTCTTGAGATGCGACGGGAACGCCGGGACTTCTTTCCCTACGAAACAGGGAAAGGATCCCTCATCTCGAGCTAGGAGTCGGAAACGGAGCTCCCCTGGATGTGGGCGGGACCCCACGTGCTTCCTCCGAGTGCAGACGGGTATGTCGGGGAACTTCTTGAGTTGCAGCAAGGGTGTGAAGGACCGTTTGGAAGTTCCAGTGGTTAGACGTGATTAGCCTTGAGAAGCCTCAGCGGAAATGGGCCTCATCTCGCCTGGAGGGCAAAACCTCCTGGATTTTCTCGAGTTGCGGCAGGTGCTCTCGACTTACGACGGGGACCTCAGGGACCCGCTCTGGTGGCCTCAGGAAAGGCCAGTCCCCATGTAAGTTCCTCGGGGGCCTCTCGGGATTCCTTTCCCGTCGGTGCCGGGAACTAAGACCTTGTGTGGAGTCGGGGCCGGAACCTGAGGATTCCTCTCCAGTGCTGACATGGATCTTGGGGTACGTCTGGAGTCTCCCCAGGGGAGTCAGTCCTCGTCTTGAATGCGGGCATGCACTTGCGCTTTCCTCCAGAGCGGTAGCAGCAGTGTCACGCAGTCCGCCGCGTGGATCAAAGGATCTATGGTTTTCCCTCGAGTATTTCCCACGAGGCTTTCCCACGAGGCTTTCCCAAAGGGCTGTCCCACGTGCACACGTGGTGGGAGTCGATCCTCGGCTTGAACGTCAAGGCAGTGCAGGGAAAACAGGTTCCTCTGGAATGGACTGACACATCTGGGGGACTCTTGGAATGGTGGCACGACCCTGGAGTTCCTCTCGCCTTTCCTGTGGAGAGCGCCTCCTCTTGAGATGCGACGGGAACGCCGGGAATTCTTTCCCTACGAAACAGGGAAAGGATCCCTCATCTCGAGCTAGGAGGCGGAAACGGGGCTCCCCTGGATGTGTGCGGGATCCCACGTGCTTCCTCTCGAGTGGAGACGGGTATGTCGGGGAACTTCTTGAGTTGCAGCAATGGTGTGAAGGACCCTTTGGAAGTTCCAGTGGTTAGATGTGATTGGCCTCGAGAAGCCTCAGCAGAAAAGGGCCTCATCTCGCCTGGAGGGCAAAACCTCCTGGATTTTCTCGAGTTGCGGCAGGTGCTCTCGACTTACGACGGGGACCTCAGGGAACCGCTCTGGTGGCCTCAGGAAAGGCCAGTCCCCATGCGAGTTCCTCGGGGGCGTCTCGGGATTCCTCTCCCGTCGATGCCGGGTCCTAAGACCTTGTGTGGAGTCGGGCCGGAACCTGAGGATTCCTCTCCAGTACTGACATGTATCTTGGGGTATTTCTGGAGTCTCCCCAGGGGAGTCAGTCCTCGTCTCGAATGCGGGCATGCACTTGCGCTTTCCTCCAGAGCGGTAGCAGCAGTGTCACGCAGTCTGCCGCGTGGATCAAAGGATCTATGGTTTTCCCTCGAGTCTTTCCCACGAGGCTTTCCCACGAGGCTTTCCCACAGGGCTGTCCCACGTGCACACGTGGTGGGAGTCGTTCCTCGGCTTGAACGTCAAGGCAGTGCAGGGAAAACAGGTTCCTCTGGAATGGACTGACACATCTGGGGGACTCTTGGAACGGTGGCATGACCCTGGAGTTCCTCTCGCCTTTCCTGTGGAGACGCCTCGTCTTGAGATGCGACGGGAACGCCGGGAATTCTTTCCCTACGAAACAGGGAAATGATCCCTCATCTCGAGCTAGGAGGCGGAAACGGGGCTCCCCTGGATGTGTGTGGGACACCACGTGCTTCCTCTCGAGTGGAGACGGGTATGTCGGGGAACTTCTTGAGTTGCAGCAAGGGTGTGAAGGACCCTTTGGAAGTTCCAGTGGTTACATGTGATTGGCCTCGAGAAGCCTCAGCGGAAATGGGCCTCATCTCGCCTGGAGGGCAAAACCTCCTGGATTTTCTCGAGTTGCGGCAGGTGCTATCGACTTACAACGGGGACCTCAGGGAACCGCTCTGGTGGCCTCAGGAAAGGCCAGTCCCCATGCGAGTTCCTCGGGGGCCTCTCGGGATTCCTCTCCCGTCGATGCCGGGGCCTAAGACCTTGTGTGGAGACGGGGCCGGAACCTGAGAATTCCTCTTCAGTACTGACATGGATCTTGGGGTACTTCTGGAGTCTCCCCAGGGAAGTCAGTCCTCGTCTCAAATGCGGGCATGCACTTGCGCTTTCCTCCAGAGCGGTAGCAGCAGTGTCACGTAGTCCGCCGCGTGGATCAAAGGATCTATGGTTTTCCCTCGAGTCTTTCCCACGAGGCTTTCCCACGCGGCTTTCCCACAGGGCTGTCCCACGTGCACACGTGGTGGGAGTCGATCCTTGGCTTGAACGCCAAGGCAGTGCAGGGAAAACAGGTTCCTGTGGAATGGACTGACACATCTGGGGGACTCTTGGAATGGTGGCACGACCCTGGAGTTCCTCTCGCCTTTCCTGTGGAGAGCGCCTCCTCTTGAGATGCGACGGGAACGCCGGGAATTCTTTCCCTACGAAACAGGGAAAGGATCCCTCATCTCGAGCTAGGAGGAGGAAACGGGGCTCCCCTGGATGTGTGCGGGACCCCACGTGCTTCCTCTCGAGTGGAGATGGGTATGTCGGGGAACTTCTTGAGTTGCAGCAAGGGTGTGAAGGACCCTTTGGAAGTTCCAATGGTTAGATGTGATTGGCCTCGAGAAGCCTCAGCGGAAATTGGCCTCATCTCGCCTGGAGGGCAAAACCTCCTGGATTTTCTCGAGTTGCGGCAGGTGCTCTCGACTTACGACGGGGACCTCAGGGACCCGCTCTGGTGGCCTCAGGAAAGGCCAGTCCCCATGCGAGGTCCTCGGGGGCGTCTCAGGATTCCTCTCCCGTCGATGCCGGGGCCTAAGACCTTGTGTGGAGTCGGGGCCGGAAACTGAGGATTCCTCTCCAGTGCTTACATGGATCTGGGGTACTTCTGGAGTCTCCCCAGGGGAGTCAGTCCTCGTCTCGAATGCGGGCATGCATTGCGCTTTCCTCCAGAGCGGTAGCAGCAGTGTCACGCAGTCCGCCGCGTAGATCAAAGGATCTATGGTTTTCCCTCGAGTCATTCCCACGAGGCTTTCCCACGAGGCTTTCCCACAGGGCTGTCCCACGTGCACACGTGGTGGGAGTCGATCCTTGGCTTGAACGCCAAGGCAGTGCAGGGAAAACAGGTTCCTCTGGAATGGACTGACACATCTGGGGGACTCTTGGAATGGTGGCACGACCCTGGAGTTCCTCTCGCCTTTCCTGTGGAGAGCGCCTCCTCTTGAGATGCGACGGGAACGCCGGGAATTCTTTCCCTACGAAACAGGGAAGGGATCCCTCATCTCGAGCTAGGAGGCGGAAACGGGGCTCCCCTGGATGTGTGCGGGACCCCACGTGCTTCCTTTCGAGTGGAGACGGGTATGTCGGGGAACTTCTTGAGTTGCAGCAAGGGTGTGAAGGACCGTTTGGAAGTTCCAGTGTTTAGACGTGATTAGCCTAGAGAAGCCTCAGCGGAAATCAGCCTCATCTCGCCTGGAGGGCAAAACCTCCTGTATTTTCTCGAGTTGCGGCAGGTGATCTCGACTTACGACGTGGACCTCAGGGACCCGCTCTGGTGGCCTCAGGAAAAGCCAGTCCCCATGCGAGTTCCTCGGGGGCCTCTCCGGATCCCTCTCCCGTCGATGCCGGGACCTAAGTCCTTCTGTGGAGTCGGGGCCGGAACCTGAGGATTCCTCTCCAGTGCTGACATGGATCTTGGGGTACTTCTGGAGTCTCCCCAGGGGAGTCAGTCCTCGTCTCGAATGCGGGCATGCACTTGCGCTTTCCTCCAGAGTGGTAGCAGCAGTGTCACGCAGCCCGCCGCGTGGATCAAAGGATCTATGGTTTTCCCTCGAGTCTTTCCCACGAGGCTTTCCCACGAGGCTTTCCCACAGGGCTGTCCCACGTGCACACGTGGTGGGAGTCGATCCTTGGCTTGAACGTCAAGGCAGTGCAGGGAAAACAAGTTCCTCTGGAATGGACTGACACATCTGGGGGACTCTTGGAATGGTAGCACGACCCTGGAGTTCCTCTAGCCTTTCCTGTGGAGAGCGCCTCCTCTTGAGATGCGACGGGAACGCCGGGAATTCTTTCCCTACGAAACAGGGAAAGGATCCCTCATCTCGAGCTAGGAGTCGGAAACGGAGCTCCCCTGGATGTGGGCGGGACCCCACGTGCTTCCTCCGAGTGCAGACGGGTATGTCGGGGAACTTCTTGAGTTGCAGCAAGGGTGTGAAGGACCCTTTGGAAGTTCCAGTGGTTAGATGTGATTAGCCTCGAGAAGCCTCAGCGGAAATGGGCCTCATCTCGCCTGGAGGGCAAAACCTCCTGGATTTTCTCGAGTTGCGGCAGGTGCTCTCGACTTACGACGGGGACCTCAGGGACCCGCTCTGGTGGCCTCAGGAAAGGCCAGTCCCCATGCGAGGTCCTCGGGGGCGTCTCAGGATTCCTCTCCCGTCGATGCCGGGGCCTAAGACCTTGTGTGGAGTCGGGGCCGGAACCTGAGGATTCCTCTCCAGTGCTTACATGGATCTGGGGTACTTCTGGAGTCTCCCCAGGGGAGTCAGTCCTCGTCTCGAATGCGGGCATGCATTGCGCTTTCCTCCAGAGCGGTAGCAGCAGTGTCACGCAGTCCGCCGCGTGGATCAAAGGATCTATGGTTTTCCCTCGAGTCATTCCCACGAGGCTTTCCCACGAGGCTTTCCCACAGGGCTGTCCCACGTGCACACGTGGTGGGAGTCGATCCTTGGCTTGAACGCCAAGGCAGTGCAGGGAAAACAGGTTCCTCTGGAATGGACTGACACATCTGGGGGACTCTTGGAATGGTGGCACGACCCTGGAGTTCCTCTCGCCTTTCCTGTGGAGAGCGCCTCCTCTTGAGATGCGACGGGAACGCCGGGAATTCTTTCCCTACGAAACAGGGAAGGGATCCCTCATCTCGAGCTAGGAGGCGGAAACGGGGCTCCCCTGGATGTGTGCGGGACGCCACGTGCTTCCTTTCGAGTGGAGACGGGTATGTCGGGGAACTTCTTGAGTTGCAGCAAGGGTGTGAAGGACCGTTTGGAAGTTCCAGTGTTTAGACGTGATTAGCCTAGAGAAGCCTCAGCGGAAATGAGCCTCATCTCGCCTGGAGGGCAAAACCTCCTGTATTTTCTCGAGTTGCGGCAGGTGATCTCGACTTACGACGTGGACCTCAGGGACCCGCTCTGGTGGCCTCAGGAAAAGCCAGTCCCCATGCGAGTTCCTCGGGGGCCTCTCCGGATCCCTCTCCCGTCGATGCCGGGGCCTAAGTCCTTCTGTGGAGTCGGGGCCGGAACCTGAGGATTCCTCTCCAGTGCTGACATGGATCTTGGGGTACTTCTGGAGTCTCCCCAGGGGAGTCAGTCCTCGTCTCGAATGCGGGCATGCACTTGCGCTTTCCTCCAGAGCGGTCGCAGCAGTGTCACGCAGTCCGCCGCGTGGATCAAAGGATCTATGGTTTTCCCTCGAGTCTTTCCCACGAGGCTTTCCCACGAGGCTTTCCCACAGGGCTGTCCCACGTGCACACGTGGTGGGACTCGATCCTCGGCTTGAACGTCAAGGCAGTGCAGGGAAAACAGGTTCCTCTGGAATGGACTGACACATCTGGGGGACTCTTGGAATGGTGGCACGACCCTGGAGTTCCTCTCGCCTTTCCTGTGGAGAGCGCCTCCTCTTGAGATGCGACGGGAACGCCGGGAATTCTTTCCCTACGAAACAGGGAAAGGATCCCTCATCTCGAGCTAGGAGGCGGAAACGGAGCTCCCCTGGATGTGTGCGGGACCCCACGTGCTTCCTCTCGAGTGGAGACGGGTATGTCGGGGATCTTCTTGAGTTGCAGCAAGGGTGTGAAGGACCCTTTGGAAGTTCCAGTGGTTAGATGTGATTGGCCTCGAGAAGCCTCAGCGGAAATGGGCCTCATCTCGCCTGGAGGGCAAAACCTCCTGGATTTTCTCGAGTTGCGGCAGGTGCTCTCGACTTACGACAAGGAGCTCAGGGACCCGCTCTGGTGGCCTCAGGAAAGGCCAGTCCCCATGCGAGTTCCTCTGGGGATTCCTCTCCCGTCGATGCCGGGGCCTAAGACCTTGTGTGGAGTCGGGGCCGGAACCTGAGGATTCCTCTCCAGTGCTGACATGGATCTTGGGGTACTTCTGGAGTCTCCCCAGGGGAGTCAGTCCTCGTCTCGAATGCGGGCATGCACTTGCGCTTTCCTCCAGAGCGGTAGCAGCAGTGTCACGCAGTCCGCCGCGTGGATCAAAGGATCTATGGTTTTCCCTCGAGTCTTTCCCACGAGGCTTTCCCACGAGGCTTTCCCAAAGGGCTGTCCCACGTGCACACGTGGTGGGAGTCGATCCTCGGCTTGAACGTCAAGGCAGTGCAGGGAAAACAGGTTCCTCTGGAATGGACTGACATATCTGGGGGACTCTTGGAATGGTGGCACGACCTTGGAGTTCCTCTCGCCTTTCCTGTGGAGAGCGCCTCCTCTTGAGATGCGACGGGAACGCCGGGAATTCTTTCCCTACGAAACAGGGAAAGGATCCCTCATCTCGAGCTAGGAGGCGGAAACGGGGCTCCACTGGATGTGTGCGGGACCCCACCTGCTTCCTCTCAAGTGCAGACGGGTATGTCGGGGAACTTCTTGAGTTGCAACAAGGGTGTGAAGGACCCTTTGGAAATTCCAGTGGTTAGACGTGATTAGCCTCAAGAAGCCTCAGCGGAAATGAGCCTCATCTCGCCTGGAGGGCAAAACCTCCTGGATTTTCTCGAGTTGCGGCAGGTGCTCTCGACTTACGACAAGGAGCTCAGGGACCCGCTCTGGTGGCCTCAGGAAAGGCCAGTCCCCATGCGAGTTCCTCTGGGGATTCCTCTCCCGTCGATGCCGGGGCCTAAGACCTTGTGTGGAGTCGGGGCCGGAACCTGAGGATTCCTCTCCAGTGCTGACATGGATCTTGGGGTACTTCTGGAGTCTCCCCAGGGGAGTCAGTCCTCGTCTCGAATGCGGGCATGCACTTGCGCTTTCCTCCAGAGCGGTAGCAGCAATGTCACGCAGTCCGCCGCGTGGATCAAAGGATCTATGGTTTTCCCTCGAGTCTTTCCCACGAGGCTTTCCCACGAGGCTTTCCCACAGGGCTGTCCCACGTGCACACGTGTTGGGAGTCGATCCTCGGCTTGAACGTCAAGGCAGTGCAGGGAAAACAGGTTCCTTTGGAATGGACTGACACATCTGGGGGACTCTTGGAATGGTGGCACGACCCTGGAGTTCCTCTCGCCTTTCCTGTGGAGAGCGCCTCCTCTTGAGATGCGACGGGAACGCCGGGAATTCTTTCCCTACGAAACAGGGAAAGGATCCCTCATCTCGAGCTAGTAGGCGGAAACGGGGCTCCCCTGGATGTGTGCGGGACCCACGTGCTTCCTCTCGAGTGGAGACGGCTATGTCGGGGAACTTCTTGAGTTGCAGCAAGGGTGTGAAGGACCCTTTGGAAGTTCCAGTGGTTAGACGTGATTAGCCTCGAGAAGCCTCAGCAGAAATGAGCCTCATCTCGCCTGGAGGGCAAAACCTCCTGGATTTTCTCGAGTTGCGGCAGGTGCTCTCGACTTACGACGGGGATCTCAGGGAACCGCTCTGGTGGCCTCAGGAAAGGCCAGTCCCCATGCGAGTTCCTCGGGGCCTCTCGGGATCCCTATCCCGTCGATGCCGGGGACTAAGACCTTGTGTGGAGTCGGGGCCGGAACCTGAGGATTCCTCTCCAGTGCTGACATGGATCTTGGGGTACTTCTGGAGTCTCCCCAGAGGAGTCAGTCATCGTCTCGTATGCGGGCATGCACTTGCGCTTTCCTCCAGAGCGGTCGCAGCAGTGTCACGCAGTCCGCCGCGTGGATCAAAGGATCTATGGTTTTCCCTCGAGTCTTTCCCACGAGGCTTTCCCACGAGGCTTTCCCACAGGGCTGTCCCACGTGCACACGTGTTGGGAGTCGATCCTCGGCTTGAACGTCAAGGCAGTGCAGGGAAAACAGGTTCCTTTGGAATGGACTGACACATCTGGGGGACTCTTGGAATGGTGGCACGACCCTGGAGTTCCTCTCGCCTTTCCTGTGGAGAGCGCCTCCTCTTGAGATGCGACGGGAACGCCGGGAATTCTTTCCCTACGAAACAGGGAAAGGATCCCTCATCTCGAGCTAGTAGGCGGAAACGGGGCTCCCCTGGATGTGTGCGGGACCCACGTGCTTCCTCTCGAGTGGAGACGGCTATGTCGGGGAACTTCTTGAGTTGCAGCAAGGGTGTGAAGGACCCTTTGGAAGTTCCAGTGGTTAGACGTGATTAGCCTCGAGAAGCCTCAGCAGAAATGAGCCTCATCTCGCCTGGAGGGCAAAACCTCCTGGATTTTCTCGAGTTGCGGCAGGTGCTCTCGACTTACGACGGGGATCTCAGGGAACCGCTCTGGTGGCCTCAGGAAAGGCCAGTCCCCATGCGAGTTCCTCGGGGCCTCTCGGGATCCCTATCCCGTCGATGCCGGGGACTAAGACCTTGTGTGGAGTCGGGGCCGGAACCTGAGGATTCCTCTCCAGTGCTGACATGGATCTTGGGGTACTTCTGGAGTCTCCCCAGAGGAGTCAGTCATCGTCTCGTATGCGGGCATGCACTTGCGCTTTCCTCCAGAGCGGTAGCAGCAGTGTCACGCAGTCCGCCGCGTGGATCAAAGGATCTATGGTTTTCCCTCGAGTCTTTCCCACGAGGCTTTCCCACGAGGCTTTCCCACAGGGCTGTCCCACGTGCACACGTGGTGGGAGTCGATCCTCGGCTTGAACGTCAAGGCAGTGCAGGGAAAACAGGTTCCTCTGGAATGGACTGACACATCTGGGGGTCTCTTGGAATGGTGGCACGACCCTGGAGTTCCTCTCGCCTTTCCTGTGGAGAGCGCCTCCTCTTGAGATGCGACGGGAACGCCGGGAATTCTTTCCGTACGAAACAGGGAAAGGATCCCTCATCTCGAGCTAGGAGGCGGAAACGGGGCTCCCCTGGATGTGTGAGGGACCCCAAGTGCTTCCTCTCGAGTGCAGACGGGTACGTCGGGGAACTTCTTGAGTTGCAGCAATGGTGTGACGGACCCTTTGGAAGTTCCAGTGGTTAGATGTGATTGGCCTCGAGAAGCCTCAGCGAAATGGGCCTCATCTCGCCTGAAGGGCAAAACCTCCTGGATTTTCTCGAGTTGCGGCAGGTGCTCTCGACTTACGACGGGGACCTCAGGAACCGCTCTGGTGGCCTCAGGAAAGGCCAGACCCCATGCGAGTTCCTCGGGGGCCACTCGGGATTCCTCTCCCGTCGATGCCGGGGCCTAAGACCTTGTGTGGAGTCGGGGCCGGAACCTGAGGATTCCGCTCCAGTGCCGACATGGATCTTGGGGTACTTCTGGAGTCTCCCCAGGGGAGTCAGTCCTCGTCTCGAATGCGGGCATGCACTTGCGCTTTCCTCCAGAGCGGTAGCAGCAATGTCACGCAGTCCGCCGCGTGGATCAAAGGATCTATGGTTTTCCCTCGAGTCTTTCCCACGAGGCTTTCCCACGAGGCTTTCCCACAGGGCTGTCCCACGTGCACACGTGTTGGGAGTCGATCCTCGGCTTGAACGTCAAGGCAGTGCAGGGAAAACAGGTTCCTTTGGAATGGACTGACACATCTGGGGGACTCTTGGAATGGTGGCACGACCCTGGAGTTCCTCTCGCCTTTCCTGTGGAGAGCGCCTCCTCTTGAGATGCGACGGGAACGCCGGGAATTCTTTCCCTACGAAACAGGGAAAGGATCCCTCATCTCGAGCTAGGAGGCAGAAACGGGGCTCCCCTGGATGTGTGCTGGACACCACGTGCTTCCTCCCGAGTGCAGACGGGTATGTCAGGGAACTTCTTGAGCTGCAGCAAGGGTGTGAAGGACCCTTTGGAAGTTCCAGTGGTTAGACGTGATTAGCCTCGAGAAGCCTCAGCGGAAATGGGCCTCATCTGGCCTGGAGGGCAAAACCTCCTGGATTTTCTCCAGTTCCGGCAGGTGCTCTCGACTTACGACGGGGACCTCAGGGACCCGCTCTGGTGGCCTCAGGAAAGGCCAGTCCCGATGCGAGTTCCTCGGGGGCCTCTCGGGATTCCTCTCCCGTCGATGCCGGGGCCTAAGACCTTGTGTGGAGTCGGGGCCGGAACCTGAGGATTCCTCTCCAGTGCTGACATGGATCTTGGGGTACTTCTGGAGTCTCCCCAGGGGAGTCAGTCCTCGTCTCGAATGCGGGCATGCACTTGCGCTTTCCTCCAGAGCGGTAGCAGCAGTGTCACGCAGTCCGCCGCGTGGATCAAAGGATCTATGGTTTTCCCTCGAGTCTTTCCCACGAGGCTTTCCCACGAGGCTTTCCCACAGGGCTGTCCCACGTGCACACGTGGTGGGAGTCGATCCTCGGCTTGAACGTCAAGGCAGTGCAGGGAAAACAGGTTCCTCTGGAATGGACTGACACATCTGGGGGACTCTTGGAATGGTGGCACGACCCTGGAGTTCCTCTCGCCTTTCCTGTGGAGAGCGCCTCCTTTTGAGATGCGACGGGACGCCGGGAATTTTTCCCTATGAAACAGGGAAGGATCCATCATCTCGAGCTAGGAGGCGGAAACGGGGCTCCCCTGGATGTGTGAGGGACCCCACGTGCTTCCTCTCGAGTGGAGACGGGTATGTCGGGGAACTTCTTGAGTGGCAGCAATGGTGTGAAGGACCCTTTGGAAGTTCCAGTGGTTAGATGTGATTGGCCTCGAGAAGCCTCAGCGGAAATGGGCCTCATCTCGCCTGGAGGGCAAAACCTCCTGGATTTTCTCGAGTTGCGGTAGGTGCTCTCGACTTACGACGGGGACCTCAGGGACCCGCTCTGGTGGCCTCAGGAAAGGCCAGTCCCGATGCGAGTTCCTCGGGGGCCTCTCGGGATTCCTCTCCCGTCGATGCCGGGGCCTAAGACCTTGTGTGGAGTCGGGGCCGGAACCTGAGGATTCCGCTCCAGTGCCGACATGGATCTTGGGGTACTTCTGGAGTCTCCCCAGGGGAGTCAGTCCTCGTCTCGAATGCGGGCATGCACTTGCGCTTTCCTCCAGAGCGGTAGCAGCAATGTCACGCAGTCCGCCGCGTGGATCAAAGGATCTATGGTTTTCCCTCGAGTCTTTCCCACGAGGCTTTCCCACGAGGCTTTCCCACAGGGCTGTCCCACGTGCACACGTGTTGGGAGTCGATCCTCGGCTTGAACGTCAAGGCAGTGCAGGGAAAACAGGTTCCTTTGGAATGGACTGACACATCTGGGGGACTCTTGGAATGGTGGCACGACCCTGGAGTTCCTCTCGCCTTTCCTGTGGAGAGCGCCTCCTCTTGAGATGCGACGGGAACGCCGGGAATTCTTTCCCTACGAAACAGGGAAAGGATCCCTCATCTCGAGCTAGTAGGCGGAAACGGGGCTCCCCTGGATGTGTGCGGGACCCACGTGCTTCCTCTCGAGTGGAGACGGCTATGTCGGGGAACTTCTTGAGTTGCAGCAAGGGTGTGAAGGACCCTTTGGAAGTTCCAGTGGTTAGACGTGATTAGCCTCGAGAAGCCTCAGCAGAAATGAGCCTCATCTCGCCTGGAGGGCAAAACCTCCTGGATTTTCTCGAGTTGCGGCAGGTGCTCTCGACTTACGACGGGGATCTCAGGGAACCGCTCTGGTGGCCTCAGGAAAGGCCAGTCCCCATGCGAGTTCCTCGGGGCCTCTCGGGATCCCTATCCCGTCGATGCCGGGGACTAAGACCTTGTGTGGAGTCGGGGCCGGAACCTGAGGATTCCTCTCCAGTGCTGACATGGATCTTGGGGTACTTCTGGAGTCTCCCCAGAGGAGTCAGTCATCGTCTCGTATGCGGGCATGCACTTGCGCTTTCCTCCAGAGCGGTAGCAGCAGTGTCACGCAGTCCGCCGCGTGGATCAAAGGATCTATGGTTTTCCCTCGAGTCTTTCCCACGAGGCTTTCCCACGAGGCTTTCCCACAGGGCTGTCCCACGTGCACACGTGTTGGGAGTCGATCCTCGGCTTGAACGTCAAGGCAGTGCAGGGAAAACAGGTTCCTTTGGAATGGACTGACACATCTGGGGGACTCTTGGAATGGTGGCACGACCCTGGAGTTCCTCTCGCCTTTCCTGTGGAGAGCGCCTCCTCTTGAGATGCGACGGGAACGCCGGGAATTCTTTCCCTACGAAACAGGGAAAGGATCCCTCATCTCGAGCTAGTAGGCGGAAACGGGGCTCCCCTGGATGTGTGCGGGACCCACGTGCTTCCTCTCGAGTGGAGACGGCTATGTCGGGGAACTTCTTGAGTTGCAGCAAGGGTGTGAAGGACCCTTTGGAAGTTCCAGTGGTTAGACGTGATTAGCCTCGAGAAGCCTCAGCAGAAATGAGCCTCATCTCGCCTGGAGGGCAAAACCTCCTGGATTTTCTCGAGTTGCGGCAGGTGCTCTCGACTTACGACGGGGATCTCAGGGAACCGCTCTGGTGGCCTCAGGAAAGGCCAGTCCCCATGCGAGTTCCTCGGGGCCTCTCGGGATCCCTATCCCGTCGATGCCGGGGACTAAGACCTTGTGTGGAGTCGGGGCCGGAACCTGAGGATTCCACTCCAGTGCTGACATGGATCTTGGGGTACTTCTGGAGTCTCCCCAGAGGAGTCAGTCATCGTCTCGTATGCGGGCATGCACTTGCGCTTTCCTCCAGAGCGGTAGCAGCAGTGTCACGCAGTCCGCCGCGTGGATCAAAGGATCTATGGTTTTCCCTCGAGTCTTTCCCACGAGGCTTTCCCACGAGGCTTTCCCACAGGGCTGTCCCACGTGCACACGTGTTGGGAGTCGATCCTCGGCTTGAACGTCAAGGCAGTGCAGGGAAAACAGGTTCCTCTGGAATGGACTGACACATCTGGGGGTCTCTTGGAATGGTGGCACGACCCTGGAGTTCCTCTCGCCTTTCCTGTGGAGAGCGCCTCCTCTTGAGATGCGACGGGAACGCCGGGAATTCTTTCCGTACGAAACAGGGAAAGGATCCCTCATCTCGAGCTAGGAGGCGGAAACGGGGCTCCCCTGGATGTGTGAGGGACCCCAAGTGCTTCCTCTCGAGTGCAGACGGGTACGTCGGGGAACTTCTTGAGTTGCAGCAATGGTGTGACGGACCCTTTGGAAGTTCCAGTGGTTAGATGTGATTGGCCTCGAGAAGCCTCAGCGAAATGGGCCTCATCTCGCCTGAAGGGCAAAACCTCCTGGATTTTCTCGAGTTGCGGCAGGTGCTCTCGACTTACGACGGGGACCTCAGGAACCGCTCTGGTGGCCTCAGGAAAGGCCAGACCCCATGCGAGTTCCTCGGGGGCCACTCGGGATTCCTCTCCCGTCGATGCCGGGGCCTAAGACCTTGTGTGGAGTCGGGGCCGGAACCTGAGGATTCCGCTCCAGTGCCGACATGGATCTTGGGGTACTTCTGGAGTCTCCCCAGGGGAGTCAGTCCTCGTCTCGAATGCGGGCATGCACTTGCGCTTTCCTCCAGAGCGGTAGCAGCAATGTCACGCAGTCCGCCGCGTGGATCAAAGGATCTATGGTTTTCCCTCGAGTCTTTCCCACGAGGCTTTCCCACGAGGCTTTCCCACAGGGCTGTCCCACGTGCACACGTGTTGGGAGTCGATCCTCGGCTTGAACGTCAAGGCAGTGCAGGGAAAACAGGTTCCTTTGGAATGGACTGACACATCTGGGGGACTCTTGGAATGGTGGCACGACCCTGGAGTTCCTCTCGCCTTTCCTGTGGAGAGCGCCTCCTCTTGAGATGCGACGGGAACGCCGGGAATTCTTTCCCTACGAAACAGGGAAAGGATCCCTCATCTCGAGCTAGTAGGCGGAAACGGGGCTCCCCTGGATGTGTGCGGGACCCACGTGCTTCCTCTCGAGTGGAGACGGCTATGTCGGGGAACTTCTTGAGTTGCAGCAAGGGTGTGAAGGACCCTTTGGAAGTTCCAGTGGTTAGACGTGATTAGCCTCGAGAAGCCTCAGCAGAAATGAGCCTCATCTCGCCTGGAGGGCAAAACCTCCTGGATTTTCTCGAGTTGCGGCAGGTGCTCTCGACTTACGACGGGGATCTCAGGGAACCGCTCTGGTGGCCTCAGGAAAGGCCAGTCCCCATGCGAGTTCCTCGGGGCCTCTCGGGATCCCTATCCCGTCGATGCCGGGGACTAAGACCTTGTGTGGAGTCGGGGCCGGAACCTGAGGATTCCTCTCCAGTGCTGACATGGATCTTGGGGTACTTCTGGAGTCTCCCCAGAGGAGTCAGTCATCGTCTCGTATGCGGGCATGCACTTGCGCTTTCCTCCAGAGCGGTAGCAGCAGTGTCACGCAGTCCGCCGCGTGGATCAAAGGATCTATGGTTTTCCCTCGAGTCTTTCCCACGAGGCTTTCCCACGAGGCTTTCCCACAGGGCTGTCCCACGTGCACACGTGTTGGGAGTCGATCCTCGGCTTGAACGTCAAGGCAGTGCAGGGAAAACAGGTTCCTTTGGAATGGACTGACACATCTGGGGGACTCTTGGAATGGTGGCACGACCCTGGAGTTCCTCTCGCCTTTCCTGTGGAGAGCGCCTCCTCTTGAGATGCGACGGGAACGCCGGGAATTCTTTCCCTACGAAACAGGGAAAGGATCCCTCATCTCGAGCTAGTAGGCGGAAACGGGGCTCCCCTGGATGTGTGCGGGACCCACGTGCTTCCTCTCGAGTGGAGACGGCTATGTCGGGGAACTTCTTGAGTTGCAGCAAGGGTGTGAAGGACCCTTTGGAAGTTCCAGTGGTTAGACGTGATTAGCCTCGAGAAGCCTCAGCAGAAATGAGCCTCATCTCGCCTGGAGGGCAAAACCTCCTGGATTTTCTCGAGTTGCGGCAGGTGCTCTCGACTTACGACGGGGATCTCAGGGAACCGCTCTGGTGGCCTCAGGAAAGGCCAGTCCCCATGCGAGTTCCTCGGGGCCTCTCGGGATCCCTATCCCGTCGATGCCGGGGACTAAGACCTTGTGTGGAGTCGGGGCCGGAACCTGAGGATTCCTCTCCAGTGCTGACATGGATCTTGGGGTACTTCTGGAGTCTCCCCAGAGGAGTCAGTCCTCGTCTCGTATGCGGGCATGCACTTGCGCTTTCCTCCAGAGCGGTAGCAGCAGTGTCACGCAGTCCGCCGCGTGGATCAAAGGATCTATGGTTTTCCCTCGAGTCTTTCCCACGAGGCTTTCCCACGAGGCTTTCCCACAGGGCTGTCCCACGTGCACACGTGTTGGGAGTCGATCCTCGGCTTGAACGTCAAGGCAGTGCAGGGAAAACAGGTTCCTTTGGAATGGACTGACACATCTGGGGGACTCTTGGAATGGTGGCACGACCCTGGAGTTCCTCTCGCCTTTCCTGTGGAGAGCGCCTCCTCTTGAGATGCGACGGGAACGCCGGGAATTCTTTCCCTACGAAACAGGGAAAGGATCCCTCATCTCGAGCTAGTAGGCGGAAACGGGGCTCCCCTGGATGTGTGCGGGACCCACGTGCTTCCTCTCGAGTGGAGACGGCTATGTCGGGGAACTTCTTGAGTTGCAGCAAGGGTGTGAAGGACCCTTTGGAAGTTCCAGTGGTTAGACGTGATTAGCCTCGAGAAGCCTCAGCAGAAATGAGCCTCATCTCGCCTGGAGGGCAAAACCTCCTGGATTTTCTCGAGTTGCGGCAGGTGCTCTCGACTTACGACGGGGATCTCAGGGAACCGCTCTGGTGGCCTCAGGAAAGGCCAGTCCCCATGCGAGTTCCTCGGGGCCTCTCGGGATCCCTATCCCGTCGATGCCGGGGACTAAGACCTTGTGTGGAGTCGGGGCCGGAACCTGAGGATTCCTCTCCAGTGCTGACATGGATCTTGGGGTACTTCTGGAGTCTCCGCAGAGGAGTCAGTCATCGTCTCGTATGCGGGCATGCACTTGCGCTTTCCTCCAGAGCGGTAGCAGCAGTGTCACGCAGTCCGCCGCGTGGATCAAAGGATCTATGGTTTTCCCTCGAGTCTTTCCCACGAGGCTTTCCCACGAGGCTTTCCCACAGGGCTGTCCCACGTGCACACGTGTTGGGAGTCGATCCTCGGCTTGAACGTCAAGGCAGTGCAGGGAAAACAGGTTCCTTTGGAATGGACTGACACATCTGGGGGACTCTTGGAATGGTGGCACGACCCTGGAGTTCCTCTCGCCTTTCCTGTGGAGAGCGCCTCCTCTTGAGATGCGACGGGAACGCCGGGAATTCTTTCCCTACGAAACAGGGAAAGGATCCCTCATCTCGAGCTAGTAGGCGGAAACGGGGCTCCCCTGGATGTGTGCGGGACCCACGTGCTTCCTCTCGAGTGGAGACGGCTATGTCGGGGAACTTCTTGAGTTGCAGCAAGGGTGTGAAGGACCCTTTGGAAGTTCCAGTGGTTAGACGTGATTAGCCTCGAGAAGCCTCAGCAGAAATGAGCCTCATCTCGCCTGGAGGGCAAAACCTCCTGGATTTTCTCGAGTTGCGGCAGGTGCTCTCGACTTACGACGGGGATCTCAGGGAACCGCTCTGGTGGCCTCAGGAAAGGCCAGTCCCCATGCGAGTTCCTCGGGGCCTCTCGGGATCCCTATCCCGTCGATGCCGGGGACTAAGACCTTGTGTGGAGTCGGGGCCGGAACCTGAGGATTCCTCTCCAGTGCTGACATGGATCTTGGGGTACTTCTGGAGTCTCCCCAGAGGAGTCAGTCATCGTCTCGTATGCGGGCATGCACTTGCGCTTTCCTCCAGAGCGGTAGCAGCAGTGTCACGCAGTCCGCCGCGTGGATCAAAGGATCTATGGTTTTCCCTCGAGTCTTTCCCACGAGGCTTTCCCACGAGGCTTTCCCACAGGGCTGTCCCACGTGCACACGTGTTGGGAGTCGATCCTCGGCTTGAACGTCAAGGCAGTGCAGGGAAAACAGGTTCCTCTGGAATGGACTGACACATCTGGGGGTCTCTTGGAATGGTGGCACGACCCTGGAGTTCCTCTCGCCTTTCCTGTGGAGAGCGCCTCCTCTTGAGATGCGACGGGAACGCCGGGAATTCTTTCCGTACGAAACAGGGAAAGGATCCCTCATCTCGAGCTAGGAGGCGGAAACGGGGCTCCCCTGGATGTGTGAGGGACCCCAAGTGCTTCCTCTCGAGTGCAGACGGGTACGTCGGGGAACTTCTTGAGTTGCAGCAATGGTGTGACGGACCCTTTGGAAGTTCCAGTGGTTAGATGTGATTGGCCTCGAGAAGCCTCAGCGAAATGGGCCTCATCTCGCCTGAAGGGCAAAACCTCCTGGATTTTCTCGAGTTGCGGCAGGTGCTCTCGACTTACGACGGGGACCTCAGGAACCGCTCTGGTGGCCTCAGGAAAGGCCAGACCCCATGCGAGTTCCTCGGGGGCCACTCGGGATTCCTCTCCCGTCGATGCCGGGGCCTAAGACCTTGTGTGGAGTCGGGGCCGGAACCTGAGGATTCCGCTCCAGTGCCGACATGGATCTTGGGGTACTTCTGGAGTCTCCCCAGGGGAGTCAGTCCTCGTCTCGAATGCGGGCATGCACTTGCGCTTTCCTCCAGAGCGGTAGCAGCAATGTCACGCAGTCCGCCGCGTGGATCAAAGGATCTATGGTTTTCCCTCGAGTCTTTCCCACGAGGCTTTCCCACGAGGCTTTCCCACAGGGCTGTCCCACGTGCACACGTGTTGGGAGTCGATCCTCGGCTTGAACGTCAAGGCAGTGCAGGGAAAACAGGTTCCTTTGGAATGGACTGACACATCTGGGGGACTCTTGGAATGGTGGCACGACCCTGGAGTTCCTCTCGCCTTTCCTGTGGAGAGCGCCTCCTCTTGAGATGCGACGGGAACGCCGGGAATTCTTTCCCTACGAAACAGGGAAAGGATCCCTCATCTCGAGCTAGTAGGCGGAAACGGGGCTCCCCTGGATGTGTGCGGGACCCACGTGCTTCCTCTCGAGTGGAGACGGCTATGTCGGGGAACTTCTTGAGTTGCAGCAAGGGTGTGAAGGACCCTTTGGAAGTTCCAGTGGTTAGACGTGATTAGCCTCGAGAAGCCTCAGCAGAAATGAGCCTCATCTCGCCTGGAGGGCAAAACCTCCTGGATTTTCTCGAGTTGCGGCAGGTGCTCTCGACTTACGACGGGGATCTCAGGGAACCGCTCTGGTGGCCTCAGGAAAGGCCAGTCCCCATGCGAGTTCCTCGGGGGCCTCTCGGGATCCCTATCCCGTCGATGCCGGGGACTAAGACCTTGTGTGGAGTCGGGGCCGGAACCTGAGGATTCCTCTCCAGTGCTGACATGGATCTTGGGGTACTTCTGGAGTCTCCCCAGGGGAGTCAGTCATCGTCTCGTATGCGGGCATGCACTTGCGCTTTCCTCCAGAGTGGTAGCAGCAGTGTCACGCAGTCCGCCGCGTGGATCAAAGGATCTATGGTTTTCCCTCGAGTCTTTCCCACGAGGCTTTCCCACGAGGCTTTCCCACAGGGCTGTCCCACGTGCACACGTGGTGGGAGTCGATCCTCGGCTTGAACGTCAAGGCAGTGCAGGGAAAACAGGTTCCTCTGGAATGGACTGACACATCTGGGGGTCTCTTGGAATGGTGGCACGACCCTGGAGTTCCTCTCGCCTTTCCTGTGGAGAGCGCCTCCTCTTGAGATGCGACGGGAACGCCGGGAATTCTTTCCGTACGAAACAGGGAAAGGATCCCTCATCTCGAGCTAGGAGGCGGAAACGGGGCTCCCCTGGATGTGTGAGGGACCCCAAGTGCTTCCTCTCGAGTGCAGACGGGTACGTCGGGGAACTTCTTGAGTTGCAGCAATGGTGTGACGGACCCTTTGGAAGTTCCAGTGGTTAGATGTGATTGGCCTCGAGAAGCCTCAGCGAAATGGGCCTCATCTCGCCTGAAGGGCAAAACCTCCTGGATTTTCTCGAGTTGCGGCAGGTGCTCTCGACTTACGACGGGGACCTCAGGAACCGCTCTGGTGGCCTCAGGAAAGGCCAGACCCCATGCGAGTTCCTCGGGGCCCACTCGGGATTCCTCTCCCGTCGATGCCAGGGCCTAAGACCTTGTGTGGAGTCGAGGCCGGATCCTGGGGATTCCTCTCCAGTGCTGACATGGATCTAGGGGTACTTCTGGAGTCTCCCCAGGGGAGTCAGTCCTCGTCTCGTATGCGGGCATGCACTTGCGCTTTCCTCCAGAGCGGTAGCAGCAGTGTCACGCAGTCCGCCGCGTGGATCAAAGGATCTATGGTTTTCCCTCGAGTCTTTCCCACGAGGCTTTCCCACGAGGCTTTCCCACAGGGCTGTCCCACGTGCACACGTGTTGGGAGTCGATCCTCGGCTTGAACGTCAAGGCAGTGCAGGGAAAACAGGTTCCTTTGGAATGGACTGACACATCTGGGGGACTCTTGGAATGGTGGCACGACCCTGGAGTTCCTCTCGCCTTTCCTGTGGAGAGCGCCTCCTCTTGAGATGCGACGGGAACGCCGGGAATTCTTTCCCTACGAAACAGGGAAAGGATCCCTCATCTCGAGCTAGTAGGCGGAAACGGGGCTCCCCTGGATGTGTGCGGGACCCACGTGCTTCCTCTCGAGTGGAGACGGCTATGTCGGGGAACTTCTTGAGTTGCAGCAAGGGTGTGAAGGACCCTTTGGAAGTTCCAGTGGTTAGACGTGATTAGCCTCGAGAAGCCTCAGCAGAAATGAGCCTAATCTCGCCTGGAGGGCAAAACCTCCTGGATTTTCTCGAGTTGCGGCAGGTGCTCTCGACTTACGACGGGGATCTCAGGGAACCGCTCTGGTGGCCTCAGGAAAGGCCAGTCCCCATGCGAGTTCCTCGGGGGCCTCTCGGGATTCCTCTCCCGTCGATGCCGGGGCCTAAGACCTTGTGTGGAGTCGGGGCCGGAACCTGAGGATTCCTCTCCAGTGCTGACATGGATCTTGGGGTACTTCTGGAGTCTCCCCAGGGGAGTCAGTCCTCGTCTCGAATGCGGGCATGCACTTGCGCTTTCCTCCAGAGCGGTAGCAGCAGTGTCACGCAGTCCGCCGCGTGGATCAAAGGATCTATGGTTTTCCCTCGAGTCTTTCCCACGAGGCTTTCCCACGAGGCTTTCCCACAGGGCTGTCCCACGTGCACACGTGGTGGGAGTCGATCCTCGGCTTGAACGTCAAGGCAGTTCAGGGAAAACAGGCTCCTCTGTAATGGACTGACACATCTGGGGGTCTCTTGGAATGGTGGCACGACTCTGGAGATCCTCTCCCGTTTTCTGTTGAGGGCGCCTCCTCTTGAGATGCGACGGGAACGCCGGGAATTCTTTCCCTACAAAACAGGGAAAGGATCCCTCATCTCGAGCTACGAGGCGGAAACGGGGCTCCCCTGGATGTGTGCGGGAACCTCGTGCTTCCTCTCGAGTGGAGACGGTCATGTCGGGGAACTTCTTGAGTTGCAGCAAGGGTGTGAAGGACCCTTTGGAAGTTCCAGTGGTTAGATGTGATTAGCCTCGAGAAGCCTCAGCGGAAATGGGCCTCATCTCGCCTGGAGGGCAAAACCTCCTGGAATTTCTCGAGTTGCGGCAGGTGCTCTCGACTTACGACGGGGACCTCAGGGACCCTCTCTGGTGGCCTCAGGAAAGGCCAGTCCCCATGCGAGTTCCTCGGGGGCCTCTCGGGAATCCTTTCCCGTCGATGCCGGTGCCTAAGACCTTGTGTGGAGTCGGGGCCGGAACCTGAGGATTCCTCTCCAGTGCTGACATGGATCTAGGGGTACTTTTGGAGTCTCCCCAGGGGAGTCAGTCCTCGTCTCGAATGCGGGCATGCACTTGAGCTTTCCTCCAGAGCGGTAGCAGCAGTGTCACGCAGTCCGCCGCGTGGATCAAAGGATCTATGGTTTTCCCTCGAGTCTTTCCCACGATTCTTTCCCACGAGGCTTTCCCACAGGGCTGTCCCACGGGCACACGTGGTGGGAGTCGATCCTCGGCTTGAACGTCAAGGCAGTGCAGGGAAAACAGGTTCCTCTGGAATGGACTGACACATCTGGGGGACTCTTGGAATGGTGGCACGACCCTGGAGTTCCTCTCGCCTTACCTGTGGAGAGCGCCTCCTCTTGAGATGCGTCGGGAACGCCGGGAATTCGTTCCCTACAAAACAGGGAAAGGATCCCTCATCTCGAGCTAGGAGGCGGAAACGGGGCTCCCCTGGATGTGTGCGGGACCCTCGTGCTTCCTCTCGAGTGGAGACGGGTATGTCGGGGAACCTCTTGAGTTGCAGCAAGCGTGTGAAGGACCTTTTGGAAGTTCCAGTGGTTAGATGTGATTAGCCTCGAGAAGCCTCAGCGGAAATGGGCCTCATCTCGCCTGGAGGGCAAAACCTCCTGGAATTTCTCGAGTTGCGGCAGGTGCTCTCGACTTACGACGGGGACCTCAGGGACCCGCTCTGGTGGCCTCAGGAAAGGCCAGTCCCCATGTGAGTTCCTCGGGGGCCTCTCGGGATTCCTCTCCCGTCGATGCCGGTGCCTAAGACCTTGTGTGGAGTCGTGGCCAGAACCTGAGTATTCCTCTCCAGTGCTGACATGGACCTTGGAGTACTTCTGGAGTCTCCCCAGGGGAGTCAGTCCTCGTCTCGAATGCGGGCATGCACTTGCGCTTTCCTCCAGAGCGGTAGCAGCAGTGTCACGCAGTCTGCCGCATGGATCAAAGGATCTATGGTTTTCCCTAGAGTCTTTCCCACGAGGCTTTCCCACGAGGCTTTCCCACAGGGCTGTCCCACGTGCACACGTGGTGGGAGTCGATCGTCGGCTTGAACGTCAAGGCAGTGCAGGGAAAACAGGTTCCTCTGGAATGGACTGACACATCTGGGGGACTCTTGGAATGGTGCCACGACCCTGGAGTTCCTCTCGCCTTACCTGTGGAGAGCGCCTCCTCTTGAGATGCGACGGGAACGCCGGGAATTCTTTCCCTACGAAACAGGGAAAGGATCCCTCATCTCGAGCTAGGAGGCGGAAACGGGACTCCCCTGGATGTGTGCGGGACCCTCGTGCTTCCTCTCGAGTGGAGACGGGTATGTCGGGGAACCTCTTGAGTTGCAGCAAGCGTGTGAAGGACCTTTTGGAAGTTCCAGTGGTTAGATGTGATTAGCCTCGAGAAGCCTCAGCGGAAATGGGCCTCATCTCGCCTGGAGGGCAAAACCTCCTGGAATTTCTCGAGTTGCGGCAGGTGCTCTCGACTTACGACTGGGACCTCAGGGACCCGCTCTGGTGGCCTCAGGAAAGGCCAGTCCCCATGCGAGTTCCTCGGGGGCCTCTCGGGATTCCTCTCCCGTCGATGCCGGGGCCTAAGACCTTGTGTGGAGTCGGGGCCGGAACCTGAGGATTGCTCTCCAGTGCTGACGTGGATCTTGGGGTACTTCTGGAGTCTCCCCGGGGGAGTCAGTCCTCGTCTCGAATGCGGGCATGCACTTGCGCTTTCCTCCAGAGCGGTAGCAGCAGTGTCACGCAGTCCGCTGCGTTGATCAAAGGATCTATGGTTTACCCACGAGTCTTTCCCACGAAGCTTACCCACGAGGCTTTCCCACAGGGCTGTCCCACGTCAACACGTGGTGGGAGTCGATCCTCGGCTTGAACGTCAAGGCAGTGCAGGGAAAACAGGTTCCTCTGGAATGGACTGACACATCTGGGGGACTCTTGGAATGGTGGCACGACCCTGGAGTTCCTCTCGCCTTTCCTGTGGAGAGCGCCTCCTCTTGAGATGCGACGGGAACGCCGGGAATTCTTTCCCTAAGAAACAGGGAAAGGACACCTCATCTCGAGCTAGGAGGCGGAATCGGGGCTCCCCTGGATGTGTGTGGGACCCTCATGCTTCCTCTCGAGTGGAGACGGGTATGTCGGGGAATTTCTTAGGTTGCAGCAAGGGTGTGAAGGACCCTTTGGAAGTTCCAGTGGTTAGACGTGATTGGCCTCGAGAAGCCTCAGCGGAAATGGGCCTCATCTCGCCTGGAGGGCAAAACCTCCTGGATTTTTTCGAGTTGCGACAGGTGCTCTCGACTTACGACGGGGACCTCAGGGACCCGCTCTGGTGGCCTCAGGAAAGGCCAGTCCCCATGCGAGTTCCTCGGGGGCCTCTCGGGATTCCTCTCCCATCGATGCCGGGGCCTAAGACCTTGTGTGGAGTAGGGGCCGGAACCTGAGGATTCCTCTCCAGTCCTGACATGGATCTTGGAGTACTTCTGGAGTCTCCCCAGGGGAGTCAGTCCTCGTCACGAATGCGGGCATGCACTTGCGCTTTCCTCCAGAGCGGTAGCAGCAGTGTCACGCAGTCCGCCGCGTGGATCAAAGGATCTATGGTTTTCCCTCTAGTCTTTCCCACGAGGCTTTCCCACGAGGCTTTCCCACAGGGCTGTCCCACGTGCAGACGTGGTGGGAGTCGATCCTCGGCTTGAACGTCAAGGAAGGGCAGGGAAAACAGGTTCCTCTAAAATGGACTGACACATCTGAGGGTCTCTTGGAATGGTGGCACGACCCTGGAGTTCCTCTAGCCTTTCCTGTGGAGAGCGCCTCCTCTTGAGATGCGACGGGAACGCCGGGAATTCTTTCCCTACGAAAGAGGGAAAGGATCCCTCATCTCGAGCTAGGAGGCGGAAACGGGGCTCCCCTGGATGTTTGCGGGAACCCACGTGCTTCCTCTCGAGTCCAGACGGGTATGTCGCGGAACTCCTTGAGTTGCAGCAAGGGTGTGAAGGACCCTTTGGAAGTTCCAGTGGTTAGACGTGATTAGCCTCGAGAAGCCTCAGCGGAAATGGGCCTCATCGTGCCTGGAGGGCAAAACCTCCTGGTTTTTCTCGAGTTGCGTCAGGTGCTCTCGACTTACGACGGGGACCTCAGGGACCCGCTCTGGTGGCCGCAGGAAAGGCCAGTCCCCATGCGAGTTCCTCGGGGGCCTCTCGGGATTCTTCTCCCGTCGATGCCGGGGCCTAAGACCTTGTGTGGAGTCGGGGCCGGAACCTGAGGATTCCTCTCCAGTGCTGACATGTATCTTGGGGTACTTCTGGAGTCTCCCCAGGGGAGTCAGTCCTCGTTTCGAATGCGGGCATGCACTTGCGCTTTCCTCCAGAGCGGTAGCAGCAATGTCACGCAGTCTGCCGCGTGGATCAAAGGATCTATGGTTTTCCCTCGAGTCTTTCCCACGAGGCTTTCCCACGAGGCTTTCCCACAATGCTGTCCCACGTGCACACGTGGTGGGAGTCGATCCTCGGCTTGAACGTCAAGGCAGTGCAGGGAAAACAGGTTCCTCTGGAATGGACTGACATATCTGGGGGACTCTTGGAATGGTGGCACGACCCTGAAGTTCCTCTCGCCTTTCCTGTGGAGAGCGCCTCCTCTTGAGATGCGACGGGAACGCCGGGAATTCTTTCCCTACGAAACAGGGAAAGGTCCCTCATCTCGAACTAGGAGGCGGAAACGGGGCTCCCCTGGATGTGTGCGGAACCCCACGTGCTTCCTCTCTAGTGGAGACGGGAATGTCGCGGAACTGATTGTGTTGCAGCAAGGGTGTGAAGGACCCTTTGGAAGTTCCAGTGGTTAGATGTGATTAGCTTCGAGAAGCCTCAGCGGAAATGGGCCTCATCTCGCCTGGAGGGCAAAACCTCCTGGATTTTCTCGAGTTGCGGCAGGTGCTCTCGACTTACGACGGGGACCACAGGGACCCGCTCTGGTGGCCTCAGGAAAGGCCAGTCCCCATGAGAGTTCCTCGGGGGCCTCTCGGGATTCCTCTCCCGTCGATGCTGGGGACTAAGACGTTGTGTGGAGTCGGGGCCGGAACCTGAGGATTCCTCTCCAGTGCTGACATGGATCTTGGGGTACTTCTGGAGTCTCCCCTGGGGAGTCAGTCCTCGTCTCGAATTCGGGCATGCACTTGCGCTTACCTCCAGAGCGGTAGCAGCAGTGTCACGCAGTCCGCCGCGTGGATCAAAGGATCTATGGTTTTCCCTCGAGTCTTTCCCACGAGGCTTTCCCACGAGGCTTTCCCACAGGGCTGTCCCACGTGCACACGTGGTGGGAGTCGATCCTCGGCTTGAACGTCAAGGCAGTGCAGGGAAAAGAGGTTCCTCTGTAATGGACTGACACATCTGGGGGTCTCGTGGAATGGTGGCACGACTCTGGAGATCCTCTCCCCTTTCCTGTTGAGAGCGCCTCCTCTTGACATGCGACGGGAACGACGGGAATTCTTTCCCTACGAAACAGGGAAAGGATCCCTCATCTCGAGCTACGAGGCGGAAACGGGGCTCCCATGGATGTGTGCGGGACCCCACGTGCTTCCTCTCCAGTGAGACGGGTATGTCGGGGATCTTCTTGAGTTGCAGTAAGGGTGTGAAGGACCCTTTGGAAGTTCCAGAGGTTAGATGTGATTAGCCTCGAGAAGCCTGAGCGGAAATGGGCCTCATCTCGCCTGGAGGGCAAAACCTCCTGGATTTTCTCGAGTTGCGGCAGGTGCTCTCGACTTACGACGGGGACCTCAGGGACCCGCTCTGGTGGCCTCAGGAAAGGCCAGTCCCCATGCGAGTTCCTCGGGGGCCTCTCGGGATTCCTCTCCCGTCGATGCCGGGGCCTAAGACCTTGTGTGGAGTCGGGGCCGGAACCTGAGGATTCCTCTCCAGTGCTGACATGGATCTTGGGGTACTTTTGGAGTCTCCCCAGGGGAGTCAGTCCTCGTCTCGAATGCGGGCATGCACTTGCGCTTTCCTCCAGAGCGGTAGCAGCAGTGTCACGCAGTCTGCCGCGTGGATCAAAGGATCTATGGTTTCCCCTCGAGTCTTTCCCACGAGGCTTTCCCACGAGGCTTTCCCACGAGGCTTTCCCACAGGGCTGTCCCACGTGCACACGTGGTGGGACTCGATCCTCGGCTTGAACGTCAAGGCAGTGCAGGGAAAACAGGCTCCTCTGTAATGGACTGACACATCTGGGGGTCTCTTGGAATGGTGGCACGACTCTGGAGATCCTCTCCCCTTTCCTGTTGAGGGCGCCTCCTCTTGAGATGCGACGGGAACGCCGGGAATTCTTTCCCTACAAAACAGGGAAAGGATCCCTCATCTCGAGCTACGAGGCGGAAACGGGGCTCCCCTGGATGTGTGCGGGAACCTCGTGCTTCCTCTCGAGTGGAGACAGTTATGTCGGGGAACTTCTTGAGTTGCAGTAAGGGTGTGAAGGACCCTTTGGAAGTTCCAGTGGTTAGATGTGATTAGCCTCGAGAAGCCTCAGCGGAAATGGGCCTCATCTCGCCTGGAGGGCAAAACCTCCTGGATTTTCTGGAGTTGCGGCAGGTGCTCTCGACTTACAACGGGGACCTCAGGGACCCGCTCTGGTGGCCTCAGGAAAGGCCAGTCCCATGCGAGTTCCTCGGGGGCCTCTCGGGATTCCTCTCCCGTCGATGCCCGGGCCTAAGACCTTGTGTGGAGTAGGGGCCGGAACCTGAGGATTCCTCTCCAGTGCTGACATGGATCTTGGGGTACTTTTTGAGTCTCCCCAGGGGAGTCAGTCCTCGTCTCGAATGCGGGCATGCACTTGCACTTTCCTCCAGAGCGGTAGCAGCAGTGTCACGCAGTCTGCCGCGTGGATCAAAGGATCTATGGTTTCCCCTCGAGTCTTTCCCACGAGGCTTTCCCACGAGGCTTTCCCACGAGGCTTTCCCACAGGGCTGTTCCACGTGCACACGTGGTGGGAGTCGATCCTCGGCTTGAACGTCAAGGCAGTGCAGGGAAAACAGGCTCCTCTGTAATGGACTGACACATCTGGGGTCTCTTGGAATGGTGGCACGACTCTGGAGATCCTCTCCCCTTTCCTGTTGAGGGCACCTCCTCTTGAGATGCGACGGGAACGCCGGGAATTCTTTCCCTACAAAACAGGGAAAGGATCCCTCATCTCGAGCTACGAGGCGGAAACGGGGCTCCCCTGAATGTGTGCGGGAACCTCGTGCTTCCTCTCGAGTGGAGACAGTTATGTCGGGGAACTTCTTGAGTTGCAGTAAGGGTGTGAAGGACCCTTTGGAAGTTCCAGTGGTTAGATGTGATTAGCCTCGAGAAGCCTCAGCGGAAATGGGCCTCATCTCGCCTGGAGGGCAAAACCTCCTGGATTTTCTGGAGTTGCGGCAGGTGCTCTCGACTTACGACGGGGACCTCAGGGACCCGCTCTGGTGGCCTCAGGAAAGGCCAGTCCCCATGCGAGTTCCTCGGGGGCCTCTCGGGATTCCTCTCCCGTCGATGCCGGGGCCTAAGACCTTGTGTGGAGTAGGGGCCGGAACCTGAGGATTCCTCTCCAGTGCTGACATGGATCTTGGGGTACTTTTTGAGTCTCCCCAGGGGAGTCAGTCCTCGTCTCGAATGCGGGCATGCACTTGCGCTTTCCTCCAGAGCGGTAGCAGCAGTGTCACGCAGTCTGCCGCGTGGATCAAAGGATCTATGGTTTTCCCTCGAGTCTTTCCCACGAGGCTTTCCCACGAGGCTTTCCCACAGGGCTGTCCCACGTGCACACGTGGTGGGAGTCGATCCTCGGCTTGAACGTCAAGGCAGTGCAGGGAAAACATGTTCCTCTGGAATGGACTGACACATCTGGGGGACTCTTGGAATGGTGGCACGACCCTGGAGTTCCTCTCGCCTTTCCTGTGGAGAGCGCCTCCTCTTGAGATGCGACGGGAACGCCGGGAATTCTTTCCCTACGAAACAGGGAAAGGATCCCTCATCTCGAGCTAGGAGGCGGAAACGGGGCTCCCCTGGATGTGTGCGGGACCCTCGTGCTTCCTCTCGAGTGGAGACGGGTATGTCGGGGAACTTCTTGAGTTGCAGCAAGGGTGTGAAGGACCTTTTGGAAGTTCCAGTGGTTAGATGTGATTAGCCTCGAGAAGCCTCAGCGGAAATGGGCCTCATCTCGCATGGAGCGCAAAACCTCCGGGAATTTCTCGAGTTGCGGCAGGTGCTCTCGACTTACGACGGGGACCTCAGGGACCCGCTCTGGTGGCCTCAGGAAAGGCCAGTCCCCATGCGAGTTCCTCGGGGGCCTCTCGGGATTCCTCTCCCGTCGATGCCGGGGCCTAAGACCTTGTGTGGAGTCGGGGCCGGAACCTGAGGATTCCTCTCCAGTGCTGACATGGATCTTGGGGTACTTCTGGAGTCTCCCCATGGGAGTCAGTCCTCGTCTCCAATGCGGGCATGCACTTGGGCTTTCCTCCAGAGCGGTAGCAGCAGTGTCACGCAGTCCGCCGCGTGGATCAAAGGATCTATGGTTTTCCCTCGAGTCTTTCCCACGAGGCTTTCCCACGAGGCTTTCCCACGAGGCTTTCCCACAGGGCTGTCCCACGTGCACACGTGGTGGGAGTCGATCCTCGTCTTGAACGTCAAGGCAGTGCAGGGAAAACAGGTTCCTCTGGAATGGACTGACACATCTGGGGGACTCTTGGAATGGTGGCACGACCCTGGAGTTCCTCTCGCCTTTCCTGTGGAGAGCGCCTCCTCTTGAGATGCGACGGGAACGCCGGGATTCTTTCCCTACGAAACAGGGAAAGGAACCCTCATCTCGAGCTAAGAGGCGGAAACGGGGCTCCCCTGGATGTGTGCGGGACCCTCGTGCTTCCTCTCGAGTGGAGACGGGTATGTCGGGGAACTTCTTGAGTTGCAGCAAGGGTGAGAAGGACCCTTTGGATGTTCCAGTGGTTAGATGTGATTAGCCTCGAGAAGCCTCAGCGGAAATGGGCCTCATCTCGCCTGGAGGGCAAAACCTCCTGGATTTTCTCGAGTTGCAGCAGGTGCTCTCGACTTACGACGGGGACCTCAGCGACCCGCTCTGGTGGCCTCAGGAAAGGCCAGTCCTCATGCGAGTTCCTCGGGGGCCTCTCGGGATTCCTCTCCCGTCGATGCCGGGGCCTAAGACCTTGTGTGGAGTGAGGGCAGGAACCTGAGTATTACTCTCCAGTGCTGACATGGATCTTGGGGTACTTCTGGAGTCTCCCCAGAGGAGTCAGTCCTCGTCTCGAATGCGGGCATGCACTTGCGCTTTCTTCCAGAGCGGTAGCAGCTGTGTCACGCAGTCCGCCGCGTGGAACAAAAGCACTATGGTTTTCCCTCGAGTCTTTCCCACGAGGCTTTCCCACAGGGCTGTCCCACGTGCACACGTGGTGGGAGTCGATCCTCGGCTTGAACGTCAAGGCAGTGCAGGGAAAACAGGTTCCTCTGGAATGGACTGACATATCTGGGGGACTCTTGGAATGGTGGCACGACCCTGGAGATCCTCTCGCCTTTCCTGTGGAGAGCGCCTCCTCTTGAGATGCGACGGGAACGCCGGGAATTCTTTCCCTACGAAACAGGGAAAGGATCCCTCATCTCGAGCTAGGAGGCGGAAACGGGCCTCCCCTGGATGTGTGCGGGACCCCACGTGCTTCCTCTCGAGTGGAGACGGGTATGTCGGGGAACTTCTTGAGTTGCAGCAAGGGTGTGAACGACCCTTTGGAAGTTCCAGTGGTTAGACGTGATTAGCCTCGAGAAGCCTCAGCGGAAATGGGCCTCATCTCGCCTGGAGGGCAAAACCTCCTGGATTTTCTCGAGTTGCGGCAGGTGCTCTCGACTTACGACGGGGACCTCAGGGACCCGCTCTGGTGGCCTCAGGAAAGGCCAGTCCCCATGCGAGTTCCTCGGGGGCCTCTCGGGATTCCTCTCCCGTCGATGCCGGGGCCTAAGACCCTGTGTGGAGTAGGGGCCGGAACCTGAGGATTCCTCTCCAGTGCTGACATGGATCTTGGGGTACTTTTGGAGTCTCCCCAGGGGAGTCAGTCCTCGTCTCGAATGCGGGCATGCACTTGCGCTTTCCTCCAGAGCGGTAGCAGCAGTGTCACGCAGTCTGCCGCGTGGATCAAAGGATCTATGGTTTCCCCTCGAGTCTTTCCCACGAGGCTTTCCCACGAGGCTTTCCCACGAGGCTTTCCCACAGGGCTGTTCCACGTGCACACGTGGTGGGAGTCGATCCTCGGCTTGAACGTCAAGGCAGTGCAGGGAAAACAGGTTCCTCTGGAATGGACTGACACATCTGGGGGTCTCTTGGAATGGTGGCACGACTCTGGAGATCCTCTCCCCTTTCCTGTTGAGGGCGCCTCCTCTTGAGATGCGACGGGAACGCCGGGAATTCTTTCCCTACAAAACAGGGAAAGGATCCCTAATCTCGAGCTACGAGGCGGAAACGGGGCTCCCCTGGATGTGTGCGGGAACCTCGTGCTTCCTCTCGAGTGGAGACGGTTATGTCGGGGAACTTCTTGAGTTGCAGCAAGGGTGTGAAGGACCCTTTGGAAGTTCCAGTGGTTAGATGTGATTAGCCTCGAGAAGCCTCAGCGGAAATGGGCCTCATCTCGCCTGGAGGGCAAAACCTCCTGGAATTTCTCGAGTTGCGGCAGGTGCTCTCGACTTACGACGGGGACCTCAGGGACCCTCTCTGGTGGCCTCAGGAAAGGCCAGTCCCCATGCGAGTTCCTCGGGGGCCTCTCGGGAATCCTTTCCCGTCGATGCCGGGGCCTAAGACCTTGTGTGGAGTCGGGGCCGGAACCTGAGGATTCCTCTCCAGTGCTGACATGGATCTTGGGGTACTTCTGGAGTCTCCCCATGGGAGTCAGTCCTCGTCTCCAATGCGGGCATGCACTTGGGCTTTCCTCCAGAGCGGTAGCAGCAGTGTCACGCAGTCCGCCGCGTGGATCAAAGGATCTATGGTTTTCCCTCGAGTCTTTCCCACGAGGCTTTCCCACGAGGCTTTCCCACGAGGCTTTCCCACAGGGCTGTCCCACGTGCACACGTGGTGGGAGTCGATCCTCGGCTTGAACGTCAAGGCAGTGCAGGGAAAACAGGTTCCTCTGGAATGGACTGACACATCTGGGGGACTCTTGGAATGGTGGCACGACCCTGGAGTTCCTCTCGCCTTACCTGTGGAGAGCGCCTCCTCTTGAGATGCGACGGGAACGCCGGGAATTCTTTCCCTACGAAACAGGGAAAGGATCCCTCATCTCGAGCTAGGAGGCGGAAACGGGGCTCCGCTGGATGTGTGCGGGACCCCAAGTGCTTCCTCTCGAGTGGAGACGGGTATGTCGGGGAACTTCTTGAGTTGCAGCAAGGGTGTGAACGACCCTTTGGAAGTTCCAGTGGTTAGACGTGATTAGCCTCGAGAAGCCTCAGCGGAAATGGGCCTCATCTCGCCTGGAGGGCAAAACCTCCTGGATTTTCTCGATTTGCGGCAGGTGCTCTCGACTTACGACGGGGACCTCAGGGACCCGCTCTGGTGGCCTCAGGAAAGGCCAGTCCCCATGCGAGTTCCTCAGGGGCCTCTCGGGATTCCCCTCCCGTCGATGCCGGGCCCTAAGACCTTGTGTGGAGTCGGGGCTGGAACCTGAGGATTCCTATCCAGTGCTGACATGGATCTTGGGGTACTTCTGGAGTCTCCCCAGGGGAGTCAGTCCTCGTCTCGAATGCGGCATGCACTTGCGCTTTCCTCCAGAGCGGTAGCAGCAGTGTCAGGCAGTCCGCCTCTTAGATCAAAGGATCTATGGTTCTCCCTCGAGTCTTTCCCACGAGGCTTTCCCACAGGGCTGTCCCACGTGCAAACGTGGTGGGAGTCTATCCTCGGCTCGAACGTCAAGGCAGTGCAGGGAAAACAGGTTCCTCTGTAATGGACTGACACATCTGGGGGTCTCTTGGAATGGTGGCACGACCCTGGAGTTCCTCTCGCCTTTCCTGTGGAGAGCGCCTCCTCTTGAGATGGGACGGGAACGCCGGGAATTCTTTCCCTACGAAACAGGGAAAGGATCCCTCATCTCGAGCTAGGAGGCGGAAACGGGGCTCCCCTGGATGTGTGCGGGACCCCACGTGCTTCCTCTCGAGTGGAGACGGGTATGTCGCGGAACTGCTTGAGTTGCAGCAAGGGTGTGAACGTCCCTTTGGAAGTTCCAGTGGTTAGATTTGATTAGCCTCGAGAAGCCTCAGCGGAAATTGGCCTCATCTCGCCTTGAGGGCAAAACCTCCTGGATTTTCTCGAGTTGCGGCAGGTGCTCTCGATTACGACGGGGACCTCAGGGACCCGCTCTGGTGGCCTCAGGAAAGGCCAGTCCCCATGCAAGTTCCTCGGGGGCCTCTCGGGATTCTTCTCCCGTCGATGCCGGGGCCTAAGACCTTGTGTGGAGTCGGGGCCGGAACCTGAGGATTCCTCTCCAGTGCTGACATGGACCTTGGGGTACTTCTGGAGTCTCCCCAGGGGAGTCAGTCCTCGTCTCGAATGCGGGCATGCACTTGCGCTTTCCTCCAGAGCGGTAGCAGCAGTGTCACGCAGTCCGCCGCGTGGATCAAAGGATCTATGGTTTTCCCTCGATTCTTTCCCACGAGGCTTTCCCACGAGGCTTTCCCACAGGGCTGTCCCACGTGCACACGTGGTGGGAGTCGATCCTCGGCTTGAACGTCATGGCAGTGCAGGGAAAACAGGTTCCTCTGGAATGGACTGACACATCTGGGGGACTCTTGGAATGGTGGCACGACCCTGGAGTTCCTCTCGCCTTTCCTGTGGAGAGCGCCTCCACTTGAGATGCGACGGGAACGCAGGGAATTCTTTCCCTACAAAACAGGGAAAGGATCCCTCATCTCGAGCTAGGAGGCGGAAACGGGGCTCCCCTGGACGTGTGCGGGACCCTCGTGTTTCCACTCGAGTGGAGACGGGTATGTCGGGGAACCTCTTGAGTTGCAGCAAGCGTGTGAAGGACCTTTTGGAAGTTCCAGTGGTTAGATGTGATTAGCCTCGAGAAGCCTCAGCGGAAATGGGCCTCATCTCGCCTGGAGGGCAAAACCGCCTGGATTTTCTAGAGTTGCGGCAGGTGCTCTCGACTTACGACGAGGACCTCAGGGACCCGCTCTGGTGGCCTCAGGAAAGGCCAGTCCCCATGCGAGTTCCTCTGGGGATTCCTCTCCCGTCGATGCCGGGGCTTAAGACCTTGTGTGGAGTCGGGGCCGGAACCTGAGGATTCCTCTCCAGTGCTGACATGGATCTTGGGGTACTTCTGGAGTCTCCCCAGGGGAGTCAGTCCTCGTCTCGAATGCGGGCATGCACTTGCGCTTTCCTCCAGAGCGGTAGCAGCAGTGTCACGCAGTCCGCCGCATGGATCAAAGGATCTATGGTTTTCCCTCGAGTCTTTCCCACGAGGCTTTCCCACGAGGCTTACCCATAGGGCTGTCCCACGTGCACACGTGGTGGGAGTCGATCCTTGGCTTGAACGTCAAGGCAGTGCAGGGAAAACAGGTTCCTCTGGAATGGACTGACACATCTTGGGGACTCTTGGAATGGTGGCACGACCCTGGAGTTCCTCTCGCCTTTCCTGTGGAGAGCGCCTCCTCTTGAGATGCGACGGGAACGCCGGGAATTCTTTCCCTACAAAACAGGGAAAGGATCCCTAATCTCGAGCTAGGAGGCGGAAACGGGGCTCCCCTGGATGTGTGCGGGACACCACGTGCTTCCTCTCGAGTGGAGACGGGTATGTCGGGGAACTTTTAGAGTTGCAGCAAGGGTGTGAAGGACCCTTTGGAAGTTCCAGTGGTTAGATGTGATTGGCCTCGAGAAGCCTCAGCGGAAATGGGCCTCATCTCGCCTGGAGTGCAAAACCTCCTGGATTTTCTCGAGTTGCGGCAGGTGCTCTCGACTTACGACGGGGACCTCAGGGACCCGCTCTGGTGGCCTCAGGAAAGGCCAGTCCCCATGCGAGTTCCTCGGGGGCCTCTCGGGATTCTTCTCCCGTCGATGCCAGGGCCTAAGACCTTGTGTGGAGTCGGGGCCGGAACCTTAGGATTCCTCTCCATTGCTGACATGGATCTTGGGGTACTTCTGGAGTCTCCCCAGGGGAGTCAGTCCTCGTCTCGAATGCGGGCATGCACTTGCGCTTTCCTCCAGAGCGGTAGCAGCAGTGTCACGCAGTCCGCCGCGTGGATCAAAGGATCTATGGGTTTTCCCTCGAAGTCTTTCCCACGAGGCTTTCCAACGAGGCTTTTCCCACAGGGCTGTCCCACGTGCACACGTGTGTGGGAGTCGATCCTCGGCTTGAGACGTCAAGGCAGTGCCAGGGAAAACAGGTTCCTCTTGGAATGGACATGACACATCTGGGGACTCTTGGAATGGTGGGGCACGACCCTGGCAGTTCCTCTCGCCTTTCCCTGTGGAGAGCGCCTCCTCTCTTGAGATGCGACGGGAACGCCTGGGAATTCTTTCCCTAAGAAACAGGGAAAGGATCCCTCATCTCGAGCTAGGAGGCGGAAACGGGGCTCCCCTGGATGTGTGCGGACCCTCGTGCTTCCTCTCGAGTGGAGACGGGTATGTCGGGGAACTTCTTGAGTTGCAGCAAGGGTGAGAAGGACCCTTTGGATGTTCCAGTGGTTAGATGTGATTAGCCTCGAGAAGCCTCAGCAGAAATGGGCCTCATCTCGCCTGGAGGGCAAAACCTCCTGGATTTTCTCGAGTTGCGGCAGGTGCTCTCGACTTACGACGGGGACCTCAGGGACCCGCTCTGGTGGCCTCAGGAAAGGCCAGTCCCCATGCGAGTTCCTCGGGGGCCTCTCGGGATTCCTTTCCCGTCGATGCCGGGGCCTAAGACCTTGTGTGGAGTCGGGGCCGGAACCTGAGGATTCCTCTCCAGTGCTGACATGGATCTTGGGGTACTTCTGGAGTCTCCCCAGGGGAGTAAGTCCTCGTCTCGAATGCGGGCATGCACTTGCGCTTTCCTCCAGGGCGGTAGCAGCAGTGTCACGCAGTCCGCCGCGTGGATCAAAGGATCTATGGCTTTCCCTCGAGTCTTTCCCACGAGGCTTTCCCACGAGGCTTTCCCACAGGGCTGTCCCACGTGCACACGTGGTGGGAGTCGATCCTCGGCTTGAACGTCAAGGCAGTGCAGGGAAAACAGGTTCCTCTGGAATGGACTGACACATCTGGGGGACTCTTGGAATGGTGGCACGACCCTGGAGTTCCTCTCGCCTTTCCTGTGGAGAGCGCCTCCACTTGAGATGCGACGGGAACGCCGGGAATTCTTTCCCTACGAAACAGGGAAAGGATCCCTCATCTCGAGCTAGGAGGCGGAAACGGGGCTCCCCTGGATGTGTGCGGGACCCCCTTGCTTCCTCTCGAGTGGAGACGGGTATGTCGGGGAACTTCTTGAGTTGCAGCAAGGGTGTGAAGGACACTTTGGAAGTTCCAGTGGTTAGGTTTGATTAGCCTCGAGAAGCCTCAGCGGAAATGGGCCTCATTTCGCCTGGAGGGCAAAACCTCCTGGATTTTCTCGAGTTGCGGCAGGTGCTCTCGACTTACGACGGGGACGTCAGGGACCCGCTCTGGTGGCCTCAGGAAAGGCCAGTCCCCATGCGAGTTCCTCGGGGGCCTCTCGGGATTCCTCTCCCGTCGATGCCGGGGCCTAAGACCTTGTGTGGAGTCGGGGCCGGAACCTGAGGATTCCTCTCCAGTGCTGACATGGATCTTGGGGTACTTCTGGAGTCTCCCCAGGGGAGTCAGTCCTCGTCTCGAATGCGGGCATGCACTTGCGCTTTCCTCCAGAACGGTAGCAGCAGTGTCACGCAATCCGCCGCGTGGATTAAAGGATCTATGGTTTTCCCTCGAGTCTTTCCCACGAGGCTTTCCCACGAGGCTTTCCCACAGGGCTGTCCCACGTGCACACGTGGTGGGAGTCGATCCTCTGCTTGAACGTCAAGGCAGTGCAGGGAAAACAGGTTCGTCTGGAATGGACTGACACATCTGGGGGACTCTTGGAATGGTGGCACGACCCTGGAGTTCCTCTCGCCTTTCCTGTGGAGAGCGCCTCCTCTTGAGATGCGACGGGAACGCCGGGAATTCTTTCCCTACGAAACAGGGAAAGGATCCCTCATCTAGAGCTAGCAGGCGGAAACGGGGCTCCCCTGGATGTGTGCGGGACCCCACGTGCTTCCTCTCGAGTGGAGACGGGTATGTCGGGGAACTTCTTGAGTTGCAGCAAGGGTGTGAAGGACCCTTTGGAAGTTCCAGTGGTTAGACGTGATTAGCCTCGAGAAGCCTCAGCGGAAATGGGCCTCATCTCGCCTGGAGGGCAAAACCTCCTGGATTTTCTCGAGTTGCGGCAGGTGCTCTCGACTTACGACGGGGACCTCAGGGACCCGCTCTGGTGGCCTCAGGAAAGGCCAGTCCCCATGCGAGTTCCTGGGGGCCTCTCGGGATTCCTCTCCCGTCGATGCCGGGGCCTAAGACCTTGTGTGGAGTCGGGACCGGAACATGAGAATTCCTCTCCAGTGCTGACATGGATCTTGGGGTACTTCTGGAGTCTCCCCAGGGGAGTCAGTCCTCGTCTCGAATGCGGGCATGCACTTGCGCTTTCCTCCAGGGCGGTAGCAGCAGTGTCACGCAGTCCGCCGCGTGGATCAAAGGATCTATGGTTTTCCCTCGAGTGTTTCCCACGAGGCTTTCCCACGAGGATTTCCCACAGGGCTGTCCCACGTGCACACGTGTTGGGAGTCGATCCTCGGCTTGAACGTCAAGGCAGTGCAGGGAAAACAGGTTCCTCTGGAATGGACTGACTCATCTGGGGGACTCTTGGAATGGTGGCACGACCCTGGAGTTCCTCTCGCCTTTCCTGTGGAGAGCGCCTCCTCTTGAGATGCGACGGGAACGCCGGGAATTCTTTCCCTACGAAACAGGGAAACGATCCCTCATCTCGAGCTAGGAGGCGGAAACGGGTCTCCCCTGGATGTGTGCGGGACCCCACGTGCTTCCTTTCGAGTGGAGACGGGTATGTCGGGGAACTTCTTGAGTTGCAGCAAGGGTGTGAAGGACCCTTTGGAAGTTCCAGTGGTTAGACGTGATTAGCCTCGAGAAGCCTCAGCGGAAATGTGCCTCATCTCGCCTGGAGGGCAAAACCTCCTGGATTTTCTCGAGTTGCGGCAGGTGCTCTCGACTTACGACGGGGACCTCAGGGACCCGCTCTGGTGGCCTCAGGAAAGGCCAGTCCCCATGCGAGTTCCTCGGGGGCCTCTCGGGATTCCTCTCCCGTCGATGCCGGGGCCTAAGACCTTGTGTGGAGTCGGGGCCGGAACCTGAGGATTCCTCTCCAGTGCTGACATGGATCTTGGGGTACTTCTGGAGTCTCCCCAGGGGAGTCTGTCCTCGTCTCGAATGCGGGCATGCACTTGCGCTTTACTCCAGAGCGGTAGCAGCAGTGTCACGCAGTCCGCCGCGTGGATCAAAGGATCTATGGTTTTCCCTCGAGTCTTTCCCACGAGGCTTTCCCACGAGGCTTTCCCACAGGGCTGTCCCACGTGCACACGTGGTGGGAGTCGATCCTCGGCTTGAACGTCAAGGAAGTGCAGGGAAAACAGGTTCCTCTGGAATGGACTGACACATCCGGGGGATTCTTGGAATGGTGGCACGACCCTGGAGATCCTCTCGCCTTTCCTGTGGAGAGTGCCTCCTCTTGAGATGCGACGGGAACGCCGGGAATTCTTTCCCTACGAAACAGGGAAAGGATCCCTCATCTCGAGCTAGGAGGCGGAAACGGGGCTCCCCTGGATGTGTGCGGGACCCCACGTGCTTCCTCTCGAGTGGAGACGCGTATGTCGGGGAACTTCTTGCGTTGCAGCAAGGGTGTGAAGGACCCTTTGGAAGTTCCAGTGGTTAGACGTGATTAGCCTCGAGAAGCCTCAGCGGAAATGGGCCTCATCTCGCCTGGAGGGCAAAACCTCCTGGATTTTCTCGAGTTGCGGCAGGTGCTCTCGACTTACGACGGGGACCTCAGGGACCCGCTCTGGTGGCCTCAGGAAAGGCCAGTCCCCATGCGAGTTCCTGGGGGCCTCTCAGGATTCCTCTCCCGTCGATGCCGGCGCCTAAGACCTTGTGTGGAGTCGGGGCCGGAACCTGAGGATTCCTCTCCAGTGCTGACATGGATCTTGGGGTACTTCTGGAGTCTCCCCAGGGGAGTCAGTCCTCGTCTCGAATGTGGGCATGCACTTGCGCTTTCCCCCAGGGCGGTAGCAGCAGTGTCACGCAGTCCGCCGCATGGATCAAAGGATCTATGGTTTTCCCTCGAGTCTTTCCCACGAGGCTTTCCCACAGGGCTGTCCCACGTGCACACGTGGTGGGAGTCGATCCTCGGCTTGAACGTCAAGGCAGTGCAGGGAAAACAGGTTCCTCTGGAATGGACTGACACATCTGGGGGACTCTTGGAATGGTGGCACGACCCTGGAGTTCCTCTCGCCTTTCCTGTGGAGAGCGCCTCCTCTTGAGATGCGACGGGAACGCCGGGAATTCTTTCCCTAGGAAACAGGGAAAGGATCCCTCATCTCGAGCTAGGAGGCGGAAACGGGGCTCCCCTGGATGTGTGCGGAACCCTCGTGCTTCCTCTAGAGTGGAGACGGGTATGTCGGGGAACTTCTTGAGTTGCAGCAATGGTGAGAAGGACCCTTTGGATGTTCCAGTGGTTAGATGTGTTTAGCCTCGAGAAGCCTCAGCGGAAATGGGCCTCATCTCGCCTGGAGGGCAAAACCTCCTGGATTTTCTCGAGTTGCGGCAGGTGCTCTCGACTTACGACGGGGACCTCAGGGACCCGCTCTGGTGGCCTCAGGAAAGGCCAGTCCCCATGCGAGTTCCTCGGGGGCCTCTCGGGATTCCTCTCCCGTCGATGCCGGGGCCTAAGACCTTGTGTGGAGTCGGGGCCGGAACCTGAGGATTCCTCTCCAGTGCTGACATGGATCTTGGGGTACTTCTGGAGTCTCCCCAGGGGAGTCAGTCCTCGTCTCGAATGCGGGCATGCACTTGCGCTTTCCTCCAGAGCGGTAGCAGCAGTGTCACGCAGTCCGCCGCGTGGATCAAAGGATCTATGGTTTTCCCTCGAGTCTTTCCCACGAGGCTTTCCCACGAGGCTTTCCCACAGGGCTGTCCCACGTGCACACGTGGTGGGAGTCGATCCTCGACTTGAACGTCAAGGCAGTGCAGGGAAAACAGCTTCCTCTGTAATGGACTGACACATCTGGGGGTCTCTTGGAATGGTGGCACGACCCTTGAGTTCCTCTCGCCTTTCCTGTGGAGAGCGCCTCCTCTTGAGATGCGACGGGAACGCCGGGAATTCTTTCCCTACGAAACAGGGAAAGGATCCCTCATCTCGAGCTAGGAGGCGGAAACGGGGCTCCCCTGGATGTGTGCGGGACCCCACGTGCTTCCTCTCAAGTGCAGACGGGTATGTCGGGGAACTTCTTGAGTTGCAGCAAGGGTGTGAAGGACCCTTTGGAAGTTCGAGTGGTTAGATGTGATTAGCCTCGAGAAGCCTCAGCGGAAATGGGCCTCATCTCTCCTGGAGGGCAAAACCTCCTGGATTTTCACGGTTTGCGGCAGGTGCTCTCGACTTACGACGGGGACCTCAGGGACCCGCTCTGGTGGCCTCAGGAAAGGCCAGTCCCCATGCGAGTTCCTCGGGGGCCTCTCGGGATTCCTCTCCCGTTGTTGCCGGGGCCTAAGACCTTGTGTGGAGTCGGGGCCGGAACCTGAGGATTCCTCTCCAGTGCTGACATGGATCTTGGGGTACTTCTGGAGTCTCCCCAGGGGAGTCAGTCCTCGTCTCGAATGCGGGCATGCACTTGCGCTTTCCCCCAGGGCGGTAGCAGCAGTGTCACGCAGTCCTCCGCGTGGATCAAAGGATCTATGGTTTTCCCTCGAGTCTTTCCCACGAGGCTTTCCCACGAGGCTTTCCCACAGGGCTGTCCCACGTGCACACGTGGTGGGAGTCGATCCTCGGCTTGAACGTCAAGGCAGTGCAGGGAAAACAGGTTCCTCTGGAATGGACTGACACATCTGGGGGACTCTTGGAATGGTGGCACGACCCTGGAGTTCCTCTCGCCTTTCCTGTGGAGAGCGCCTCCTCTTGAGATGCGACGGGAACGCCGGGAATTCTTTCCCTACGAAACAGGGAAAGGATCCCTCATCTCGAGCTAGGAGGTGGAAACGCGGCTCCCCTGGATGTGGGCGGGACCCCACGTGCTTCCTCTCGAGTGGAGACGGGTATGTCGGGGAAATTCTTGAGTTGCAGCAAGGGTGTGAAGGACCCTTTGGAAGTTCCAGTGGTTAGACGTGATTAGCCTCGAGAAGCCTCAGCGGAAATGTGCCTCATCTCGCCTGGAGGGCAAAACCTCCTGGATTTTCTCGAGTTGCGGCAGGTGCTCTCGACTTACGACGGGGACCTCAGGGACCCGCTCTGGTGGCCTCAGGAAAGGCCAGTCCCCATGCGAGTTCCTCGGGGGCCTCTCGGGATTCCTCTCCCGTCGATGCCGGGGCCTAAGACCTTGTGTGGAGTCGGGGCCGGAACCTGAGGATTCCTCTCCAGTGCTGACATGGATCTTGGGGTACTTCTGGAGTCTCCCCAGGGGAGTCAGTCCTCGTCTCGAATGCGGGCATGCACTTGCGCTTTCCCCCAGGGCGGTAGCAGCAGTGTCACGCAGTCCGCCGCGTGGATCAAAGGATCTATGGTTTTCCCTCGAGTCTTTCCCACGAGGCTTTCCCACGAGGCTTTCCCACAGGGCTGTCCCACGTGCACACGTGGTGGGAGTCGATCCTCGGCTTGAACGTCAAGGCAGTGCAGGGAAAACAGGTTCCTCTGGAATGGACTGACACATCTGGGGGACTCTTGGAATGGTGGCACGACCCTGGAGTTCCTCTCGCCTTTCCTGTGGAGAGCGCCTCCTCTTGAGATGCGACGGGAACGCCGGGAATTCTTTCCCTACGAAACAGGGAAAGGATCCCTCATCTCGAGCTAGGAGGCGGAAACGCGGCTCCCCTGGATGTGGGCGGGACCCCACGTGCTTCCTCTCGAGTGGAGACGGGTATGTCGGGGAAATTCTTGAGTTGCAGCAAGGGTGTGAAGGACCCTTTGGAAGTTCCAGTGGTTAGACGTGATTAGCCTCGAGAAGCCTCAGCGGAAATGTGCCTCATCTCGCCTGGAGGGCAAAACCTCCTGGATTTTCTCGAGTTGCGGCAGGTGCTCTCGACTTACGACGGGGACCTCAGGGACCCGCTCTGGTGGCCTCAGGAAAGGCCAGTCCCCATGCGAGTTCCTCGGGGGCCTCTCGGGATTCCTCTCCCGTCGATGCCGGGGCCTAAGACCTTGTGTGGAGTCGGGGCCGGAACCTGAGGATTCCTCTCCAGTGCTGACATGGATCTTGGGGTACTTCTGGAGTCTCCCCAGGGGAGTCAGTCCTCGTCTCGAATGCGGGCATGCACTTGGGCTTTCCTCCAGAGCGGTAGCAGCAGTGTCACGCAGTCCGCCGCGTGGATCAAAGGATCTATGGTTTTCCCTCGAGTCTTTCCCACGAGGCTTTCCCACGAGGCTTTCCCACAGGGCTGTCCCACGTGGACACGTGGTGGGAGTCGATCCTCGGCTTGAACGTCAAGGCAGTGCAGGGAAAACAGCTTCCTCTGTAATGAACTGACATATCTGGGGCCTCTTGGAATGGTGGCACGACCCTGGAGTTCCTCTCGCCTTTCCTGTGGAGAGTGCCTCCTCTTGAGATGCGACGGAAACGCCGGGAATTCTTTCCCTAAGAAACAGGGAAAGGATCCCTCATCTCGAGCTAGGAGGCGGAAACGGGGCTCCCCTGGATGTGTGCGGGACCCCACGTGCTTCCTCTCGGGGGGAGATGGGTATGTCGGGGAACTTCTTGAGTTGCAGCAATGGTGTGAAGGACCCTTTGGAAGTTCCAGTGGTTAGACGTGATTGGCCTCGAGAAGCCTCAGCGGAAATGGGCCTCATCTCGCCTGGAGGGCAAAACCTCCTGGATTTTCTCGAGTTGCGGCAGGTGCTCTCGACTTACGACGGGGACCTCAGGGACCCGCTCTGGTGCCCTCAGGAAAGGCCAGTCCCCATGCGAGTTCCTCGGGGGCCCCTCGGGATTCCTCTCCCGTCGATGCCGGGGCCTAAGACCTTGTGTGGAGTCGTTGCCGGAACCTGAGGATTCCTCTCCAGTGCTGACATGGATCTTGGGGTACTTCTGGAGTCTCCCCAGGGGAGTCAGTCCTCGTCTCGAATGCGGGCATGCACTTGCGCTTTCCTCCAGAGCGGTAGCAGCAGTGTCACGCAGTCCACCCAATGGATCAAAGGATCTATATTTTTCCCTCGAGTCTTTCCCACGAGGCTTTCCCACGAGGCTTTCCCACAGGGCTGTCCCACGTGCACACGTGGTGGGAGTCGATCCTCGGCTTGAACGTCAAGGCAGTGCAGGGAAAACAGGTTCCTCTGGAATGGACTGACACATCTGGGGGACTCTTGGAATGGTGGCACGACCCTGGAGTTCCTCTCGCCTTTCCTGTGGAGAGCGCCTCCTCTTGAGATGCGACGGGAACGCCGGGAATTCTTTCCCTACGAAACAGGGAAAGGATCCCTCATCTCGAGCTAGGAGGCGGAAACGGTGCTCCCCTGGATGTGTGCGGGACCCCACGTTCTTCCTCTCGAGTGGAGACGGGTATGTCGGGGAACTTCTGGAGTTGCAGCAAGGGTGTGAAGGACCCTTTGGAAGTTCCAGTGGTTAGACGTGATTAGCCTCGAAAAGCCTGAGCGGAAATGGGCCTCATCTCGCCTGGAGGGCAAAACCTCCTGGATTTTCTCGAGTTGCGGCAGGTGCTCTCGACTTACGACGGGGACCTCAGGGACCCGCTCTGGTGGCCTCAGGAAAGGCCAGTCCCCATGCGAGTTCCTCGGGGGCCTCTCGGGATTCCTCTCCCGTCGATGCCGGGGCCTAAGACCTTGTGTGGAGTCGGGGCCGGAACCTGAGGATTCCTCTCCAGTGCTGACATGGATCTTGGGGTACGTCTGGAGTCTCCCCAGGAGAGTCAGTCCTCGTCTCGAATGCGGGCATGCACTTGCGCTTTCCTCCAGAGCGGTAGCAGCAGTGTCACGCCGTCCGCCGCGTGGATCAAAGGATCTATATTTTTCCCTCGAGTCTTTCCCACGAGGCTTTCCCATGAGGCTTTCCCACAGGGCTGTCCCACGTGCACACGTGGTGGGAGTCGATCCTCGGCTGGAACGTCAAGGCAGTGCAGGGAAAACAGGTTCCTCTGGAATGGACTGACACATCTGGGGGACTCTTGGAATGGTGGCATGACCCTGGAGTTCCTCTCGCCTTTCCTGTGGAGAGCGCCTCCTCTTGAGATGCGACGGGAACGCCGGGAATTCTTTCCCTACGAAACAGGGAAAGGATCCCTCATCTCGAGCTAGGAGGCGGAAACGGGGCTCCCCTGGATGTGTGCGGGACACCACGTGCTTCCTCTCGAGTGCAAACGGGTATGTCGGGGAAGTTCTTAAGTTGCAGCAAGGGTGTGAAGGACCCTTTGGAAGTTCCAGTGGTTAGATGTGATTGGCCTCGAGAAGCCTCAGCGGAAATGGGCCTCATCTCGCCTGGAGGGCAAAACCTCCTGGATTTTCTCGAGTTGCGGCAGGTGCTCTCGACTTACGACGGGGACCTCAGGGACCCGCTCTGGTGGCCTCAGGAAAGGAGAGTCCCCATGCGAGATCCTCGGGGGCCTCTCGGGATTCCTCTCCCGTCGATGCCAGGGCCTAAGATCTTGTGTGGAGTCGGGGCCGGAACCTGAGGATTCCTCTCCAGTGCTGACATGGATCTTCGGGTACTTCTGGAGTCTCCCCAGGGGAGTCAGTCCTCGTCTCGAATGCGGGCATGCACTTGCACTTTCCTCCAGAGCGGTAGCAGCAGTGTCACGCAGTCCGCCGCGTGGATCAAAGGATCTATGGTTTTCCCTCGAGTCTTTCCCACGAGGCTTTCCCACGAGGCTTTCCCACAGGGCTGTCCCACGTGCACACGTGGTGGGAGTCGATCCTCGGCTTGAACGTCAAGGCAGTGCAGGGAAAACAGGTTCCTCTGGAATGGACTGACACATCTGGGGGACTCTTGGAATGGTGTCACGACCCTGGAGTTCCTCTCGCCTTTCCTGTTTAGAGCGCCTCCTCTTGAGATGCGACTGGAACGCCGGGAATTCTTTCCCTACGAAAAAGGGAAGTATCCCTCATCTCGAGCTAGGAGGCAGAAACGGGGCTCCCCTGGATGTGTGCGGGACCCCACGTGCTTCCTCTCGAGTGGAGACGGGTATGTCGGGGAAATTCTTGAGGTGCAGCAAGGGTGTGAAGGACCCTTTGGAAGTTCCAGTGGTTAGACGTGATTAGCCTCGAGAAGCCTCAGCGGAAATGGGCCTCATCTCGCCTGGAGGGCAAAACCGCCTGGATTTTCTCGAGTTGCGGCAGGTGCTCTCGACTTACCACGGGGACCTCAGGGACCCGCTCTGGTGGCCTCAGGAAAGGCCAGTCCCCATGCGAGTTCCTCGGGGGCCTCTCGGGATTCCTCTCCCGTCGATGCCAGGGCCTAAGATCTTGTGTGGAGTCGGGGCCGGAACCTGAGGATTCCTCTCCAGTGCTGACATGGATCTTGGGGTACTTCTGGAGTCTCCCCAGGGGAGTCAGTCCTCGTCTCGAATGCGGGCATGCACTTGCGCTTTCCTCCAGAGCGGTAGCAGCAGTGTCACACAGTCCGCCGCGTGGATCAAAGGATCTATGGTTTTCCCTCGAGTCTTTCCCACGAGGCTTTCCCACGAGGCTTTCCCACAGGGCTGTCCCACGTGCACACGTGGTGGGAGTCGATCCTCGGCTTGAACGTCAAGGCAGTGCAGGGAAAACAGGTTCCTCTGGAATGGACTGACACATCTGGGGGACTCTTGGAATGGTGGCACGACCCTGGAGTTCCTCTCGACTTTCCTGTGGAGAGCGCCTCCTCTTGAGATGCGACGGGAACGCCGGGAATTCTTTCCCTACGAAACAGGGAAAGGATCCCTCATCTCGAGCTAGGAGTCAGAAACGGAGTTCCCCTGGATGTCGGCGGGACACCACGTGCTTCCTCTCGAGTGGAGACGGGTATGTCGGGGAACTTCTTGAGTTGCAGCAAGGGTCTGAAGGACCGTTTGGAAGTTCCAGTGGTTAGACGTGATTAGCCTTGAGAAGCCTCAGCGGAAATGGGCCTCATCTCGCCTGGAGGGCAAAACCTCCTGGATTTTCTCGAGTTGCGGCAGGTGCTCTCGACTTACGACGGGGACCTCAGGGACCCGCTCTGGTGGCCTCAGGAAAGGCCAGTCCCCATGCGAGTTCCTCGGGGGCCTCTCGGGATTCCTCTCCCGTCGATGCCGGGGCCTAAGTCCTTGTGTGGAGTCGGGGCCGGAACCTGAGGATTCCTGTCCAGTGCTGACATGGATCTTGGGGTAATTCTGGAGTCTCCCCAGGGGAGTCAGTCCTCGTCTCGAATGCGGGCATGCACTTGCGCTTTCCTCCAGAGCGGTAGCAGCAGTGTCATGCAGTCTACCGCGTGGATCAAAGGATCTATGTTTTTCCCTCGAGTCTTTCCCACGAGGCTTTCCCACGAGGCTTTCCCACAGGGCTGTCCCACGTGCACACGTGGTGGGAGTCGATCCTCGGCTTGAACGTCAAGGCAGTGCAGGGAAAACAGGTTCCTCTGGAATGGACTGACACATCTGGGGGACTCTTGGAATGGTGGCACGACCCTGGAGTTCCTCTCGCCTTTCCTGTGGAGAGCGCCTCCTCTTGAGATGCGACGGGAACGCCGGGAATTCTTTCCCTAGGAAACAGGGAAAGGATCCCTCATCTCGAGCTAGGAGGCGGAAACGGGGCTCCCCTGGATGTGTGCGGGACCCCCTTGCTTCCTCTCGAGTGGAGACGGGTATGTCGGGGAACTTCTTGAGTTGCAGCAAGGGTGTGAAGGACACTTTGGAAGTTCCAGTGGTTAGATGTGATTAGTCTCGAGAAGCCTCAGCAGAAATGGGCCTCATGTCGCCTGGAGGGCAAAACCTCCTGGATTTTCTCGAGTTGCGGCAGGAGCTCTCGACTTACGACGGGGACCTCAGGGACCCGCTCTGGTGGCCTCAGGAAAGGCCAGTCCCCATGCGAGTTCCTCGGGGGCCTCTCGGGATTCCTCTCCCGTCGATGCCGGGGCCTAAGACCTTGTGTGGAATTGGGGCCGGAACCTGAGGATTCCTCTCCAGTGCTGACATGGATCTTGGGGTACTTCTGGAGTCTCCCCAGGGGAGTCAGTCCTCGTCTCGAATGCGGGCATGCACTTGCGCTTTCCCCCAGGGCGGTAGCAGCAGTGTCACGCAGTCCGCCGCGTGGATCAAAGGATCTATGGTTTTCCCTCGAGTCTTTCCCACGAGGCTTTCCCACGAGGCTTTCCCACAGGGCTGTCCCACGTGCACACGTGGTGGGAGTCGATCCTCGGCTTGAACGTCAAGGCAGTGCAGGGAAAACAGGTTCCTCTGGAATGGACTGACATATCTGGGGCCTCTTGGAATGGTGGCACGACCCTGGAGTTCCTCTCGCCTTTCCTGTGGAGAGCGCCTCCTCTTGAGATGCGACGGGAACGCCGGGAATTCTTTCCCTAAGAAACAGGGAAAGGATCCCTCATCTCGAGCTAGGAGGCGGAAACGGGGCTCCCCTGGATGTGTGCGGGACCCCACGTGCTTCCTCTCGGGTGGAGATGGGTATGTCGGGGAACTTCTTGAGTTACAGCAAGGGTGTGACGGGCCCTTTGGAAGTTCCAGTGGTTAGATGTGATTAGCCTCGAGAAGCCTCAGCGGAAATGGGCCTCATCTCGCCTGGAGGGCAAAACCTCCTGGATTTTCTCGAGTTGCGGCAGGTGCCCTCGACTTACGACGGGGACCTCAGGGACCCGCTCTGGTGGCCTCAGGAAAGGCCAGTCCCCATGCGACTTCCTCGGGGGCCTCTCGGGATTCCTCTCCCGTCGATGCCGGGGCCTAAGACCTTGTGTGGAGTCGGGGTCGGAACTTGAGGATACCTCTCCAGTGCTGACATGGATCTTGGGGTACTTCTGGAGTCTCCCGAGGGGACTCAGTCCTCGTCTCGAATGCGGGCATGCACTTGCGCTTTCCTCCAGAGTGGTAGCAGCAGTGTCACGCAGTCCGCCGCGTGGATCAAAGGATCTATGGTTTTCCCTCGAGTCTTTCCCACGAGGCTTTCCCACAGGGCTGTCCCACGTGCACACGTGCTGGGAGTCGATCCTCGGCTTGAACGTCAAGGCAGTGCAGGGAAAACAGGTTCCTCTGGAATGGACTGACACATCTGGGGGACTCTTGGAATGGTGGCACGACCCTGGAGTTCCTCTCGCCTTTCCTGTGGAGAGCGCCTCCTCTTGAGATGCGACGGGAACGCCGGGAATTCTTTCCCTAGGAAACAGGGAAAGGATCCCTCATCTCGAGTTAGGAGGCGGAAACGGGGCTCCCCTGGATGTGTGCGGGACCCTCGTGCTTCCTCTAGAGTGGAGACGGGTATGTCGGGGAACTTCTTGAGTTGCAGCAATGGTGAGAAGGACCCTTTGGATGTTCCAGTGGTTAGATGTGTTTAGCCTCGAGAAGCCTCAGCGGAAATGGGCCTCATCTCGCCTGGAGGGCAAAACCTCCTGGATTTTCTCGAGTTGCGGCAGATGCTCTCGACATACGACGGGGACCTCAGGGACCCGCTCTGGTGGCCTCAGGAAAGGCCAGTCCCCATGCGAGTTCCTCGGGAGCCTCTCGGGATTCCTCTCCTGGAGATGCCGGGGCCTAAGACCTTGTGTGGAGTCGGGGCCGGAACCTGAGGATTCCTCTCCAGTGCTGACATGGATCTTGGGGTACTTCTGGAGTGTCCCCAAGGGCGTCAGTCCTCGTCTCGAATGCGGGCATGCACTTGCGCTTTCCTCCAGAGCGGTAGCAGCAGTGTCACGCAGTCCGCCGCGTGGATCAAAGGATCTATGTTTTTCCCTCGAGTCTTTCCCACGAGGCTTTCCCTCGAGGCTTTCCCACAGGGCTGTCCCACGTGCACACGTGGTGGGAGTCGATCCTCGGCTTGAACGTCAAGGCAGTGCAGGGAAAACAGGTTCCTCTGGAATGGACTGACACATCTGGGGGACTCTTGGAATGGTGGCACGACCCTGGAGTTCCTCTCGCCTTTCCTGTGGAGAGCGCCTCCTCTTGAGATGCGACGGGAACGCCGGGAATTCTTTCCCTACGAAACAGGGAAAGGATCCCTCATCTCGAACTAGGAGGCGGAAACGGGGCTCCCCTGGATGTGTGCGGGAACCCACGTGCTTCCTCTCGAGTGGAGACGGGTATGTCGGGGAACTTCTTGAGTTGCAGCAATGGTGTGAAGGACCCTTTGGAAGTTCCAGTGGTTAGACGTGATTGGCCTCGAGAAGCCTCAGCGGAAATGGGCCTCATCTCGCCTGGAGGGCAAAACCTCCTGGATTTTCTCGAGTTGCGGCAGGTGCTCTCGACTTACGACGGGGACCTCAGGGACCCGCTCTGGTGCCCTCAGGAAAGGCCAGTCCCCATGCGAGTTCCTCGGGGGCCCCTCGGGATTCCTCTCCCGTCGATGCCGGGGCCTAAGACCTTGTGTGGAGTCGTTGCCGGAACCTGAGGATTCCTCTCCAGTGCTGACATGGATCTTGGGGTACTTCTGGAGTCTCCCCAGGGGAGTCAGTCCTCGTCTCGAATGCGGGCATGCACTTGCGCTTTCCTCCAGAGCGGTAGCAGCAGTGTCACGCAGTCCACCCAATGGATCAAAGGATCTATATTTTTCCCTCGAGTCTTTCCCACGAGGCTTTCCCACGAGGCTTTCCCACAGGGCTGTCCCACGTGCACACGTGGTGGGAGTCGATCCTCGGCTTGAACGTCAAGGCAGTGCAGGGAAAACAGGTTCCTCTGGAATGGACTGACACATCTGGGGGACTCTTGGAATGGTGGCACGACCCTGGAGTTCCTCTCGCCTTTCCTGTGGAGAGCGCCTCCTCTTGAGATGCGACGGGAACGCCGGGAATTCTTTCCCTACGAAACAGGGAAAGGATCCCTCATCTCGAGCTAGGAGGCGGAAACGGTGCTCCCCTGGATGTGTGCGGGACCCCACGTTCTTCCTCTCGAGTGGAGACGGGTATGTCGGGGAACTTCTTGAGTTGCAGCAAGGGTGTGAAGGACCCTTTGGAAGTTCCAGTGGTTAGACGTGATTAGCCTCGAAAAGCCTGAGCGGAAATGGGCCTCATCTCGCCTGGAGGGCAAAACCTCCTGGATTTTCTCGAGTTGCGGTAGGTGCTCTCGACTTACGACGGGGACCTCAGGGACCCGCTCTGGTGGCCTCAGGAAAGGCCAGTCCCCATGCGAGTTCCTCGGGGGCCTCTCGGGATTCCTCTCCCGTCGATGCCGGGGCCTAAGACCTTGTGTGGAGTCGGGGCCGGAACCTGAGGATTCCTCTCCAGTGCTGACATGGATCTTGGGGTACGTCTGGAGTCTCCCCAGGAGAGTCAGTCCTCGTCTCGAATGCGGGCATGCACTTGCGCTTTCCTCCAGAGCGGTAGCAGCAGTGTCACGCCGTCCGCCGCGTGGATCAAAGGATCTATATTTTTCCCTCGAGTCTTTCCCACGAGGCTTTCCCATGAGGCTTTCCCACAGGGCTGTCCCACGTGCACACGTGGTGGGAGTCGATCCTCGGCTGGAACGTCAAGGCAGTGCAGGGAAAACAGGTTCCTCTGGAATGGACTGACACATCTGGGGGACTCTTGGAATGGTGGCATGACCCTGGAGTTCCTCTCGCCTTTCCTGTGGAGAGCGCCTCCTCTTGAGATGCGACGGGAACGCCGGGAATTCTTTCCCTACGAAACAGGGAAAGGATCCCTCATCTCGAGCTAGGAGGCGGAAACGGGGCTCCCCTGGATGTGTGCGGGACACCACGTGCTTCCTCTCGAGTGCAAACGGGTATGTCGGGGAAGTTCTTAAGTTGCAGCAAGGGTGTGAAGGACCCTTTGGAAGTTCCAGTGGTTAGATGTGATTGGCCTCGAGAAGCCTCAGCGGAAATGGGCCTCATCTCGCCTGGAGGGCAAAACCTCCTGGATTTTCTCGAGTTGCGGCAGGTGCTCTCGACTTACGACGGGGACCTCAGGGACCCGCTCTGGTGGCCTCAGGAAAGGAGAGTCCCCATGCGAGATCCTCGGGGGCCTCTCGGGATTCCTCTCCCGTCGATGCCAGGGCCTAAGATCTTGTGTGGAGTCGGGGCCGGAACCTGAGGATTCCTCTCCAGTGCTGACATGGATCTTCGGGTACTTCTGGAGTCTCCCCAGGGGAGTCAGTCCTCGTCTCGAATGCGGGCATGCACTTGCACTTTCCTCCAGAGCGGTAGCAGCAGTGTCACGCAGTCCGCCGCGTGGATCAAAGGATCTATGGTTTTCCCTCGAGTCTTTCCCACGAGGCTTTCCCACGAGGCTTTCCCACAGGGCTGTCCCACGTGCACACGTGGTGGGAGTCGATCCTCGGCTTGAACGTCAAGGCAGTGCAGGGAAAACAGGTTCCTCTGGAATGGACTGACACATCTGGGGGACTCTTGGAATGGTGTCACGACCCTGGAGTTCCTCTCGCCTTTCCTGTTTAGAGCGCCTCCTCTTGAGATGCGACTGGAACGCCGGGAATTCTTTCCCTACGAAAAAGGGAAGTATCCCTCATCTCGAGCTAGGAGGCAGAAACGGGGCTCCCCTGGATGTGTGCGGGACCCCACGTGCTTCCTCTCGAGTGGAGACGGGTATGTCGGGGAAATTCTTGAGGTGCAGCAATGGTGTGAAGGACCCTTTGGAAGTTCCAGTGGTTAGACGTGATTAGCCTCGAGAAGCCTCAGCGGAAATGGGCCTCATCTCGCCTGGAGGGCAAAACCGCCTGGATTTTCTCGAGTTGCGGCAGGTGCTCTCGACTTACCACGGGGACCTCAGGGACCCGCTCTGGTGGCCTCAGGAAAGGCCAGTCCCCATGCGAGTTCCTCGGGGGCCTCTCGGGATTCCTCTCCCGTCGATGCCAGGGCCTAAGATCTTGTGTGGAGTCGGGGCCGGAACCTGAGGATTCCTCTCCAGTGCTGACATGGATCTTGGGGTACTTCTGGAGTCTCCCCAGGGGAGTCAGTCCTCGTCTCGAATGCGGGCATGCACTTGCGCTTTCCTCCAGAGCGGTAGCAGCAGTGTCACACAGTCCGCCGCGTGGATCAAAGGATCTATGGTTTTCCCTCGAGTCTTTCCCACGAGGCTTTCCCACGAGGCTTTCCCACAGGGCTGTCCCACGTGCACACGTGGTGGGAGTCGATCCTCGGCTTGAACGTCAAGGCAGTGCAGGGAAAACAGGTTCCTCTGGAATGGACTGACACATCTGGGGGACTCTTGGAATGGTGGCACGACCCTGGAGTTCCTCTCGACTTTCCTGTGGAGAGCGCCTCCTCTTGAGATGCGACGGGAACGCCGGGAATTCTTTCCCTACGAAACAGGGAAAGGATCCCTCATCTCGAGCTAGGAGTCAGAAACGGAGTTCCCCTGGATGTCGGCGGGACACCACGTGCTTCCTCTCGAGTGGAGACGGGTATGTCGGGGAACTTCTTGAGTTGCAGCAAGGGTCTGAAGGACCGTTTGGAAGTTCCAGTGGTTAGACGTGATTAGCCTTGAGAAGCCTCAGCGGAAATGGGCCTCATCTCGCCTGGAGGGCAAAACCTCCTGGATTTTCTCGAGTTGCGGCAGGTGCTCTCGACTTACGACGGGGACCTCAGGGACCCGCTCTGGTGGCCTCAGGAAAGGCCAGTCCCCATGCGAGTTCCTCGGGGGCCTCTCGGGATTCCTCTCCCGTCGATGCCGGGGCCTAAGTCCTTGTGTGGAGTCGGGGCCGGAACCTGAGGATTCCTGTCCAGTGCTGACATGGATCTTGGGGTAATTCTGGAGTCTCCCCAGGGGAGTCAGTCCTCGTCTCGAATGCGGGCATGCACTTGCGCTTTCCTCCAGAGCGGTAGCAGCAGTGTCATGCAGTCTACCGCGTGGATCAAAGGATCTATGTTTTTCCCTCGAGTCTTTCCCACTAGGCTTTCCCACGAGGCTTTCCCACAGGGCTGTCCCACGTGCACACGTGGTGGGAGTCGATCCTCGCCTTGAACGTCAAGGCAGTGCAGGGAAAACAGGTTCCTCTGGAATGGACTGACACATCTGGGGGACTATTGGAATGGTGTCACGACCCTGGAGTTCCTCTCGCCTCTCCTGTGGAGAGCGCCTCCTCTTGAGATGCGAAGGGAACGCCGGGAATTCTTTCCCTACGAAACAGGGAAAGGATCCCTCATCTCGAGCTAGAAGGCGGAAACGGGGCTCCCTTGGATGTGTGCGGGACCCCACGTGCTTCCTCTCGAGTGCAGACGGGTATGTCGGGGACCTTCTTGAGTTGCAGCAAGGGTGTGAAGGACCCTTTGGAAGTTCCAGTGGTTAGACGTGATTAGCCTCGAGAAGCCTCAGCGGAAATGGGCCTCATCTCGCCTGGAGGGCAAAACCTCCTGGATTTTCTCGAGTTGCGGCAGGTGCTCTCGACTTACGACAGGGACCTCAGGGACCCGCTCTGGTGGCCTCAGGAAAGGCCAGTCCCCATGCGAGTTCCTCGGGGGCGTCTCGGGATTCCTCTCCCGTCGATGCCGGGGCCTAAGACCTTGTGTGGAGTCGGGACCGGAACCTGAGGATTCCTCTCCAGTGCTGACATGGATCTTGGGGTACTTCTGGAGTCTCCCCAGGGGAGTCAGTCCTCGTCTCGAATGCGGGCATGCACTTGCGCTTTCCTCCAGAGCGGTAGCAGCAGTGTCACACAGTCCGCCGCGTGGATCAAAGGATCTATGGTTTTCCCTCGAGTCTTTCCCACGAGGCTTTCCCACGAGGCTTTCCCACAGGGCTGTCCCACGTGCACACGTGGTGGGAGTCGATCCTCGGCTTGAACGTCAAGGCAGTGCAGGGAAAACAGGTTCCTCTGGAATGGACTGACACATCTGGGGGACTCTTGGAATGGTGGCAAGACCCTGGAGTACCTCTCGCCTTTCCTGTGGAGAGCGCCTCCTCTTGAGATGCGACGGGAACGCCGGGAATTCTTTCCCTACGAAACAGGGAAAGGATCCCTCATCTCGAGCTAGGAGGCGGAAACGGGGCTCCCCTGGATGTGTGCGGGACCCCACGTGCTTCCTCTCGAGTGGAGATGGGTATGTCGGGGAACTTCTTGAGTTGCAGCAAGGGTGTGAAGGACCCTTTGGAAGTTCCAATGGTTAGATGTGATTGGCCTCGAGAAGCCTCAGCGGAAATGGGCCTCATCTAGCCTGGAGTGCAAAACCGCCTGGATTTTCTAGAGTTGCGGCAGGTGCTCTCGACTTACGACGAGGACCTCTGGGACCCGCTCTGGTGGCCTCAGGAAAGGCCAGTCCCCATGCGAGTTCCTCTTTGGATTCCTCTTCCGTCGATGCCGGGGCTTAAGACCTTGTGTGGAGTCGGGGCCGGAACCTCAGGATTCCTCTCCAGTGCTGACATGGATCTTGGGGTACTTCTGGAGTCTCCCCAGGGGAGTCAGTCCTCGTCTCGAATGCGGGCATGCACTTGCGCTTTCCTCCAGAGCGGTAGCAGCAGTGTCACGCAGTCCGCCGCATGGATCAAAGGATCTATGGTTTTCCCTCGAGTCTTTCCCACGAGGCTTTCCCACGAGGCTTACCCATAGGGCTGTCCCACGTGCACACGTGGTGGGAGTCGATCCTTGGCTTGAACGTCAAGGCAGTGCAGGGAAAACAGGTTCCTCTGGAATGGACTGACACATCTTGGGGACTCTTGGAATGGTGGCACGACCCTGGAGTTCCTCTCGCCTTTCCTGTGGAGAGCGCCTCCTCTTGAGATGCGACGGGAACGCCGGGAATTCTTTCCCTACGAAACAGGGAAAGGATCCCTCATCTCGAGCTAGGAGGCGGAAACGGGGCTCCCCTGGATGTGTGCGGGACACCACGTGCTTCCTTTCAAGTGGAGACGGGTATGTCGGGGAACTTCTTGAGTTGCAGCAAGGGTGTGAAGGACCCTTTGGAAGTTCCAGTGTTTAGACGTGATTAGCCTCGAGAAGCCTCAGCGATAATGAGCCTCATCTCGCCTGGAGGGCAAAACCTCCTGGATTTTCTCGAGTTGCGGCAGGTGATCTCGACTGACGACGGGACCTCAGGGACCCGCTCTGGTGGCCTCAGGAAAAGCCAGTCCCCATGCGACTTCCTCGGGGGCCTCTCGGGATCCCTCTCCCGTCGATGCCGGGGCCTAAGACTTTGTGTGGAGTCGGGGCCGGAACCTGAGGATTCCTCTCCAGTGCTGACATGGATCTTGGGGTACTTCTGGAGTCTCCCCAGGGGAGTCAGTCCTCGTCTCGAATGCGGGCATGCACTTGCGCTTTCCTCCAGAGCGGTAGCAGCAGTGTCACGCAGTCCGCCGCGTGGATCAAAGGATCTATGGTTTTCCCTCGAGTCTTTCCCACGAGGCTTTCCCACGAGGCTTTCCCACAGGGCTGTCCCACGTTCACAAGTGGTGGGAGTCGATCTTCGGCTTGAACGTCAAGGCAGTGCAGGGAAAACAGGTTCCTCTGTAATGGACTGACACATCTGGGGGTCTCTTGGAATGGTGTCACGACCCTGGAGTTCCTCTCGCCTTTCCTGTGGAGAGCGCCTCCTCTTGAGATGCGACTGGAACGCCGGGAATTCTTTCCCTACGAAACAGGGAAAGGATCCCTCATCTCGAGCTAGGAGGCGGAAACGGGGCTCCCCTGGAGGTGTGCGGGACACCACGTGCTTCCTCTCGAGTGGAGACGGGTATGTCGGGGAACTTCTTGAGTTGCAGCAAGGGTGTGAAGGACCCTTTGGAAGTTCCAGTGGTTAGATGAGATTGGCCTCGAGAAGCCTCAGCGGAAATGGGCCTCATCTCGCCTGGAGGGCAAAACCTCCTGGATTTTCTCGAGTTGCGGCAGGTGCTCTCGACTTACGACGGGGACCTCAGGGACCCGCTCTGGTGGCCTCAGGAAAGGCCAGTCCCCATGCGAGTTCCTCGTGGGCCTCTCGGGATTCTTCTCCCGTCGATGCCAGGGCCTAAGACCTTGTGTGGAGTCGGGGCCGGAACCTGAGGATTCCTCTCCATTGCTGACATGGATCTTGGGGTACTTCTGGAGTCTCCCCAGGGGAGTCAGTCCTCGTCTCGAATGCGGGCATGCACTTGCGCTTTCCTCCAGGGCGGTAGCAGCAGTGTCACGCAGTCCGCCGCGTGGATCAAAGGATCTGTGGCTTTCCCTCGAGTCTTTCCCACGAGGCTTTCCCACGAGGCTTTCCCACAGGGGTGTCCCATGTGCACACGTGGTGGGAGTCGATCCTCGGCTTGAACGTCAAGGCAGTTCAGGGAAAACAGGTTCCTCTGGAATGGACTGACACATCTGGGGGACTCTTGGAATGGTGGCACGACCCTGGAGTTCCTTTCGTCTTTCCTGTGGAGAGCTCCACCTCTTGAGATGCGACGGGAACGCCGGGAATTCTTTCCCTAGGAAACAGGGAAAGGATCCCTCATCTCGAGCTAGGAGGCGGAAACGGGGCTCCCCTGGATGTGTGCGGGACCCCACGTGCTTCCTCTCGAGTGGAGACGGGTATGTCGGGGAACAACTGGAGTTGCAGCAAGGGTGTGAAGGACCCTTTGGAAGTTCCAGTGGTTAGACGTGATTAGCCTCGAGAAGCCTCAGCAGAAATGGGCATCATCTCGCCTGAAGGGCAAAACCTCCTGGATTTTCTCGAGTTGCGGCAGGTGCTCTCGACTTACGACGGGGACCTCAGGGACCCGCTCTGGTGGCCTCAGGAAAGGCCAGTCCCCATGCGAGTTCCTCGGGGGCCTCTCGGGATTCCTCTCCCGTCGATGCCGGGGCCTAAGACCTTGTGTGGAGTCGGGGCCGGAACCTGAGGATTCCTATCCAGTGCTGACATGGATCTTGGGGTACTTCTGGAGTCTCCCCAGGGGAGTCAGTCCTCGTCTCGAATGCGGACATGCACTTGCGCTTTCCTAAAGAGCGGTAGCAGCAGTGTCACGCAGTCCGCCGCGTGGATCAAATGATCTATGATTTTCCCTCGAGTCTTTTCCACGAGGCTTTCCCACGAGGCTTTCTCACAGGGCTGTCCCACGTGCACACGTGGTGGGAGTCGATCCTCGGCTTGAACGTCAAGGCAGTGCAGGGAAAACAGGTTCCTCTGGAATGGACTGACACATCTGGGGGACTCTTGGAATGGTGGCACGACCCTGGAGTTCCTCTTGCCTTTCCTGTGGAGAGCGCCTCCACTTGAGATGCGACGGGAACGCCGGGAATTCTTTCCCTATGAAACAGGGAAAGGATCCCTCATCTCGAGCTAGGAGGCGGAAACGGGGCTCCCCTGGATGTGTGCGGGACCCTCTTGCTTCCTCTCGAGTGGAGACGGGTATGTCGGGGAACTTCTTGAGTTGCAGCAAGGGTGTGAAGGACACTTTGGAAGTTCCAGTGGTTAGATTTGATTAGCCTCGAGAAGCCTCAGCGGAAATGGGCCTCATCTCGCCTGGAGGGCAAAACCTCCTGGATTTTCTCGAGTTGCGGCAGGTGCTCTCGACTTACGACGGGGACCTCAGGGACCCGCTCTGGTGGCCTCAGGAAAGGCCAGTCTCCATGCGAGTTCCTCGGGGGCCTCTGGGGATTCCTCTCCCGTCGATGCCGGGGCCTAAGACCTTGTGTGGAGTCGGGGCCGGAACCTGAGGATTCCTCTCCAGTGCTGACATGGATCTTGGGGTACTTCTGGAGTCTCCCCAGGGGAGTCAGTCCTCGTCTCGAATGCGGGCATGCACTTGCGCTTTCCTCCAGAACGGTAGCAGCAGTGTCACGCAATCCGCCGCGTGGTTCAAAGGATCTATGGTTTTCCCTCGAGTCTTTCCCACGAGGCTTTCCCACGAGGCTTTCCCACAGGGCTGTCCCACGTTCACACGTGGTGGGAGTCGATCCTCAGCTTGAACGTCAAGGCAGTGCAGGGAAAACAGGTTCGTGTGGAATGGACTGACACATCTGGGGGACTCTTGGAATGGTGGCACGACCCTGGAGTTCCTCTCGCCTTTCCTGTGGAGAGCGCCTCCTCTTGAGATGCGACGGGAACGCCGGGAATTCTTTCCCTACGAAACAGGGAAAGGATCCCTCATCTCGAGCTAGGAGGCGGAAACGGGGCTCCCCTGGATGTGTGCGGTACCCTCGTGCTTTCTCTCGAGTGGAGACGGGTATGTCGGGGAACTTCTTGAGTTGCAGCAAGGGTGAGAAGGACCCTTTGGAAGTTCCAGTGGTTAGACGTGATTAGCCTCGAGAAGCCTGAGCGGAAATGGGCCTCATCTCGCCTGGAGGGCAAAACCTCCTGGATTTTCTCGAGTTGCGGCAGGTGCTCTCGACTTACGACGGGGACCTCAGGGACCCGCTCTGGTGGCCTCAGGAAAGGCCAGTCCTCATGCGAGTTCCTCGGGGGCCTCTCGGGATTCCTCTCCCTTCGATGCCGGGGCCTAAGACCTTGTGTGGAGTCGGGGCCGGAACCTGAGGATTCCTCTCCAGTGCTGACATGGATCTTGGGGTACTTCTGGAGTCTCCCCAGGGGAGTCAGTCCTCGTCTCAAATGCGGGCATGCACATGCGCTTTCCTCCAGGGCGGTAGCAGCAGTGTCACGCAGTCCGCCGCGTGGATCAAAGGATCTATGGTTTTCCCTCGAGTGTTTCCCACGAGGCTTTCCCACGAGGATTTCCCACAGGGCTGTCCCACGTGCACACGTGGTGGGAGTCGATCCTCGGCTTGAACGTCAAGGCAGTGCAGGGAAAACAGGTTCCTCTGGAATGGACTGACACATCTGGGGGACTCTTGGAATGGTGGCACGACCCTGGAGTTCCTCTCGCCTTTCCTGTGGAGAGTGCCTCCTCTTGAGATGCGACGGGAACGCCGGGAATTCTTTCCCTACGAAACAGGGAAAGGATCCCTCATCTCGAGCTAGCAGGCGGAAACGGGGCTCCCCTGGATGTGTGCGGGACCCCACGTGCTTCCTCTCGAGTGGAGACGGGTATGTCGGGGAACTTCTTGAGTTGCAGCAAGGGTGTGAAGGACCCTTTGGAAGTTCCAGTGGTTAGACGTGATTAGCCTCGAGAAGCCTCAGCGGAAATGGGCCTCATCTCGCCTGGAGGGCAAAACCTCCTGGATTTTCTCGAGTTGCGGCAGGTGCTCTCGACTTACGACGGGGACCTCAGGGACCCGCTCTGGTGGCCTCAGGAAAGGCCAGTCCCCATGCGAGTTCCTGGGGGCCTCTCGGGATTCCTCTCCCGTCGATGCCGGGGCCTAAGACCTTGTGTGGAGTCGGGGCCGGAACCTGAGGATTCCTCTCCAGTGCTGACATGGATCTTGGGGTACTTCTGGAGTCTCCCCAGGGGAGTCAGTCCTCGTCTCGAATGCGGGCATGCACTTGCGCTTTCCCCCCAGGGCGGTAGCAGCAGTGTCACACAGTCCGCCGCGTGGATCAAAGGATCTATGTTTTTCCCTCGAGTCTTTCCCACGAGGCTTTCCCACGAGGCTTTCCCACAGGGCTGTCCCACGTGCATACGTGGTGGGAGTCGATCCTCGGCTTGAACGTCAAGGCAGTGCAGGGAAAACAGGTTCCTCTGGAATGGACTGACACATCTGGGGGACTCTTGGAATGGTGGCACGACCCTGGAGTTCTTTCGTCTTTCCTGTGGAGAGCGCCACCTCTTGAGATGCGACGGGAACGCCGGGAATTCTTTCCCTAGGAAACAGGGAAAGGATCCCTCATCTCGAGCTAGGAGGCGGAAACGGGGCTCCCCTGGATGTGTGCGGGACCCCACGTGCTTCCTCTGGAGTGGAGACGGGTATGTCGGGGAACAACTGGAGTTGCAGCAAGGGTGTGAAGGACCCTTTGGAAGTTCCAGTGGTTAGACGTGATTAGCCTCGAGAAGCCTCAGCAGAAATGGGCCTCATCTCGCCTGGAGGGCAAAACCTCCTGGATTTTCTCGAGTTGCGGCAGGTGCTCTCGACTTACGACGGGGACCTCAGGGACCCGCTCTGGTGGCCTCAGGAAAGGCCAGTCCCCATGCGAGTTCCTCGGGGGCCTCTCGGGATTCCTCTCCCGTCGATGCCGGGGCCTAAGACCTTGTGTGGAATCGGGACCGGAACCTGAGGATTCCTCTCCAGTACTGACATGGATCTTGGGGTACTTCTGGAGTCTCCCCAGGGGAGTCAGTCCTCGTCTCGAATGCGGACATGCACTTGCGCTTTCCTAAAGAGCGGTAGCAGCAGTGTCACGCAGTCCGCCGCGTGGATCAAATGATATATGATTTTCCCTCGAGTCTTTTCCACGAGGCTTTCCCACGAGGCTTTCTCACAGGGCTGTCCCACGTGCACACGTGGTGGGAGTCGATCCTCGGCTTGAACGTTAAGGCAGTGCAGGGAAAACAGCTTCCTCTGTAATGGACTGACATATCTGGGGCCTCTTGGAATGGTGGCACGACCCTGGAGTTCCTCTCGCCTTTCCTGTGGAGAGCGCCTCCTCTTGAGATGCGACGGAAACGCCGGGAATTCTTTCCCTAGGAAACAGGGAAAGGATCCCTCATCTCGAGCTAGGAGGCGGAAACGGGGCTCCCCTGGATGTGTGCGGAACCCTCGTGCTTCCTCTCGAGTGGAGACGGGTATGTCGGGGAACTTCTTGAGTTGCAGCAAGGGTGAGAAGGACCCTTTGGATGTTCCAGTGGTTAGATGTGATTAGCCTCGAGAAGCCTCAGCGGAAATGGGCCTCATCTCGCCTGGAGGGCAAAACCTCCTGGATTTTCTCGAGTTGCGGCAGGTGCTCTCGACTTACGACAGGGACCTCAGGGACCCGCTCTGGTGGCCTCAGGAAAGGCCAGTCCCCATGCGAGTTCCTGGGGGCCTCTCGGGATTCCTCTCCCGTCGATGCCGGGGCCTAAGACCTTGTGTGGAGTCGGGGCCGGAACCTGAGGATTCCTCTCCAGTGCTGACATGGATCTTGGGGTACTTCTGGAGTCTCCCCAGGGGAGTCAGTCCTCGTCTCGAATGCGGGCATGCACTTGCGCTTTCCTCCAGGGCGGTAGCAGCAGTGTCACGCAGTCCGCCCCGTGGATCAAAGGATCTATGGTTTTCCCTCGAGTGTTTCCCACGAGGCTTTCCCACGAGGATTTCCCACAGGGCTGTCCCACGTGCACACGTGGTGGGAGTCGATCCTCGGCTTGAACGTCAAGGCAGTGCAGGGAAAACAGGTTCCTCTGGAATGGACTGACACATCCGGGGGATTCTTGGAATGGTGGCACGACCCTGGAGTTCCTCTCGCCTTTCCTGTGGAGAGTGCCTCCTCTTGAGATGCGACGGGAACGCCGGGAATTCTTTCCCTACGAAACAGGGAAAGGATCCCTCATCTCGAGCTAGGAGGCGGAAACGGGGCTCCCCTGGATGTGTGCGGGACCCCACGTGCTTCCTCTCGAGTGGAGACGGGTATGTCGGGGAACTTCTTGAGTTGCAGCAAGGGTGTGAAGGACCCTTTTGAAGTTCCAGTGGTTAGACGTGATTAGCCTCGAGAAGCCTCAGCGGAAATGGGCCTCATCTCGCCTGGAGGGCAAAACCTCCTGGATTTTCTCGAGTTGCGGCAGGTGCTCTCGACTTACGACGGGGACGTCAGGGACCCGCTCTGGTGGCCTCAGGAAAGGCCAGTCCCCATGCGAGTTCCTGGGGGCCTCTCGGGATTCCTCTCCCGTCGATGCCGGGGCCTAAGACCTTGTGTGGAGTCGGGGCCGGAACCTGAGGATTCCTCTCCAGTGCTGACATGGATCTTGGGGTACTTCTGGAGTCTCCCCAGGGGAGTCAGTCCTCGTCTCGAATGCGGGCATGCACTTGCACTTTCCCCCCAGGGCGGTAGCAGCAGTGTCACACAGTCCGCCGCGTGGATCAAACGATCTATGTTTTTCCCTCGAGTCTTTCCCACGAGGCTTTCCCACGAGGATTTCCCACAGGGCTGTCCCACGTGCACACGAGGTGGGAGTCGATCCTCAGCTAGAACGTCAAGGCAGTGCAGGGAAAACAGGTTCCTCTGGAATGGACTGACACATCTGGGGGACTCTTGGAATGGTGGCACGACCCTGGAGTTCCTCTCGCCTTTCCTGTGGAGAGCGCCTCCTCTTGAGATGCGACGGGAACGCCGGGAATTCTTTCCCTACGAAACAGGGAAAGGATCCCTCATCTCGAGCTAGGAGGCGGAAACGGGGCTCCCCTGGATGTGTGCGGGACCCTCGTGCTTCCTCTCGAGTGGAGACGGGTATGTCGGGGAACTTCTTGAGTTGCAGCAAGGGTGAGAAGGACCCTTTGGATGTTCCAGTGGTTAGATGTGATTAGCCTCGAGAAGCCTCAGCGGAAATGGGCCTCATCTCGCCTGGAGGGCAAAACCTCCTGGATTTTCTCGAGTTGCGGCAGGTGCTCTCGACTTACGACGGGGACCTCAGGGACCCGCTCTGGTGACCTCAGGAAAGGCAAGTCCCCATGCGAGTTCCTCGGGGGCCTCTCGGGATTCCTCTCCCGTCGATGCCGGGGCCTAAGACCTTGTGTGGAGTCGGGGCCGGAACCTGAGGATTCCTCTCCAGTGCTGACATGGATCTTGGGGTACTTCTGGAGTGTCCCCAAGGGCGTCAGTCCTCGTCTCGAATGCGGGCATGCACTTGCGCTTTCCTCCAGAGCGGTAGCAGCAGTGTCACGCAGTCCGCCGCGTGGATCAAAGGATCTATGTTTTTCCCTCGTGTCTTTCCCACGAGGCTTTCCCTCGAGGCTTTCCCACAGGGCTGTCCCACGTGCACACGTGGTGGGAGTCGATCCTCGGCTTGAACGTCAAGGCAGTGCAGGGAAAACAGGTTCCTCTGGAATGGACTGACACATCTGGGGGACTCTTGGAATGGTGGCACGACCCTGGAGTTCCTCTCGCCTTTCCTGTGGAGAGCGCCTCTTCTTGAGATGCGACGGGAACGCCGGGAATTCTTTCCCTACGAAACAGGGAAAGGATCCCTCATCTCGAGCAAGGAGGCGGAAACGGGGCTCCCTTGGATGTGTGCGGGACACCACGTGCTTCCTCTCAAGTGGAGACGGGTATGTCGGGGAACTTCTTGAGTTGCAGCAAGGGTGTGAAGGACCCCTTGGAAGTTCCAGTGGTTAGATGTGATTGGCCTCGAGAAGCCTCAGCGGAAATGGGCCTCATCTCGCCTGGAGGGCAAAACCTCCTGGATTTTCTCGAGTTGCGGCAGGTGCTCTCGACTTCCGACGGCGACCTCAGGGAACCGCTCTGGTGGCCTCAGGAAAGGCCAGTCCCCATGCGAGTTCCTCGGGGGCCTCTGGGGATTCCTCTCCCGTCGATGCCGGGGCCTAAGACCTTGTGTGGAGTCGGGGCCGGAACCTGAGGATTCCTCTCCAGTGCTGACATGGATCTTGGGGTACGTCTGGAGTCTCCCCAGGGGAGTCAGTCCTCGTCTCGAATGCGGGCATGCATTGCCCTTTCCTCCAGAGGGGTAGCAGCAGTGTCACGCAGTCCGCCGCGTGGATCAAAGGATCTATGGTTTTCCCTCGAGTCTTTCCCACGAGGCTTTCCCACAGGGCTGTCCCACGTGCACACGTGGTGGGAGTCGATCCTCGGCTTGAACGTCAAGGCAGTGCAGGGAAAACAGGTTCCTCTGGAATGGACTGACACATCTGGGGGACTCTTGGAATGGTGGCACGACCCTGGAGTTCCTCTCGCCTTTCCTGTGGAGAGCGCCTCCTCTTGAGATGCGACGGGAACGCCGGGAATTCTTTCCCTAAGAAACAGGGAAAGGATCCCTCATCTCGAGCTAGGAGGCGGAAACGGGGCTCCCCTGGATGTGTGCGGGACCCACGTGCTTCCTCTCGAGTGGAGACGGGTATGTTGGGGAACTTCTTGAGTTGCAGCAAGGGTGTGAAGGACCCTTTGGAAGTTCCAGTGGTTAGACGTGATTAGCCTCGAGAAGCCTCAGCGAAAATGGGCCTCATCTCGCCTGGAGGGCAAAACCTCCTGGATTTTCTCGAGTTGCGGCAGGTGCTCTCGACTTACGACGGGGACCTCAGGGACCCGCTCTGGTGGCCTCAGGAAAGGCCAGTCCCCATGCGAGTTCCTCGGGGGCCTCTGGGGATTCCTCTCCCGTCGATGCCGGGGCCTAAGACCTTGTGTGGAGTCGGGGCCGGAACCTGAGGATTCCTCTCCAGTGATGACATGGATCTTGGGGTACGTCTGGAGTCTCCCCAGGGGAGTCAGTCCTCGTCTCGAATGCGGGCATGCATTGCCCTTTCCTCCAGAGGGGTAGCAGCAGTGTCACGCAGTCCGCCGCGTGGATCAAAGGATCTATGGTTTTCCCTCGAGTCTTTCCCACGAGGCTTTCCCACGAGGCTTGCCCAAAGGGCTGTCCCACGTGCACACGTGGTGGGAGTCGATCCTCGGCTTGAACGTCAAGGCAGTGCAGGGAAAACAGGTTCCTCTGGAATGGACTGACACATCTGGGGGACTCTTGGAATGGTGGCACGACCCTGGAGTTCCTCTCGCCTTTCCTGTGGAGAGCGCCTCCTCTTGAGATGCGACGGGAACGCCGGGAATTCTTTCCCTACGAAACAGGGAAAGGATCCCTCATCTCGAGCTAGGAGGCGGAAACGGGGCTCCCCTGGATGTGTGCGGGACCCCACGTGCTTCCTCTCGAGTGGAGACGGGTATGTCGGGGAACTTCTTGAGTTGCAGCAATGGTGTGAAGGACCCTTTGGAAGTTCCAGTGGTTAGACGTGATTGGCCTCGAGAAGCCTCAGCGGAAATGGGCCTCATCTCGCCTGGAGGGCAAAACCTCCTGGATTTTCTCGAGTTGCGGCAGGTGCTCTCGACTTACGACGGGGACCTCAGGGACCCGCGCTGGTGGCCTCAGGAAAGGCCAGTCCCCATGCGAGTTCCTCGGGGGCCCCTCGGGATTCCTCTACCGTCGATGCCGGGGCCTAAGACCTTCTGTGGAGTCGTTGCCGGAACCTGAGGATTCCTCTCCAGTGCTGACATGGATCTTGGGGTACTTCTGGAGTCTCCCCAGGGGAGTAAGTCCTCGTCTCGAATGCGGGCATGCACTTGCGCTTTCCTCCAGAGCGGTAGCAGCAGTGTCACGCAGTCCGCCCAATGGATCAAAGGATCTATGGTTTTCCCTCGAGTCTTTCCCACGAGGCTTTCCCACGAGGCTTTCCCACAGGGCTGTCCCACGTGCACACGTGGTGGGAGTCGATCCTCGGCTTGAACGTCAAGGCAGTGCAGGGAAAACAGGTTCCTCTGGAATGGACTGACACATCTGGGGGACTCTTGGAATGGTGGCACGACCCTGGAGTTCCTCTCGCCTTTCCTGTGGAGAGCGCCTCCTCTTGAGATGCGACGGGAACGCCGGGAATTCTTTCCCTACGAAACAGGGAAAGGATCCCTCATCTCGAGCTAGGAGGCGGAAACGGTGCTCCCCTGGATGTGTGCGGGACCCCACGTTCTTCCTCTCGAGTGGAGACGGGTATGTCGGGGAACTTCTTGAGTTGCAGCAAGGGTGTGAAGGACCCTTTGGAAGTTCCAGTGGTTAGACGTGATTAGCCTCGAGAAGCCTGAGCGGAAATGGGCCTCATCTCGCCTGGAGGGCAAAACCTCCTGGATTTTCTCGAGTTGCGGCAGGTGCTCTCGACTTACGACGGGGACCTCAGGGACCCGCTCTGGTGGCCTCAGGAAAGGCCAGTCCCCATGCGAGTACCTCGGGGGCGTCTCGGGATTCCTCTCCCGTCGATGCCGGGGCCTAAGACCTTGTGTGGAGTCGGGGCCGGAACCTGAGGATTCCTCTCCAGTGCTGACATGGATCTTGGGGTACGTCTGGAGTCTCCCCAGGAGAGTCAGTCCTCGTCTCGAATGCGGGCATGCACTTGCGCTTTCCTCCAGAGCGGTAGCAGCAGTGTCACGCAGTCCGCCGCGTGGATCAAAGGATCTATGGTTTTCCCTCGAGTCTTTCCCACGAGGCTTTCCCACGAGGCTTTCCCACAGGGCTGTCCCACGTGCACACGTGGTGGGAGTCGATCCTCGGCTTGAACGTCAAGGCAGTGCAGGGAAAACAGGTTCCTCTGGAATGGACTGACACATCTGGGGGACTCTTGGAATGGTGGCATGACCCTGGAGTTCCTCTCGCCTTTCCTGTGGAGAGCGCCTCCTCTTGAGATGCGACGGGAACGCCGGGAATTCTTTCCCTACGAAACAGGGAAAGGATCCCTCATCTCGAGCTAGGAGGCGGAAACGGAGCTCCCCTGGATGTGTGCGGGAACCCACGTGCTTCCTCTCGGGTGGAGATGGGTATGTCGGGGAACTTCTTGAGTTGCAGCAAGGGTGTGAAGGACCCTTTGGAAGTTCCAGTGGTTAGATGTGATTGGCCTCGAGAAGCCTCAGCGGAAATGGGCCTCATCTCGCCTGGAGGGCAAAACCTCCTGGATTTTCTCGAGTTGTGGCAGGTGCTCTCGACTTACGACGGGGACCTCAGGGACCCGCTCTGGTGGCCTCAGGAAAGGAGAGTCCCCATGCGAGATCCTGGGGGGCCTCTCGGGATTCCTCTCCCGTCGATGCCAGGGCCTAAGATCTTGTGTGGAGTCGGGGCCGGAACCTGAGGATTCCTCTCCAGTGCTGACATGGATCTTGGGGTACTTCTGGAGTCTCCCCAGGGGAGTCAGTCCTCGTCTCGAATGCGGGCATGCACTTGCGCTTTCCTCCAGAGCGGTATCAGCAGTGTCACGCAGTCCACCGCGTGGATCAAAGGATCTATGGTTTTCCCTCGAGTCTTTCCCACGAGGCTTTCCCACGAGGCATTCCCACAGGGCTGTCCCACGTGCACACGTGGTGGGAGTCGATGCTCGGCTTGAACGTCAAGGCAGTGCAGGGAAAACAGGTTCCTCTGGAATGGACTGACACATCTGGGGGACTCTTGGAATGGTGGCACGACCCTGGAGTTCCTCTCGCCTTTCCTGTGGAGAGCGCCTCCTCTTGAGATGCGACTGGAACGCCGGGAATTCTTTCCCTACGAAAAAGGGAAGTATCCCTCATCTCGAGTTAGGAGGCGGAAACGGGGCTCCCCTGGATGTGTGCGGGACCCCACGTGCTTCCTCTCGAGTGGAGACGGGTATGTCGGGGAACTTCTTGAGGTGCAGCAATGGTGTGAAGGACCCTTTGGAAGTTCCAGTGGTTAGACGTGATTAGCCTCGAGAAGCCTCAGCGGAAATGGGCCTCATCTCGCCTGGAGGGCAAAACCGCCTGGATTTTCTCGAGTTGCGGCAGGTGCTCTCGACTTACGACGGGGACCTCAGGGACCCGCTCTGGTGGCCTCAGGAAAGGCCAGTCCCCATGCGAGTTCCTCGGGGGCCTCTCGGGATTCCTCTCCCGTCGATGCCAGGGCCTAAGATCTTGTGTGGAGTCGGGGCCGGAACCTGAGGATTCCTCTCCAGTGCTGACATGGATCTTGGGGTACTTCTGGAGTCTCCCCAGGGGAGTCAGTCCTCGTCTCGAATGCGGGCATGCACTTGCGCTTTCCTCCAGAGCGGTAGCAGCAGTGTCACGCAGTCCGCCGCGTGGATCAAAGGATCTATGGTTTTCCCTCGAGTCTTTCCCACGAGGCTTTCCCACGAGGCTTTCCCACAGGGCTGTCCCACGTGCACACGTGGTGGGAGTCGATCCTCGGCTTGAACGTCAAGGCAGTGCAGGGAAAACAGGTTCCTCTGGAATGGACTGACACATCTGGGGGACTCTTGGAATGGTGGCACGACCCTGGAGTTCCTCTCGACTTTCCTGTGGAGAGCGCCTCCTCTTGAGATGCGACGGGAACGCCGGGAATTCTTTCCCTACGAAACAGGGAAAGGATCCCTCATCTCGAGCTAGGAGTCGGAAACGGAGTTCCCCTGGATGTGGGCGGGACACCACGTGCTTCCTCTCGAGTGGAGACGGGTATGTCGGGGAACTTCTTGAGTTGCAGCAAGGGTGTGAAGGACCGTTTGGAAGTTCCAGTGGTTAGACGTGATTAGCCTTGAGAAGCCTCAGCGGAAATGGGCCTCATCTCGCCTGGAGGGCAAAACCTCCTGGATTTTCTCGAGTTGCGGCAGGTGCTCTCGACTTACGACGGGGACCTCAGGGACCCGCTCTGGTGGCCTCAGGAAAGGCCAGTCCCCATGCAAGTTCCTCGGGGGCCTCTCGGGATTCCTTTCCCGTCGGTGCCGGGAACTAAGACCTTGTGTGGAGTCGGGGCCGGAACCTGAGGATTCCTCTCCAGTGCTGACATGGATCTTGGGGTACGTCTGGAGTCTCCCCAGGGGAGTCAGTCCTCGTCTTGAATGCGGGCATGCACTTGCGCTTTCCTCCAGAGCGGTAGCAGCAGTGTCACGCAGTCCGCCGCGTGGATCAAAGGATCTATGGTTTTCCCTCGAGTATTTCCCACGAGGCTTTCCCACGAGGCTTGCCCAAAGGGCTGTCCCACGTGCACACGTGGTGGGAGTCGATCCTCGGCTTGAACGTCAAGGCAGTGCAGGGAAAACAGGTTCCTCTGGAATGGACTGACACATCTGGGGGACTCTTGGAATGGTGGCACGACCCTGGAGTTCCTCTCGCCTTTCCTGTGGAGAGCGCCTCCTCTTGAGATGCGACGGGAACGCCGGGAATTCTTTCCCTACGAAACAGGGAAGTATCCCTCATCTCGAGCTAGGAGGCGGAAACGGGGCTCCCCTGGATGTGTGCGGGACCCCACGTGCTTCCTCTCGAGTGGAGACGGGTATGTCGGGGAACTTCTTGAGGTGCAGCAATGGTGTGAAGGACCCTTTGGAAGTTCCAGTGGTTAGACGTGATTAGCCTCGAGAAGCCTCAGCGGAAATGGGCCTCATCTCGCCTGGAGGGCAAAACCGCCTGGATTTTCTCGAGTTGCGGCAGGTGCTCTCGACTTACGACGGGGACCTCAGGGACCCGCTCTGGTGGCCTCAGGAAAGGCCAGTCCCCATGCGAGTTCCTCGGGGGCCTCTCGGGATTCCTCTCCCGTCGATGCCAGGGCCTAAGATCTTGTGTGGAGTCGGGGCCGGAACCTGAGGATTCCTCTCCAGTGCTGACATGGATCTTCGGGTACTTCTGGAGTCTCCCCAGGGGAGTCAGTCCTCGTCTCGAATGCGGGCATGCACTTGCACTTTCCTCCAGAGCGGTAGCAGCAGTGTCACGCAGTCCGCCGCGTGGATCAAAGGATCTATGGTTTTCCCTCGAGTCTTTCCCAAGAGGCGTTCCCACGAGGCTTTCCCACAGGGCTGTCCCACGTGCACACGTGGTGGGAGTCGATCCTCGGCTTGAACGTCAAGGCAGTGCAGGGAAAACAGGTTCCTCTGGAATGAACTGACACATCTGGGGGACTCTTGGAATGGTGGCACGACCCTGGAGTTCCTCTCGACTTTCCTGTGGAGAGCGCCTCCTCTTGAGATGCGACGGGAACGCCGGGAATTCTTTCCCTACGAAACAGGGAAAGGATCCCTCATCTCGAGCTAGGAGTCGGAAACGGAGTTCCCCTGGATGTGGGCGGGACACCACGTGCTTCCTCTCGAGTGGAGACGGGTATGTCGGGGAACTTCTTGAGTTGCAGCAAGGGTGTGAAGGACCCTTTGGAAGTTCCAGTGGTTAGAGGTGATTAGCCTCGAGAAGCCTCAGCGGAAATGGGCCTCATCTCGCCTGGAGGGCAAAACCTCCTGGATTTTCTCGAGTTGCGGCAGGTGCTCTCGACTTACGACGGGGACCTCAGGGAACCGCTCTGGTGGCCTCAGGAAAGGCCAGTCCCCATGCGAGTTCCTCGGGGGCCTCTCGGGATTCCTCTCCCGTCGATGCCGGGGCCTAAGACCTTGTGTGGAGTCGGGGCCGGAACCTGAGGATTCCTCTCCAGTGCTGACATGGATCTTGGGGTACTTCTGGAGTCTCCCCAGGGGAGTCAGTCCTCGTCTCGAATGTGGGCATGCACTTGCGCTTTCCTCCAGAGCGGTAGCAGCAGTGTCACGCAGTCCGCCGCGTGGATCAAAGGATCTATGGTTTTCCTTCGAGTCTTTCCCATGAGGCTTTCCCACGAGGCTTTCCCACAGGGCTGTCCCACGTGCACACGTGGTGGGAGTCGATCCTCGGCTTGAACGTCAAGGCAGTGCAGGGAAAACAGTTTCCTCTGGAATGGACTGACACATCTGGGGGACTCTTGGAATGGTGGCACGACCCTGGAGATCCTCTCGCCTTTCCTGTGGAGAGCGCCTCCTCTTGAGATGCGACGGGAACGCCGGGAATTCTTTCCCTACGAAACAGGGAAAGGATCCCTCATCTCGAGCTAGGAGGCGGAAACGGGGCTCCCCTGGATGTGTGCGGGACCCACGTGCTTCCTCTCGAGTGGAGACGGGTATGTCGGGGAACTTCTTGAGTTGCAGCAAGGGTGTGACGGACCCTTTGGAAGTTCCAGTGGCTAGACATGATTAGCCTCGAGAAGCCTCAGCGGATATGAGCCTCATCTCGCCTGGAGGGCAAAACCTCCTGGTTTTTCTCGAGTTGCGGCAGTGCTCTCGACTTACGACGGGGACCTCAGGGACCCGCTCTGGTGGCCTCAGGAAAGGCCAGTCCCCATGGGAGTTCCTCGGGGGCCTCTCGGGATTCCTCTCCCGTCGATGCCGGGGCCTAAGACCTCGTGTGGAGTCGGGGCCGGAACCTGAGGATTCCTCTCCAGTGCTGACATGGATCTTGGGGTACTTCTGGAGTCTCCCCAGGGGAGTCAGTCCTCGTCTCGAATGCGGGCATGCACTTGCGCTTTCCTCCAGAGCGGTAGCAGCAGTGTCACGCAGTCCGCCACCTGGATCAAAGGATCTATGTTTTTCCCTCGAGTCTTTCCCACGAGGCTTTCCCACAGGGCTGTCCCACGTGCACACGTGGTGGGAGTCGATCCTCGGCTTGAACGTCAAGGCAGTTCAGGGAAAACAGGTTCCTCTGGAATGGACTGACACATCTGGGGGACTCTTGGAATGGTGTCACGACCCTTCAGTTCCTCTCGCCTTTCCTGTGGAGAGCGCCTCCTCTTGAGATGCGACGGGAACGCCGGGAATTCTTTTCCTACGAAACAGGGAAAGGATCCCTCATCTCGAGCTAGGAGTCGGAAACGGAGTTCCCCTGGATGTGGGCGGGACACCACGTGCTTCCTCTCGAGTGGAGACGGGTATGTCGGGGAACTTCTTGAGTTGCAGCAAGGGTGTGAAGGACCGTTTGGAAGTTCCAGTGGTTAGACGTGATTAGCCTTGAGAAACCTCAGCGGAAATGGGCCTCATCTCGCCTGGAGGGCAAAACCTCCCGGATTTTCTCGAGTTGCGGCAGGTGCTCTCGACTTACGACGGGGACCTCAGGGACCCGCTCTGGTGGCCTCAGGAAAGGCCAGTCCCCATGCAAGTTCCTCGGGGGCCTCTCGGGATTCCTTTCCCGTCGGTGCCGGGAACTAAGACCTTGTGTGGAGTCGGGGCCGGAACCTGAGGATTCCTCTCCAGTGCTGACATGGATCTTGGGGTACGTCTGGAGTCTCCCCAGGGGAGTCAGTCCTCGTCTTGAATGCGGGCATGCACTTGCGCTTTCCTCCAGAGCGGTAGCAGCAGTGTCACGCAGTCCGCCGCGTGGATCAAAGGATCTATGGTTTTCCCTCGAGTATTTCCCACGAGGCTTTCCCACGAGGCTTTCCCAAAGGGCTGTCCCACGTGCACACGTGGTGGGAGTCGATCCTCGGCTTGAACGTCAAGGCAGTGCAGGGAAAACAGGTTCCTCTGGAATGGACTGACACATCTGGGGGACTCTTGGAATGGTGGCACGACCCTGGAGTTCCTCTCGCCTTTCCTGTGGAGAGCGCCTCCTCTTGAGATGCGACGGGAACGCCGGGAATTCTTTCCTTATGAAACAGGGAAAGGATCCCTCATCTCGAGCTATGAGGCGGAAACGGGGCTCCCAAGGATGTGTGCGGGACCCACGTGCTTCCTCTCGAGTGGAGACGGGTGTGTCGGGGAACTTCTTGAGTTGCAGCAAGGGTGTGAAGGACCCTTTGGAAGTTCCAGTGGTTAGATGTGATTGGCCTCGAGAAGCCTCAGCGGAAATGGGCCTCATCTGGCCTGGAGGGCAAAACCTTCTGGATTTTCTCGAGTTGCGGCAGGTGCTCTCGACTTACGACCGGGACCTCAGGGACCCGCTCTGGTGGCCTCAGGAAAGGCCAGTCCTCATGCGAGTTCCTCGGGGGCGTCTCGGGATTCCTCTCCCGTCGATGCCGGGGCCTAAGACCTTGTGTGGAGTCGGGGCCGGAACCTGAGGATTCCTCTCCAGTGCTGACATGGATCTTGGGGTACTTCTGGAGTCTCCCCAGGGGAGTCAGTCCTCGTCTCGAATGCGGGCATGCACTTGCGCTTTCCTCCAGAGCGGTAGCAGCAGTGTCACGCAGTCCACCGCGTGGATCAAAGGATCTATGGTTTTCCCTCGAGTCTTTCCCACCAGGCTTTCCCACGAGGCTTTCCCACAGGGCTGTCCCACGTGCACACGTGGTGAGAGTCGATCCTCTGCTTGAACGTCAAGGCAGTGCAGGGAAAACAGGTTCCTCTGGAATGGACTGACACATCCGGGGGACTCTTGGAATGGTGGCACGACCCTGGAGTACCTCTCGCCTTTCCTGTGGAGAGCGCCTCCTCTTGAGATGCGACGGGAATGCCGGGAATTCTTTCCCTACGAAACAGGGAAAGGATCCCTCATCTCGAGCTAGGAGGCGGAAACGGGGCTCCCCTGGATGTGTGCGGGACCCACGTGCTTCCTCTCGTGTGGAGACGGGTATGTCGGGGAACTTCTTGAGTTGCAGCAAGGGTGTGAAGGACCCTTTGGAAGTTCCAGTGGCTAGACATGATTAGCCTCGAGAAGCCTCAGCGGATATGAGCCTCATCTCGCCTGGAGGGCAAAACCTCCTGGTTTTTCTCGAGTTGCGGCAGTGCTCTCGACTTACGACGGGGACCTCAGGGACCCGCTCTGGTGGCCTCAGGAAAGGCCAGTCCCCATGCGAGTTCCTCGGGGGCCTCTCGGGATTCCTCTCCCGTCGATGCCGGGGCCTAAGTCCTTGTGTGGAGTCGGGGCCGGAACCTGAGGATTCCTCTCCAGTGCTGACATGGATGTTGGGGTACTTCTGGAGTCTCCCCAGGGGAGTCAGTCCTCGTCTCGAATGCGGGCATGCCCTTGCGCTTTCCTCCAGAGCGGTAGCAGCAGTGTCACGCAGTCCGCCGCGTGGATCAAAGGACCTATGGTTTTCCCTCGAGTCTTTCCCACGAGGCTTTCCCACGAGGCTTTCCCACAGGGCTGTCCCACGTGCACACGTGGTGGGAGTCGATCCTCGGCTTGAACGTTAAGGCAGTGCAGGGAAAACAGTGTCCTCTGGAATGGACTGACACATCTGGGTGACCCTTGGAATGGTGGCATGACCCTGGAGTTCCTCTCGCCTTTCCTGTGGAGAGCGCCTCCTCTTGAGATGCGACGGGAACGCCGGGAATTCTTTCCCTACGAAACAGGGAAAGGATCCCTCATCTCGAGCTAGGAGGCGGAAACGGGTGTCCACTGGATGTGTGCGGGACACCACGTGCTTCCTCTCGAGTGCAGACGGGTATGTCGGGGAACTTCTTGAGTTGCAGCAAGGGTGTGAAGGACCCTTTGGAAGGTCCAGTGGTTAGATGTGATTGGCCTCGAGAAGCCTCAGCGGAAATGGGCCTCATCTCGCCTGGAGGGCAAAACCTCCTGGATTTTCTCGAGTTGCGGCAGGTGCTCTCGACTTACGACGGGGACCTCAGGGACCCGCTCTGGTGGCCTCAGGAAAGGCCAGTCCCCATGCGAGTTCCTCGGGGGCCTCTGGGGATTCCTCTCCCGTCGATGCCGGGGCCTAAGTCCTTGTGTGGAGTCGGGGCCGGAACCTGAGGATTCCTCTCCAGTGCTGACATGGATGTTGGGGTACTTCTGGAGTCTCCCCAGGGGAGTCAGTCCTCGTCTCGAATGCGGGCATGCCCTTGCGCTTTCCTCCAGAGCGGTAGCAGCAGTGTCACGCAGTCCGCCGCGTGGATCAAAGGACCTATGGTTTTCCCTCGAGTCTTTCCCACGAGGCTTTTCCACGAGGCTTTCCCACAGGGCTGTCCCACGTGCACACGTGGTGGGAGTCGATCCTCGGCTTGAACGTTAAGGCAGTGCAGGGAAAACAGTTTCCTCTGGAATGGACTGACACATCTGGGTGACCCTTGGAATGGTGGCATTACCCTGGAGTTCCTCTCGCCTTTCCTGTGGAGAGCGCCTCCTCTTGAGATGCGACTGGAACGCCGGGAATTCTTTCCCTACGAAACAGGGAAAGGATCCCTCATCTCGAGCTAGGAGGCGGAAACGGGTGTCCCCTGGATGTGTGCGGGACACCACGTGCTTCCTCTCGAGTGCAGACGGGTATGTCGGGGAACTTCTTGAGTTGCAGCAAGGGTGTGAAGGACCCTTTGGAAGGTCCAGTGGTTAGATGTGATTGGCCTCGAGAAGCCTCAGCGGAAATGGGCCTCATCTCGCCTGGAGGGCAAAACCTCCTGGATTTTCTCGAGTTGCGGCAGGTGCTCTCGACTTACGACGGGGACCTCAGGGACCCGCTCTGGTGGCCTCAGGAAAGGCCAGTCCCCATGCGAGTTCCTCGGGGGCCTCTCGGGATTCCTCTCCCGTCGATGCCAGGGCCTAAGACCTTGTGTGGATTCGGGGCCGGAACCTGAGGATTCCTCTCCAGTGCTGACATGGATCTTGGGGTACTTCTGGAGTCTCCCCAGGGGAGTCAGTCCTCGTCTCGAATGCGGGCATGCACTTGCGCTTTCCTCCAGAGCTGTAGCAGCAGTGTCACTCAGTCCGCCGCGTGGATCAAAGGATCTATGGTTTTCCCTCGAGTCTTTCCCACGAGGCTTTCCCACGAGGCTTTCCCACAGGGCTGTCCCACGTGCACACGTGGTGGGAGTCGATCCTCGGCTTGAACGTCAAGGCAGTGCAGGGAAAAAAGGTTCCTCTGGAATGGACTGACACATCTGTGGGACTCTTGGAATGGTGTCACGACCCTGGAGTTCCTCTCGCCTTTCCTGTGGAGAGCGCCTCCTCTTGAGATGCGACGGGAACGCCGGGAATTCTTTCCCTACGAAACAGGGAAATGATCCCTCATCTCGAGCTAGGAGGCGGAAGCGGGGCTCCCCTGGATGTGTGCGGGACCCCACGTGCTTCCTCTCGAGTGGAGACGGGTATGTCGGGGAACTTCTTGAGGTGCAGCAATGGTGTGAAGGACCCTTTGGAAGTTCCAGTGGTTAGATGTGATTGGCCTCGAGAAGCCTCAGCGGAAATGGGCCTCATCTCGCCTGGAGGGCAAAACCTCCTGGATTTTCTCGAGTTGCGGCAGGTGCTCTCGACTTACGACGGGGACCTCAGGGACCCGCTCTGGTGGCCTCAGGAAAGGCCAGTCCCCATGGGAGTTCCTCGGGGGCCTCTCGGGATTCCTCTCCCGTCGATGCCGGGGCCTAAGACCTCGTGTGGAGTCGGGGCCGGAACCTGAGGATTCCTCTCCAGTGCTGACATGGATCTTGGGGTACTTCTGGAGTCTCCCCAGGGGAGTCAGTCCTCGTCTCGAATGCGGGCATTCACTTGCGCTTTCCTCCAGAGCGGTAGCAGCAGTGTCACGCAGTCCGCCACATGGATCAAAGGATCTATGTTTTTCCCTCGAGTCTTTCCCACGAGGCTTTCCCACAGGGCTGTCCCACGTGCACACGTGGTGGGAGTCGATCCTCGGCTTGAACGTCAAGGCAGTTCAGGGAAAACAGGTTCCTCTGGAATGGACTGACACATCTGGGGGACTCTTGGAATGGTGTCACGACCCTTCAGTTCCTCTCGCCTTTCCTGTGGAGAGCGCCTCCTCTTGAGATGCGACGGGAACGCCGGGAATTCTTTTCCTACGAAACAGGGAAAGGATCCCTCATCTCGAGCTAGGAGTCGGAAACGGAGTTCCCCTGGATGTGGGCGGGACACCACGTGCTTCCTCTCGAGTGGAGACGGGTATGTCGGGGAACTTCTTGAGTTGCAGCAAGGGTGTGAAGGACCGTTTGGAAGTTCCAGTGGTTAGACGTGATTAGCCTTGAGAAGCCTCAGCGGAAATGGGCCTCATCTCGCCTGGAGGGCAAAACCTCCTGGATTTTCTCGAGTTGCGGCAGGTGCTCTCGACTTACGACGGGGACCTCAGGGACCCGCTCTGGTGGCCTCAGGAAAGGCCAGTCCCCATGCAAGTTCCTCGGGGGCCTCTCGGGATTCCTTTCCCGTCGGTGCCGGGAACTAAGACCTTGTGTGGAGTCGGGGCCGGAACCTGAGGATTCCTCTCCAGTGCTGACATGGATCTTGGGGTACGTCTGGAGTCTCCCCAGGGGAGTCAGTCCTCGTCTTGAATGCGGGCATGCACTTGCGCTTTCCTCCAGAGCGGTAGCAGCAGTGTCACGCAGTCCGCCGCGTGGATCAAAGGATCTATGGTTTTCCCTCGAGTATTTCCCACGAGGCTTTCCCACGAGGCTTTCCCAAAGGGCTGTCCCACGTGCACACGTGGTGGGAGTCGATCCTCGGCTTGAACGTCAAGGCAGTGCAGGGAAAACAGGTTCCTCTGGAATGGACTGACACATCTGGGGGACTCTTGGAATGGTGGCACGACCCTGGAGTTCCTCTCGCCTTTCCTGTGGAGAGCGCCTCCTCTTGAGATGCGACGGGAACGCCGGGAATTCTTTCCTTATGAAACAGGGAAAGGATCCCTCATCTCGAGCTATGAGGCGGAAACGGGGCTCCCAAGGATGTGTGCGGGACCCACGTGCTTCCTCTCGAGTGGAGACGGGTGTGTCGGGGAACTTCTTGAGTTGCAGCAAGGGTGTGAAGGACCCTTTGGAAGTTCCAGTGGTTAGATGTGATTGGCCTCGAGAAGCCTCAGCGGAAATGGGCCTCATCTGGCCTGGAGGGCAAAACCTTCTGGATTTTCTCGAGTTGCGGCAGGTGCTCTCGACTTACGACCGGGACCTCAGGGACCCGCTCTGGTGGCCTCAGGAAAGGCCAGTCCTCATGCGAGTTCCTCGGGGGCGTCTCGGGATTCCTCTCCCGTCGATGCCTGGGCCTAAGACCTTGTGTGGAGTCGGGGCCGGAACCTGAGGATTCCTCTCCAGTGCTGACATGGATCTTGGGGTACTTCTGGAGTCTCCCCAGGGGAGTCAGTCCTCGTCTCGAATGCGGGCATGCACTTGCGCTTTCCTCCAGAGCGGTAGCAGCAGTGTCACGCAGTCCGCCGCGTGGATCAAAGGATCTATGGTTTTCCCTCGAGTCTTTCCCACGAGGCTTTCCCACGAGGCTTTCCCACAGGGCTGTCCCACGTGCACACGTGGTGAGAGTCGATCCTCTGCTTGAACGTCAAGGCAGTGCAGGGAAAACAGGTTCCTCTGGAATGGACTGACACATCCGGGGGACTCTTGGAATGGTGGCACGACCCTGGAGTTCCTCTCGCCTTTCCTGTGGAGAGCGCCTCCTCTTGAGATGCGACGGGAATGCCGGGAATTCTTTCCCTACGAAACAGGGAAAGGATCCCTCATCTCGAGCTAGGAGGCGGAAACGGGGCTCCCCTGGATGTGTGCGGGACCCACGTGCTTCCTCTCGTGTGGAGACGGGTATGTCGGGGAACTTCTTGAGTTGCAGCAAGGGTGTGAAGGACCCTTTGGAAGTTCCAGTGGCTAGACATGATTAGCCTCGAGAAGCCTCGGCGGATATGAGCCTCATCTCGCCTGGAGGGCAAAACCTCCTGGTTTTTCTCGAGTTGCGGCAGTGCTCTCGACTTACGACGGGGACCTCAGGGACCCGCTCTGGTGGCCTCAGGAAAGGCCAGTCCCCATGCGAGTTCCTCGGGGGCCTCTCGGGATTCCTCTCCCGTCGATGCCGGGGCCTAAGTCCTTGTGTGGAGTCGGGGCCGGAACCTGAGGATTCCTCTCCAGTGCTGACATGGATGTTGGGGTACTTCTGGAGTCTCCCCAGGGGAGTCAGTCCTCGTCTCGAATGCGGGCATGCCCTTGCGCTTTCCTCCAGAGCGGTAGCAGCAGTGTCACGCAGTCCGCCGCGTGGATCAAAGGACCTATGGTTTTCCCTCGAGTCTTTCCCACGAGGCTTTCCCACGAGGCTTTCCCACAGGGCTGTCCCACGTGCACACGTGGTGGGAGTCGATCCTCGGCTTGAACGTTAAGGCAGTGCAGGGAAAACAGTGTCCTCTGGAATGGACTGACACATCTGGGTGACCCTTGGAATGGTGGCATGACCCTGGAGTTCCTCTCGCCTTTCCTGTGGAGAGCGCCTCCTCTTGAGATGCGACGGGAACGCCGGGAATTCTTTCCCTACGAAACAGGGAAAGGATCCCTCATCTCGAGCTAGGAGGCGGAAACGGGTGTCCACTGGATGTGTGCGGGACACCACGTGCTTCCTCTCGAGTGCAGACGGGTATGTCGGGGAACTTCTTGAGTTGCAGCAAGGGTGTGAAGGACCCTTTGGAAGGTCCAGTGGTTAGATGTGATTGGCCTCGAGAAGCCTCAGCGGAAATGGGCCTCATCTCGCCTGGAGGGCAAAACCTCCTGGATTTTCTCGAGTTGCGGCAGGTGCTCTCGACTTACGACGGGGACCTCAGGGACCCGCTCTGGTGGCCTCAGGAAAGGCCAGTCCCCATGCGAGTTCCTCGGGGGCCTCTCGGGATTCCTCTCCCGTCGATGCCGGGGCCTAAGACCTTGTGTGGAGTCGGGGCCGGAACCTGAGGATTCCTCTCCAGTGCTGACATGGATCTTGGGGTACTTCTGGAGTCTCCCCAGGGGAGTCAGTCCTCGTCTCGAATGCGGGCATGCACTTGCGCTTTCCTCCAGAGCGGTAGCAGCAGTGTCACGCAGTCCGCCACATGGATCAAAGGATCTATGTTTTTCCCTCGAGTCTTTCCCACGAGGCTTTCCCACAGGGCTGTCCCACGTGCACACGTGGTGGGAGTCGATCCTCGGCTTGAACGTCAAGGCAGTTCAGGGAAAACAGGTTCCTCTGGAATGGACTGACACATCTGGGGGACTCTTGGAATGGTGTCACGACCCTTCAGTTCCTCTCGCCTTTCCTGTGGAGAGCGCCTCCTCTTGAGATGCGACGGGAACGCCGGGAATTCTTTTCCTACGAAACAGGGAAAGGATCCCGCATCTCGAGCTAGGAGGCGGAAACGGGTCTCCCCTGGATGTGTGCGGGACCCACGTGCTTCCTCTCGAGTGGAGACGGGTATGTCGGGGAAATTCTTGAGTTGCAGCAAGGGTGTGAAGGACCCTTTGGAAGTTACAGTGGTTAGACGTGATTAGCCTTGAGAAGCCTCAGCGGAAATGGGCCTCATCGCGCCTGGAGGGCAAAACCTCCTGGATTTTCTCGAGTTGCGGCAGGTGCTCTCGACTTACGACGGGGACCTCAGGGACCCGCTCTGGTGGCCTCAGGAAAGGCCAGTCCCCATGCGAGTTCCTCGGGGGCCTCTCGGGATTCCTCTCCCGTCGATGCCGGGGCCTAAGACCTTGTGTGGAGTCGGGGCCGGAACCTGAGGATTCCTCTCCAGTGCTGACATGGATCTTGGGGTACTTCTGGAGTCTCCCCAGGGGAGTCAGTCCTCGTCTCGAATGCGGGCATGCACTTGCGCTTTCCTCCAGAGCGGTAGCAGCAGTGTCACGCAGTCTGCCGCGTGGATCAAAGGATCTATGGTTTTCCCTCGAGTCTTTCCCACGAGGCTTTCCCACGAGGCTTTCCCACAGGGCTGTCCCACGTGCACACGTGGTGGGAGTCGATCCTCGGCTTGAACGTCAAGGCAGTGCAGGGAAAACAGGTTCCTCTGGAATGGACTGACACATCTGGGGGACTCTTGGAATGGTGGCATGACCCTGGAGTTCCTCTCGCCTTTCCTGTGGAGAGCGCCTCCTCTTGAGATGCGACGGGAACGCCGGGATTTCTTTCCCTACGAAACAGGGAAAGGATCCCTCATCTCGAGCTAGGAGGCGGAAACGGGGCTCCCTTGGATGTGTGCGGGACCCCACGTGCTTCCTATCGAGTGGAGACGGGTATGTCGGGGAACTTCTTGAGTTGCAGCAATGGTGTGAAGGACCCTTTGGAAGTTCCAGTGGTTAGATGTGATTGGCCTCGAGAAGCCTCAGCGGAAATGGGCCTCATCTGGCCTGGAGGGCAAAACCTCCCGGATTTTCTCGAGTTGCGGCAGGTGCTCTCGACTTACGACGGGGACCTCAGGGACCCGCTCTGGTGGCCTCAGGAAAGGCCAGTCCCCATGCGAGTTCCACGGGGGCGTCTCGGGATTCCTCTCCCGACGATGCCGGGGCCTAAGACCTTGTGTGGAGTCGGGGCCGGAACCTGAGGATTCCTCTCCAGTGCTGACATGGATCTTGGGGTACTTCTGGAGTCTCCCCAGGGGAGTCAGTCCTCGTCTCGAATGCGGGCATGCACTTGCGCTTTCCTCCAGAGCGGTAGCAGCAGTGTCACGCAGTCCGCCGCGTGGATCAAAGGATCTATGGTTTTCCCTCGAGTCTTTCCCACCAGGCTTTCCCACGAGGCTTTCCCACAGGGCTGTCCCACGTGCACACGTGGTGAGAGTCGATCCTCTGCTTGAACGTCAAGGCAGTGCAGGGAAAACAGGTTCCTCTGGAATGGACTGACACATCTGGGGGACTCTTGGAATGGTGGCACGACCCTGGAGTTCCTCTCGCCTTTCCTGTGGAGAGCGCCTCCTCTTGAGATGCGACGGGAATGCCGGGAATTCTTTCCCTACGAAACAGGGAAAGGATCCCTCATCTCGAGCTAGGAGGCGGAAACGGGGCTCCCCTGGATGTGTGCGGGACCCACGTGCTTCCTCTCGTGTGGAGACGGGTATGTCGGGGAACTTCTTGAGTTGCAGCAAGGGTGTGAAGGACCCTTTGGAAGTTCCAGTTGTTAGACGTGATTAGCCTCGAGAATCCTCAGCGGAAATGGGCCTCATCTCGCCTGGAGGGCAAAACCTCCTGGATTTTCTCGAGTTGCGGCAGGTGCTCTCGACTTACGACGGGGACCTCAGGGACACGCTCTGGTGGCCTCAGGAAAGGCCAGTCCCCATGCGAGTTCCTCGGGGGCCTCTCGGGATTCCTCTCCCGTCGATGCCGGGGCCTAAGACCTTGTGTGGAGTCGGGGCCGGAACCTGAGGATTCCTCTCCAGTGCTGACATGGATCTTGGGGTACTTCTGGAGTCTCCCCAGGGGAGTCAGTCCTCGACTCGAATGCGGGCATGCACTTGCGCTTTCCTCCAGAGCTGTAGCAGCAGTGTCACTCAGTCCGCCGCGTGGATCAAAGGATCTATGGTTTTCCCTCGAGTCTTTCCCACGAGGCTTTCCCACGAGGCTTTCCCACAGGGCTGTCCCACGTGAACACGTGGTGGGAGTCGATCCTCGGCTTGAACGTCAAGGCAGTGCAGGGAAAAAAGGTTCCTCTGGAATGGACTGACACATCTGTGGGACTCTTGGAATGGTGTCACGACCCTGGAGTTCCTCTCGCCTTTCCTGTGGAGAGCGCCTCCTCTTGAGATGCGACGGGAACGCCGGGAATTCTTTCCCTACGAAACAGGGAAAGGATCCCTCATCTCGAGCTAGGAGGCGGAAACGGGGCTCCCCTGGATGTGTGCGGGACCCCACGTGCTTCCTCTCGAGTGGAGACGGGTATGTCGGGGAACTTCTTGAGGTGCAGCAATGGTGTGAAGGACCCTTTGGAAGTTCCAGTGGTTAGATGTGATTGGCCTCGAGAAGCCTCAGCGGAAATGGGCCTCATCTCGCCTGGAGGGCAAAACCTCCTGGATTTTCTCGAGTTGCGGCAGGTGCTCTCGACTTACGACGGGGACCTCAGGGACCCGCTCTGGTGGCCTCAGGAAAGGCCAGTCCCCATGCGAGTTCCTCGGGGGCCTCTCGGGATTCCTCTCCCGTCGATGCCGGGGCCTAAGACCTTGTGTGGAGTCGGGGCCGGAACCTGAGGATTCCTCTCCAGTGCTGACATGGATCTTGGGGTACTTCTGGAGTCTCCCCAGGGGAGTCAGTCCTCGTCTCGAATGCGGGCATGCACTTGCGCTTTCCTCCAGAGCGGTAGCAGCAGTGTCACGCAGTCCGCCACATGGATCAAAGGATCTATGTTTTTCCCTCGAGTCTTTCCCACGAGGCTTTCCCACAGGGCTGTCCCACGTGCACACGTGGTGGGAGTCGATCCTCGGCTTGAACGTCAAGGCAGTGCAGGGAAAACAGGTTCCTCTGGAATGGACTGACACATCTGGGGGACTCTTGGAATGGTGGCACGACCCTGGAGTTCCTCTCGCCTTTCCTGTGGAGAGCGCCTCCTCTTGAGATGCGACGGGAACGCCGGGAATTCTTTCCCTACGAAACAGGGAAAGGATCCCTCATCTCGAGCTAGGAGGCGGAAACGGGGCTCCCCTGGATGTGTGCGGGACCCACGTGCTTCCTCTCGTGTGGAGACGGGTATGTCGGGGAACTTCTTGAGTTGCAGCAAGGGTGTGAAGGACCCTTTGGAAGTTCCAGTGGTTAGACGTGATTAGCCTCGAGAAGCCTCAGCGGAAATGGGCCTCATCTCGCCTGGAGGGCAAAACCTCCTGGATTTTCTCGAGTTGCGGCAGGTGCTCTCGACTTACGACGGGGACCTCAGGGACACGCTCTGGTGGCCTCAGGAAAGGCCAGTCCCCATGCGAGTTCCTCGGGGGCCTCTCGGGATTCCTCTCCCGTCGATGCCGGGGCCTAAGACCTTGTGTGGAGTCGGGGCCGGAACCTGAGGATTCCTCTCCAGTGCTGACATGGATCTTGGGGTACTTCTGGAGTCTCCCCAGGGGAGTCAGTCCTCGTCTCGAATGCGGGCATGCACTTGCGCTTTCCTCCAGAGCTGTAGCAGCAGTGTCACTCAGTCCGCCGCGTGGATCAAAGGATCTATGGTTTTCCCTCGAGTCTTTCCCACGAGGCTTTCCCACGAGGCTTTCCCACAGGGCTGTCCCACGTGCACACGTGGTGGGATTCGATCCTCGGCTTGAACGTCAAGGCAGTGCAGGGAAAACAGGTTCCTCTGGAATGGACTGACACATCTGGGGGACTCTTGGAATGGTGGCACGACCCTGGAGTTCCTCTCGCCTTTCCTTTGGAGAGCGCCTCCTCTTGAGATGCGACGGGAACGCCGGGAATTCTTTCCCTACCAAACAGGGAAAGGATCCCTCATCTCGAGCTAGGAGGCGGAAACGGGGCTCCCCTGGATGTGTGCGGGACCCACGTGCTTCCTCTCGAGTGGAGACGGGTATGTCGGGGAACTTCTTGAGTTGCAGCAAGGGTGTGAAGGACCCTTTGGAAGTTCCAGTGGTTAGAGGTGATTAGCCTTGAGAAGCCTCAGCGGAAATGGGCCTCATCTCGCCTGGAGGGCAAAACCTCCTGGATTTTCTCGAGTTGCGGCAGGTGCTCTCGACTTACGACGGGGACCTCAGGGACCCGCTCTGGTGACCTCAGGAAAGGCCAGTCCCCATGCGAGTTCCTCGGGGGCCTCTCGGGATTCCTCTCCCGTCGATGCCGGGGCCTAAGATCTTGTGTGGAGTCGGGGCCGGAACCTGAGGATTCCTCTCCAGTGCTGACATGGATCTTGGGGTACTTCTGGAGTCTCCCCAGGGGAGTCAGTCCTCGTCTCGAATGCGGGCATGCACTTGCGCTTTCCTCCAGAGCGGTAGCAGCAGTGTCACGCAGTCCGCCGCGTGGATCAAAGGATCTATGGTTTTCCCTCGAGTCTTTCCCACGAGGCTTTCCCACGAGGCTTTCCCACAGGGCTGTCCCACGTGCACACGTGTTGGGAGTCGATCCTCGGCTTGAACGTCAAGGCAGTGCAGGGAAAACAGGTTCCTCTGGAATGGACTGACACATCTGGGGGACTCTTGGAATGGTGGCACGACCCTGGAGTTCCTCTCGCCTTTCCTGTGGAGAGCGCCTCCTCTTGAGATGCGACGGGAACGCCGGGAATTCTTTCCCTACGAAACAGGGAAAGGATCCCTCATCTCGAGCTAGTAGGCGGAAACGGGGCTCCCCTGGATGTGTGCGGGACCCCACGTGCTTCCTCTCGAGTGGAGACGGGTATGTCGGGGAACTTCTTGAGTTGCAGCAATGGTGTGAAGGACCCTTTGGAAGTTCCAGTTGTTAGATGTGATTGGCCTCGAGAAGCCTCAGCTGAAATGGGCCTCATCTCGCCTGGAGGGCAAAACCTCCTGGATTTTCTCGAGTTGCGGCAGGTGCTCTCGACTTACGACGGGGACCTCAGGGACCCGCTCTGGTGGCCTCAGGAAAGGCCAGTCCCCATGCGAGTTCCTCGGGTGCGTCTCGGGATTCCTCTCCCGTCGATGCCGGGGCCTAAGACCTTGTGTGGTGTCGGTGCCGGAAACTGAGGATTCCTCTCCAGTGCTGACATGGATCTTGGGGTACTTCTGGAGTCTCCCCAGGGGAGTCAGTCCTCGTCTCGAATGCGGGCATGCACTTGCGCTTTCCTCCAGAGCGGTAGCAGCAGTGTCACGCAGTCCGCCGCGTGGATCAACGGATCTATGGTTTTCCCTCGAGTCTTTCCCACGAGGCTTTCCCACGAGGCTTTCCCACAGGGCTGTCCCACGTGCACACGTGGTGGGAGTCGATCCTCGGCTTGAACGTCAAGGCAGTGCAGGGAAAACAGGTTCCTCTGGAATGGACTGACACATCTGGGGGTCTCTTGGAATGGTGGCACGATCCTGGAGTTCCTCTCCCCTTTCCTGTGGAGAGCGCCTCCTCTTGAGATGCGACGGGAACGCCGGGAATTCTTTCCCTACGAAACAGGGAAAGGATCCCTCATCTCGAGCTAGGAGGCGGAAACGGGTCTCCCCTGGATGTGTGCGGGACCCCACGTGCTTCCTCTCGAGTGGAGACAGGTATGTTGGGGAAGTTCTTGAGTTGCAGCAAGGGTGTGAAAGACCCTTTGGAAGTTCCAGTGGTTAGACGTGATTGGCCTCGAGAAGCCTCAGCGGAAATGGGCCTCATCTCGCCTGGAGGGCAAAACCTCCTGGATTTTCTCGAGTTGCGGCAGGTGCTCTCGACTTAGGACGGGGACCTCAGGGACCCGCTCTGGTGGCCTCAGGAAAGGCCAGTCCCCATGCGAGTTCCTCGGGGGCCTCTCGGGATTCCTCTCCCGTCGATGCCGGGGCCTAAGACCTTGTGTGGAGTCGTGGCCGGAACCTGAGGATTCCTCTCTTGTGCTGACATGGATCTTGGGGTACTTCTGGAGTCTCCCCAGGGGAGTCAGTCCTCGTCTCGAATGCGGGCATGCACTTGCGCTTTCCTCCAGAGCGGTAGCAGCAGTGTCACGCAGTCCGCCGTGTGGATCAAAGGATCTATGGTTTTCCCTCGAGTCTTTCCCACGAGGCTTTCCCACGAGGCTTTCCCACAGGGCTGTCCCACGTGCACACGTGGTGGGAGTCGATCCTCGGCTTGAACGTCAAGGCAGTGCAGGGAAAACAGGTTCCTCTGGAATGGACTGACACATCTGGGGGACTCTTGGAATGGTGGCATTACCCTGGAGTTCCTCTCGTCTTTCCTGTGGAGAGCGCCTCCTCTTGAGATGCGACGGGAACGCCGGGAATTCTTTCCCTACGAAACAGGGAAAGGATCCCTCATCTCGAGCTAGGAGGCGGAAACGGGGCTCCCCTGGATGTGTGCGGGACACCACGTGCTTCCTCTCGAGTGCAGACGGGTATGTCGGGGAACTTCTTGAGTTGCAGCAAGGGTGTGAAGGACCCTTTGGAAGTTCCAGTGGTTAGATGTGATTGGCCTCGAGAAGCCTCAGCGGAAATGGGCCTCATCTCTCTTGGAGGGCAAAACCTCCTGGATTTTCTCGAGTTGCGGCAGGTGCTCTCGACTTACGACGGGGACCTCAGGGACCCGCTCTGGTGGCCTCAGGAAAGGCCAGTCCCCATGCGAGTTCCTCGGGGGCCTCTCGGGATTCCTCTCCCGTCGATGCCGGGGCCTAAGACCTTGTGTGGAGTCGGGGCCGGAACCTGAGGATTCCTCTCCAGTGCTGACATGGATCTTGGGGTACTTCTGGAGTCTCCCCAGGGGAGTCAGTCCTCGTCTCGAATGCGGGCATGCACTTGCGCTTTCCTCCAGAGCGGTAGCAGCAGTGTCACGCAGTCCGCCGCGTGGATCAAAGGATCTATGGTTTTCCCTCGAGTCTTTCCCACGAGGCTTTCCCACGAGGCTTTCCAACAGGGCTGTCCCACGTGCACACGTGGTGGGAGTCGATCCTCGGCTTGAACGTCAAGGCAGTGCAGGGAAAACAGGTTCCTCTGGAATGGACTGACACATCTGGGGGACTCTTGGAATGGTGGTATGACCCTGGATTTCCTCTCGCCTTTCCTGTGGAGAGCGCCTCCTCTTGAGATGCGACGGGAACGCCGGGAATTCTTTCCCTACGAAACAGGGAAAGGATCCCTCATCTCGAGATAGGAGGCGGAAACGGGCCTCCCCTGGATGTGTGCGGGACACCACGTGCTTCCTCTCGAGTGGAGACGGGTATGTCGGGGAACTTCTTGAGTTGCAGCAAGGGTGTGAAGGACCCTTTGGAAGTTCCAGTGGTTAGATGTGATTGGCCTCGAGAAGCCTCAGCGGAAATGGGCCTCATCTCGCCTGGAGGGCAAAACCTCCTGGATTTTCTCGAGTTGCTGCAGGTGCTCTCGACTTACGACGGGAACCTCAGGGACCCGCTCTTGTGGCCTCAGGAAAGGCCAGTCCCCATGCGAGTTCCACGGGGGCCTCTCGGGATTCCTCTCCCGTCGATGCCGGGGCCTAAGACCTTGTGTGGAGTCGGGGCCGGAACCTGAGGATTCCTCTCCAGTGCTGACATGGATCTTGGGGTACTTCTGGAGTCTCCCCAGGGCAGTCAGTCCTCGTCTCGAATGCGGGCATGCACTTGCGCTTTCCTCCAGAGGGGTAACAGCAGTGTCACGCCGTCCGCCGCGTGGATCAACGGATATATGGTTTTCCCTCGAGTCTTTCCCACGAGGCTTTCCCACGAGGCTTTCCCACAGGGCTGTCCCACGTGCACACGTGGTGGGACTCGATCCTCGGCTTGAACGTCAAGGCAGTGCAGGGAAAACAGGTTCCTCTGGAATGGACTGACACATCTGGGGGACTCTTGGAATGGTGGCACGACCCTGGAGTTCCTCTCGCCTTTCCTGTGGAGAGCGCCTCCTCTTGAGATGCGACGGGAACGCCGGGAATTCTTTCCCTACGAAACAGGGAAAGGATCCCTCATCTCGAGCTAGGAGGCGGAAACGGGGCTCCCCTGGATGTGTGCGGGAACCCACGTGCTTCCTCTCGAGTGGAGACGGGTATGTCGGGGAACTTCTTGAGTTGCAGCAATGGTGTGAAGTACCCTTTGGAAGTTCCAGTGGTTAGATGTGATTGGCCTCGAGAAGCCTCACCGGAAATGGGCCTCATCTCGCCTGGAGGGCAAAACCTCCTGGATTTTCTCGAGTTGCGGCAGGTGCTCTCGACTTACGACGGGGACCTCAGGGACCCGCTCTGGTGGCCTCAGGAAAGGCCAGTCCCCATGCGAGTTCCTCGGGGGCGTCTCGGGATTCCTCTCCCGTCGATGCCGGGGCCTAAGACCTTGTGTGGAGTCGGGGCCGGAACCTGAGGATTCCTCTCCAGTGCTGACATGGATCTTGGGGTACTTCTGGAGTCTCCCCAGGGGAGTCAGTCCTCGTCTCGAATGCGGGTATGCACTTGCGCTTTCCTCCAGAGCGGTAGCAGCAGTGTCACGCAGTCCGCCGCGTGGATCAAAGGATCTATGGTTTTCCCTCGAGTCTTTCCCACGAGGCTTTCCCACGAGGCTTTCCCACAGGGCTGTCCCACGTGCACACGTGGTGGGAGTCGATACTCGGCTTGAACGTCAAGGCAGTGCAGGGAAAACAGGTTCCTCTGGAATGGACTGACACATCTGGGGGTCTCTTGGAATGGTGGCACGATCCTGGAGTTCCTCTCCCCTTTCCTGTGGAGAGCGCCTCCTCTTGAGATGCGACGGGAACGCCGGGAATTCTTTCCCTACGAAACAGGGAAAGGATCCCTCATCTCGAGCTAGGAGGCGCAAACGGGGCTCCCCTGGATGTGTGCGGGACCCCACGTGCTTCCTCTCGAGTGGAGACGGGTATGTTGGGGAAGTTCTTGAGTTGCAGCAAGGGTGTGAAAGACCCTTTGGAAGTTCCAGTGGTTAGACGTGATTAGCCTCGAGAAGCCTCAGCGGAAATGGGCCTCATTTCGCCTGGAGTGCAAAACCTCCTGGATTTTCTCGAGTTGCGGCAGGTGCTCTCGACTTACGACGGGGACCTCAGGGACCCGCTCTGGTGGCCTCAGGAAAGGCCAGTCCCCATGCGAGTTCCTCGGGGACCTCTGTGGATTCCTCTCCCGTCGATGCCAGGGCCTAAGTCCTTCTGTGGAGTCGGGGCCGGAACCTGAGGATTCCTCTCCAGTGCTGACATTGATCTTGGGGTACTTCTGGAGTCTCCCCAGGGGAGTCAGTCCTCGTCTCGAATGCGGGCATGCACTTGCGCTTTCCTCCAGAGCGGTAGCAGCAGTGTCACGCAGTCCGCCGCATGGATCAAAGGATCTATGGTTTTCCCTCGAGTCTTTCCCACGAGGCTTTCCCACGAGGCTTTCCCACAGGGCTGTCCCACGTGCACACGTGGTGGGAGTCGATCCTCGGCTTGAACGTCAAGGCAGTGCAGGGAAAACAGGTTCCTCTGGAATGGACTGACACATCTGGGGGTCTCTTGGAATGGTGGCACGACCCTGGAGTTCATCTCCCCTTTCCTGTGGAGAGCGCCTCCTCTTGAGATGCGACGGGAACGCCGGGAATTCTTTCCCTACGAAACAGGGAAAGGATCCCTCATCTCGAGCTAGGAGGCGGAAACGGGGCTCCCCTGGATGTGTGCGGGACCCCACGTGCTTCCTCTCGAGTGGAGACGGGTATGTCGGGGAAGTTCTTGAGTTGCAGCAATGGTGTGAAGGACCCTTTGGAAGTTCCAGTGGTTAGACGTGATTAGCCTCGAGAAGCCTCAACGGAAATGGGCCTCATCTCGCCTGGAGGGCAAAACCTCCTGGATTTTCTCGAGTTGCAGCAGGTGCTCTCGACTTACGACGGGGACCTCAGGGACCAGCTCTGGTGGCCTCAGGAAAGGCCAGTCCCCATGCGAGTTCCTCGGGGGCCTCTGGGGATTCCTCTCCCGTCGATGCCGGGGCCTAAGTCCTTGTGTGGAGTCGGGGCCGGAACCTGAGGATTCCTCTCCAGTGCTGAAATGGATCTTGGGGTAATTCTGGAGTCTCCCCAGGGGAGTCAGTCTTCGTCTCGAATGCGGGCATGCACTTGCGCTTTCCTCCAGAGCGGTAGCAGCAGTGTCACGCAGTCCGCCTCGTGGATCAAAGGATCTATGGTTTTCCCTCGAGTCTTTCCCACGAGGCTTTCCCACGAGGCTTTCCCACAGGGATGTCCCACGTGCACACGTGGTGGGAGTCGATCCTTGGCTTGAACGTCAAGGCAGTGCAGGGAAAATAGGTTCCTCTGAAATGGACTGACACATCTGGGGGACTCTTGGAATGGTGTCACGACCCTGGAGTTCCTCTCGCCTTTCCTGTGGAGAGCGCCTCCTCTTGAGATGCGACGGGAACGCCGGAAATTCTTTCCCTACGAAACAGGGAAAGGATCCCTCATCTCGAGCTAGGTGTCGGAAATGGAGCTCCCCTGGATGTGGGTGGGACACCAAGTGCTTCCTCTCGAGTGGAGACGGGTATGTCGGGGAACTTCTTGAGTTGCAGCAAGGGTGTGAAGGACCCTTTGGAAGTTCCAGTGGTTAGACGTGATTAGCCTCGAGAAGCCTCAGCGGAAATGGGCCTCATCTCGCCTGGAGGGCAAAACCTCCTGGATTTTCTCGAGTTGCGGCAGGTGCTCTCGACTTACGACGGGGACCTCAGGGACCCGCTCTGGTGGCCTCAGGAAAGGCCAGTATCCATGCGAGTTCCTCGGGGGCCTCTGGGGATTCCTCTCCCGTCGATGCCGGGGCCTAAGACGTTGTGTGGAGTCGGGGCCGGAACCTGAGGATTCCTCTCCAGTGCTGACATGCATCTTGGGGTACTTCTGGAGTCTCCCCAGGGGAGTCAGTCCTCGTCTCGAATGCGGGCATGCACTTGCGCTTTCCTCCAGAGCGGTAGCAGCAGTGTCACGCAGTCCGCCGCGTGGATCAAAGGATCTATGTTTTTCCCTCGAGTCTTTCCCACGAGGCTTTCCCACGAGGCTTTCCCACAGGGCTGTCCCACGTGCACACGTGGTGGGAATCGATCCTCGGCTTGAACGTCAAGGCAGTGCAGGGAAAACAGGATCCTCTGGAATGGACTGACACATCTGGGGGTCTCTTGGAATGGTGGCACGACCCTGGAGTTCCTCTCGCCTTTCCTGTGGAGAGCGCCTCCTCTTGAGATACGACGGGAATGCCGGGAATTCTTTCCCTACGAAACAGGGAAAGGATCCCTCATCTCGAGCTAGGAGGCGGAAACGGGGCTCCCCTGGATGTGTGCGGGACACCACGTGCTTCCTCTCGAGTGGAGACGGGTATGTCGGGGAACTTCTTGAGTTGCAGCAAGGGTGTGAAGGACCCTTTGGAAGTTCCAGTGGTTAGACCTGATTGGCCTCGAGAAGCCTCAGCGGAAATAGGCCTCATCTCGTCTGGAGGGCAAAACCTCCTGGATTTTCTCGAGTTGCTTCAGGTGCTCTCGACTTACGACGGGGACCTCAGGGACCCGCTCTGGTGGCCTCAGGAAAGGCCAGTCCCCATGCGAGTTCCTCGGGGGCCTCTCGGGATTCCTCTCCCGTCGATGCCGGGGCCTAAGACCTTGTGTGGAGTCGGGGCCGGAAACTGAGGATTCCTCTCCAGTGCTGACATGGATCTTGGGGTACTTCTGGAGTCTCCCCAGGGGAGTCAGTCCTCGTGTCGAATGCGGGCATGCACTTGCGCTTTCCTCCAGAGCGGTAGCAGCAGTGTCACGCAGTCCGCCGCGTGGATCAAAGGATCTATGTTTTTCCCTCGAGTCTTTCCCACGAGGCTTTCCCACGAGGCTTTCCCACAGGGCTGTCCCACGTGCACACGTGGTGGGAGTCGATCCTCGGCTTGAACGTCAAGGCAGTGCAGGGAAAACAGGTTCCTCTGGAATGGACTGACACATCTGGGGGACTCTTGGAATGGTGTCACGACCCTGGAGTTCCTCTCGCCTTTCCTGTGGAGAGTGCCTCCTCTTGAGATGCGACGGGAACGCCGGGAATTCTTTCCCTACGAAACAGGGAAAGGATCCCTCATCTCGAGCTAGGAGGCGCAAACGGGGCTCCCCTGGATGTGTGCGTGACACCACGTGCTTCCTCTCGAGTGGAGACGGGTATGTCGGGGAACTTCTTGAGTTGCAGCAAGGGTGTGAAGGACCCTTTGGAAGTTCCAGTGGTTAGACCTGATTGGCCTCGAGAAGCCTCAGCGGAAATAGGCCTCATCTCGCCTGGAGGGCAAAACCTCCTGGATTTTCTCGAGTTGCTTCAGGTGCTCTCGACTTACGACGGGGACCTCAGGGACCCGCTCTGGTGGCCTCAGGAAAGGCCAGTCCCCATGCGAGTTCCTCGGGGGCCTCTCGGGATTCCTCTCCCGTCGATGCCGGGGCCTAAGACCTTGTGTGGAGTCGGGGCCGGAACCTGAGGATTCCTCTTCAGTGCTGACATGGATCTTGGGGTACTTCTGGAGTCTCCCCAGGGCAGTCAGTCCTCGTCTCGAATGCGGGCATGCACTTGCGCTTTCCTCCAGAGGGGTAACAGCAGTGTCACGCCGTCCGCCGCGTGGATCAACGGATATATGGTTTTCCCTCGAGTCTTTCCCACGAGGCTTTCCCACGAGGCTTTCCCACAGGGCTGTCCCACGTGCACACGTGGTGGGACTCGATCCTCGGCTTGAACGTCAAGGCAGTGCAGGGAAAACAGGTTCCTCTGGAATGGACTGACACATCTGGGGGACTCTTGGAATGGTGGCACGACCCTGGAGTTCCTCTCGCCTTTCCTGTGGAGAGCGCCTCCTCTTGAGATGCGACGGGAACGCCGGGAATTCTTTCCCTACGAAACAGGGAAAGGATCCCTCATCTCGAGCTAGGAGGCGGAAACGGGGCTCCCCTGGATGTGTGCGGGAACCCACGTGCTTCCTCTCGAGTGGAGACGGGTATGTCGGGGAACTTCTTGAGTTGCAGCAATGGTGTGAAGTACCCTTTGGAAGTTCCAGTGGTTAGATGTGATTGGCCTCGAGAAGCCTCAGCGGAAATGGGCCTCATCTCGCCTGGAGGGCAAAACCTCCTGGATTTTCTCGAGTTGCGGCAGGTGCTCTCGACTTACGACGGGGACCTCAGGGACCCGCTCTGGTGGCCTCAGGAAAGGCCAGTCCCCATGCGAGTTCCTCGGGGGCGTCTCGGGATTCCTCTCCCGTCGATGCCGGGGCCTAAGACCTTGTGTGGAGTCGGGGCCGGAACCTGAGGATTCCTCTCCAGTGCTGACATGGATCTTGGGGTACTTCTGGAGTCTCCCCAGGGGAGTCAGTCCTCGTCTCGAATGCGGGTATGCACTTGCGCTTTCCTCCAGAGCGGTAGCAGCAGTGTCACGCAGTCCGCCGCGTGGATCAAAGGATCTATGGTTTTCCCTCGAGTCTTTCCCACGAGGCTTTCCCACGAGGCTTTCCCACAGGGCTGTCCCACGTGCACACGTGGTGGGAGTCGATACTCGGCTTGAACGTCAAGGCAGTGCAGGGAAAACAGGTTCCTCTGGAATGGACTGACACATCTGGGGGTCTCTTGGAATGGTGGCACGATCCTGGAGTTCCTCTCCCCTTTCCTGTGGAGAGCGCCTCCTCTTGAGATGCGACGGGAACGCCGGGAATTCTTTCCCTACGAAACAGGGAAAGGATCCCTCATCTCGAGCTAGGAGGCGCAAACGGGGCTCCCCTGGATGTGTGCGGGACCCCACGTGCTTCCTCTCGAGTGGAGACGGGTATGTTGGGGAAGTTCTTGAGTTGCAGCAAGGGTGTGAAAGACCCTTTGGAAGTTCCAGTGGTTAGACGTGATTAGCCTCGAGAAGCCTCAGCGGAAATGGGCCTCATTTCGCCTGGAGTGCAAAACCTCCTGGATTTTCTCGAGTTGCGGCAGGTGCTCTCGACTTACGACGGGGACCTCAGGGACCCGCTCTGGTGGCCTCAGGAAAGGCCAGTCCCCATGCGAGTTCCTCGGGGACCTCTGTGGATTCCTCTCCCGTCGATGCCAGGGCCTAAGTCCTTCTGTGGAGTCGGGGCCGGAACCTGAGGATTCCTCTCCAGTGCTGACATGGATCTTGGGGTACTTCTGGAGTCTCCCCAGGGGAGTCAGTCCTCGTCTCGAATGCGGGCATGCACTTGCGCTTTCCTCCAGAGCGGTAGCAGCAGTGTCACGCAGTCCGCCGCATGGATCAAAGGATCTATGGTTTTCCCTCGAGTCTTTCCCACGAGGCTTTCCCACGAGGCTTTCCCACAGGGCTGTCCCACGTGCACACGTGGTGGGAGTCGATCCTCGGCTTGAACGTCAAGGCAGTGCAGGGAAAACAGGTTCCTCTGGAATGGACTGACACATCTGGGGGTCTCTTGGAATGGTGGCACGACCCTGGAGTTCCTCTCCCCTTTCCTGTGGAGAGCGCCTCCTCTTGAGATGCGACGGGAACGCCGGGAATTCTTTCCCTACGAAACAGGGAAAGGATCCCTCATCTCGAGCTAGGAGGCGGAAACGGGGCTCCCCTGGATGTGTGCGGGACCCCACGTGCTTCCTCTCGAGTGGAGACGGGTATGTCGGGGAAGTTCTTGAGTTGCAGCAATGGTGTGAAGGACCCTTTGGAAGTTCCAGTGGTTAGACGTGATTAGCCTCGAGAAGCCTCAACGGAAATGGGCCTCATCTCGCCTGGAGGGCAAAACCTCCTGGATTTTCTCGAGTTGCAGCAGGTGCTCTCGACTTACGACGGGGACCTCAGGGACCAGCTCTGGTGGCCTCAGGAAAGGCCAGTCCCCATGCGAGTTCCTCGGGGGCCTCTGGGGATTCCTCTCCCGTCGATGCCGGGGCCTAAGTCCTTGTGTGGAGTCGGGGCCGGAACCTGAGGATTCCTCTCCAGTGCTGACATGGATCTTGGGGTAATTCTGGAGTCTCCCCAGGGGAGTCAGTCTTCGTCTCGAATGCGGGCATGCACTTGCGCTTTCCTCCAGAGCGGTAGCAGCAGTGTCACGCAGTCCGCCTCGTAGATCAAAGGATCTATGGTTTTCCCTCGAGTCTTTCCCACGAGGCTTTCCCACGAGGCTTTCCCACAGGGATGTCCCACGTGCACACGTGGTGGGAGTCGATCCTTGGCTTGAACGTCAAGGCAGTGCAGGGAAAATAGGTTCCTCTGAAATGGACTGACACATCTGGGGGACTCTTGGAATGGTGTCACGACCCTGGAGTTCCTCTCGCCTTTCCTGTGGAGAGCGCCTCCTCTTGAGATGCGACGGGAACGCCGGAAATTCTTTCCCTACGAAACAGGGAAAGGATCCCTCATCTCGAGCTAGGTGTCGGAAATGGAGCTCCCCTGGATGTGGGCGGGACACCAAGTGCTTCCTCTCGAGTGGAGACGGGTATGTCGGGGAACTTCTTGAGTTGCAGCAAGGGTGTGAAGGACCCTTTGGAAGTTCCAGTGGTTAGACGTGATTAGCCTCGAGAAGCCTCAGCGGAAATGGGCCTCATCTCGCCTGGAGGGCAAAACCTCCTGGATTTTCTCGAGTTGCGGCAGGTGCTCTCGACTTACGACGGGGACCTCAGGGACCCGCTCTGGTGGCCTCAGGAAAGGCCAGTATCCATGCGAGTTCCTCGGGGGCCTCTGGGGATTCCTCTCCCGTCGATGCCGGGGCCTAAGACGTTGTGTGGAGTCGGGGCCGGAACCTGAGGATTCCTCTCCAGTGCTGACATGCATCTTGGGGTACTTCTGGAGTCTCCCCAGGGGAGTCAGTCCTCGTCTCGAATGCGGGCATGCACTTGCGCTTTCCTCCAGAGCGGTAGCATCAGTGTCACGCAGTCCGCCGCGTGGATCAAAGGATCTATGTTTTTCCCTCGAGTCTTTCCCACGAGGCTTTCCCACGAGGCTTTCCCACAGGGCTGTCCCACGTGCACACGTGGTGGGAATCGATCCTCGGCTTGAACGTCAAGGCAGTGCAGGGAAAACAGGATCCTCTGGAATGGACTGACACATCTGGGGGACTCTTGGAATGGTGGCACGACCCTGGAGTTCCTCTCGCCTTTCCTGTGGAGAGCGCCTCCTCTTGAGATACGACGGGAATGCCGGGAATTCTTTCCCTACGAAACAGGGAAAGGATCCCTCATCTCGAGCTAGGAGGCGGAAACGGGGCTCCCCTGGATGTGTGCGGGACACCACGTGCTTCCTCTCGAGTGGAGACGGGTATGTCGGGGAACTTCTTGAGTTGCAGCAAGGGTGTGAAGGACCCTTTGGAAGTTCCAGTGGTTAGACCTGATTGGCCTCGAGAAGCCTCAGCGGAAATAGGCCTCATCTCGCCTGGAGGGCAAAACCTCCTGGATTTTCTCGAGTTGCTTCAGGTGCTCTCGACTTACGACGGGGACCTCAGGGACCCGCTCTGGTGGCCTCAGGAAAGGACAGTCCCCATGCGAGTTCCTCGGGGGCCTCTCGGGATTCCTCTCCCGTCGATGCCGGGGCCTAAGACCTTGTGTGGAGTCGGGGCCGGAAACTGAGGATTCCTCTCCAGTGCTGACATGGATCTTGGGGTACTTCTGGAGTCTCCCCAGGGGAGTCAGTCCTCGTGTCGAATGCGGGCATGCACTTGCGCTTTCCTCCAGAGCGGTAGCAGCAGTGTCACGCAGTCCGCCGCGTGGATCAAAGGATCTATGTTTTTCCCTCGAGTCTTTCCCACGAGGCTTTCCCACGAGGCTTTCCCACAGGGCTGTCCCACGTGCACACGTAGTGGGAGTCGATCCTCGGCTTGAACGTCAAGGCAGTGCAGGGAAAACAGGTTCCTCTGGAATGGACTGACACATCTGGGGGACTCTTGGAATGGTGTCACGACCCTGGAGTTCCTCTCGCCTTTCCTGTGGAGAGTGCCTCCTCTTGAGATGCGACGGGAACGCCGGGAATTCTTTCCCTACGAAACAGGGAAAGGATCCCTCATCTCGAGCTAGGAGGCGCAAACGGGGCTCCCCTGGATGTGTGCGGGACACCACGTGCTTCCTCTCGAGTGGAGACGGGTATGTCGGGGAACTTCTTGAGTTGCAGCAAGGGTGTGAAGGACCCTTTGGAAGTTCCAGTGGTTAGACCTGATTGGCCTCGAGAAGCCTCAGCGGAAATAGGCCTCATCTCGCCTGGAGGGCAAAACCTCCTGGATTTTCTCGAGTTGCTTCAGGTGCTCTCGACTTACGACGGGGACCTCAGGGACCCGCTCTGGTGGCCTCAGGAAAGGCCAGTCCCCATGCGAGTTCCTCGGGGGCCTCTCGGGATTCCTCTCCCGTCGATGCCGGGGCCTAAGACCTTGTGTGGAGTCGGGGCCGGAAACTGAGGATTCCTCTCCAGTGCTGACATGGATCTTGGGGTACTTCTGGAGTCTCCCCAGGGGAGTCAGTCCTCGTGTCGAATGCGGGCATGCACTTGCGCTTTCCTCCAGAGCGGTAGCAGCAGTGTCACGCAGTCCGCCGCGTGGATCAAAGGATCTATGTTTTTCCCTCGAGTCTTTCCCACGAGGCTTTCCCACGAGGCTTTCCCACAGGGCTGTCCCACGTGCACACGTGGTGGGAGTCGATCCTCGGCTTGAACGTCAAGGCAGTGCAGTGAAAACAGGTTCCTCTGGAATGGACTGACACATCTGGGGGACTCTTGGAATGGTGTCACGACCCTGGAGTTCCTCTCGCCTTTCCTGTGGAGAGTGCCTCCTCTTGAGATGCGACGGGAACGCCGGGAATTCTTTCCCTACGAAACAGGGAAAGGATCCCTCATCTCGAGCTAGGAGGCGGAAACGGGGCTCCCCTGGATGTGTGCGGGACCCCACGTGCTTCCTCTCGAGTGGAGACGGGTATGTCGGGGAACTTCTTGAGTTGTAGCAATGGTGTGAAGTACCCTTTGGAAGTTCCAGTGGTTAGATGTGATTGGCCTCGAGAAGCCTCAGCGGAAATGGGCCTCATCTCGCCTGGAGGGCAAAACCTCCTGGATTTTCTCGAGTTGCGGCAGGTGCTCTCGACTTACGACGGGGACCTCAGGGACCCGCTCTGGTGGCCTCAGGAAAGGCCAGTCCCCATGCGAGTTCCTCGGGGGCGTCTCGGGATTCCTCTCCCGTCGATGCCGGGGCCTAAGACCTTGTGTGGAGTCGGGGCCGGAACCTGAGGATTCCTCTCCAGTGCTGACATGGATCTTGGGGTACTTCTGGAGTCTCCCCAGGGGAGTCAGTCCTCGTCTCGATTGCGGGCATGCACTTGCGCTTTCCTCCAGAGCGGTAGCAGCAGTGTCACGCAGTCCGCCGCGTGGATCAAAGGATCTATGGTTTTCCCTCGAGTCTTTCCCACGAGGCTTTCCCACGAGGCTTTCCCACAGGGCTGTCCCACGTGCACACGTGGTGGGAGTCGATACTCGGCTTGAACGTCAAGGCAGTGCAGCGAAAACAGGTTCCTCTGGAATGGACTGACACATCTGGGGGTCTCTTGGAATGGTGGCACGATCCTGGAGTTCCTCTCCCCTTTCCTGTGGAGAGCGCCTCCTCTTGAGATGCGACGGGAACGCCGGGAATTCTTTCCCTACGAAACAGGGAAATGATCCCTCATCTCGAGCTAGGAGGCGCAAACGGGGCTCCCCTGGATGTGTGCGGGACCCCACGTGCTTCCTCTCGAGTGGAGACGGGTATGTTGGGGAAGTTCTTGAGTTGCAGCAAAGGTGTGAAAGACCCTTTGGAAGTTCCAGTGGTTAGACGTGATTAGCCTCGAGAAGCCTCAGCGGAAATGGGCCTCATCTCCCCTGGAGGGCAAAACCTCCTGGATTTTCTCGAGTTGCGGCAGGTGCTCTCGACTTACGACGGGGACCTCAGGGACCCGCTCTGGTGGCCTCAGGAAAGGCCAGTCCCCATGCGAGTTCCTCGGGGACCTCTGGGGATTCCTCTCCCGTCGATGCCAGGGCCTAAGTCCTTGTGTGGAGTCGGGGCCGGAACCTGAGGATTCCTCTCCAGTGCTGACATGGATCTTGGGGTACTTCTGGAGTCTCCCCAGGGGAGTCAGTCCTCGTCTCGAATGCGGGCATGCACTTGCGCTTTCCTCCAGAGCGGTAGCAGCAGTGTCACGCAGTCCGCCGCATGTATCAAAGGATCTATGGTTTTCCCTCGAGTCTTTCCCACGAGGCTTTCCCACGAGGCTTTCCCACAGGGCTGTCCCACGTGCACACGTGGTGGGAGTCGATCCTCGGCTTGAACGTCAAGGCAGTGCAGGGAAAACAGGTTCCTCTGGAATGGACTGACACATCTGGGGGTCTCTTGGAATGGTGGCACGACCCTGGAGTTCCTCTCCCCTTTCCTGTGGAGAGCGCCTCCTCTTGAGATGCGACGGGAACGCCGGGAATTCTTTCCCTACGAAACAGGGAAAGGATCCCTCATCTCGAGCTAGGTGTCGGAAATGGAGCTCCCCTGGATGTGGGCGGGACACCACGTGCTTCCTCTCGAGTGGAGACGGGTATGTCGGGGAACTTCTTGAGTTGCAGCAAGGGTGTGAAGGACCCTTTGGAAGTTCCAGTGGTTAGACGTGATTAGCCTCGAGAAGCCTCAGCGGAAATGGGCCTCATCTCGCCTGGAGGGCAAAACCTCCTGGATTTTCTCGAGTTGCGGCAGGTGCTCTCGACTTACGACGGGGACCTCAGGGACCCGCTCTGGTGGCCTCAGGAAAGGCCAGTATCCATGCGAGTTCCTCGGGGGCCTCTGGGGATTCCTCTCCCGTCGATGCCGGGGCCTAAGACCTTGTGTGGAGTCGGGGCCGGAACCTGAGGATTCCTCTCCAGTGCTGACATGGATCTTGGGGTACTTCTGGAGTCTCCCCAGGGGAGTCAGTCCTCGTCTCGAATGCGGGCATGCACTTGCGCTTTCCTCCAGAGCGGTAGCAGCAGTGTCACGCAGTCCGCCGCGTGGATCAAAGGATCTATGGTTTTCCCTCGAGTCTTTCCCACGAGGCTTTCCCACGAGGCTTTCCCACAGGGCTGTCCCACGTGCACACGTGGTGGGAGTCGATCCTCGGCTTGAACGTCAAGGCAGTGCAGGGAAAACAGGTTCCTCTGGAATGGACTGACACATCTGGGGGACTCTTGGAATGGTGTCACGACCCTGGAGTTCCTCTCGCCTTTCCTGTGGAGAGTGCCTCCTCTTGAGATGCGACGGGAACGCCGGGAATTCTTTCCCTACGAAACAGGGAAAGGATCCCTCATCTCGAGCTAGGAGGCGGAAACGGGGCTCCCCTGGATGTGTGCGGGACCCCACGTGCTTCCTCTCGAGTGGAGACGGGTATGTCGGGGAACTTCTTGAGTTGCAGCAATGGTGTGAAGGACCCTTTGGAAGTTCCAGTGGTTAGATGTGATTGGCCTCGAGAAGCCTCAGCAGAAATGGGCCTCATCTCGCCTGGAGGGGAAAACCTCCTGGATTTTCTCAAGTTGCGGCAGGTGCTCTCGACTTACAACGGGGCCCTCAGGGACCCGCTCTGGTGGCCTCAGGAAAGGCCAGTCCCCATGCGAGTTCCTCGGGGGCCTCTGGGGATTCCTCTCCCGTCGATGCCGGGGCCTAAGACCTTGTGTGGAGTCGGGGCCGGAACCTGAGGATTCCTCTCCAGTGCTGACATGCATCTTGGGGTACTTCTGGAGTCTCCCCAGGGGAGTCAGTCCTCGTCTCGAATGCGGGCATGCACTTGCGCTTTCCTTCAGAGCCGTAGCAGCAGTGTCACGCAGTCCGCCGCGTGGATCAAAGGATCTATGGTTTTCCCTCGAGTCTTTCCCACGAGGCTTTCCCACGAGGCTTTCCCACAGGGCTGTCCCACGTGCACACGTGGTGGGAGTCGATCCTCGGCTTGAACGTCAAGGCAGTGCAGGGAAAACAGGTTCCTCTGGAATGGACTGACACATCTGGGGGACTCTTGGAATGGTGGCATGACCCTGGAGTTCCTCTCGCCTTTCCTGTGGAGAGCGCCTCCTCTTGAGATGCGACGGGAACGCCGGGAATTCTTTCCCTACGAAACAGGGAAAGGATCCCTCATCTCGAGCTAGGAGGCGGAAACGGGGCTCCCCTGGATGTGTGTGGGACACCACGTGCTTCCTCTCGAGTGGAGACGGGTATGTCGGGGAACTTCTTGAGTTGCAGCAAGGGTGTGAAGGACCCTTTGGAAGTTCCAGTGGTTACATGTGATTGGCCTCGAGAAGCCTCAGCGGAAATGGGCCTCATCTCGCCTGGAGGGCAAAACCTCCTGGATTTTCTCGACTTGCGGCAGGTGCTCTGGACTTACAACGGGGACCTCAGGGACCCGCTCTGGTGGCCTCAGGAAAGGCCAGTCCCCATGCGAGTTCCTCAGGGGCCTCTCGGGATTCCTCTCCCGTCGATGCCGGGGCCTAAGACCTTGTGTGGAGTCGGGGCCGGAACCTGAGGATTCTTCTCCAGTGCTGACATGAATCTTGGGGTACTTCTGGAGTCTCCCCAGGGGAGTCAGTCCTCGTCTCGAATGCGGGCATGCACTTGCGCTTTCCTCCAGAGCGGTAGCAGCAGTGTCACGTAGTCGGCCGCGTGGATCAAAGGATCTATGGTTTTCCCTCGAGTCTTTCCCACGAGGCTTTCCCACGCGGCTTTCCCACAGGGCTGTCCCACGTGCACAAGTGGTGGGAGTCGATCCTCGGCTTGAACGTCAAGGCAGTGCAGGGAAAACAGGTTCCTCTGTAATGGACTGACACATCTGGGGGACTCTTGGAATGGTGTCACGACCCTGGAGTTCCTCTCGCCTTTCCTGTGGAGAGCGCCTCCTCTTGAGATGCGACGGGAACGCCGGGAATTCTTTCCCTACGAAACAGGGAAAGGATCCCTCATCTCGAGCTAGGAGGCGGAAACGGGGCTCCCCTGGATGTGTGCGGGACCCCACGTGCTTCCTCTCGAGTGGAGACGGGTATGTCGGGGAAGTTCTTGAGCTGCAGCAAGGGTGTGAAGGACCCTTTGGATGTTCCAGTGGTTAGACGTGATTAGCCTCGAGAAGCCTCAGAGGAAATGGGCCTCATCTCGCCTGGAGGGCAAAACCTCCTGGATTTTCTCGAGTTGCGGCAGGTGCTCTCGACTTACGACGGGGACCTCAGGGACCCGCTCTGGTGGCCTCAGGAAAGGCCAGTCCCCATGCGAGTTCCCCGGGGGCCTCTCGGGATCCCTCTCCCGTCGATGCCGGGGCCTAAGTCCTTCTGTGGAGTCGGGGCCGGAACCTGAGGATTCCTCTCCAGTGCTGACATGGATCTTGGGGTACTTCTGGAGTCTCCCCAGGGGAGTCAGTCCTCGTCTCGAATGCGGGCATGCACTTGCGCTTTCCTCCAGAGCGGTAGCAGCAGTGTCACGCAGCCCGCCGCGTGGATCAGAGGATCTATGGTTTTCCCTCGAGTCCTTCCCACGAGGCTTTCCCACGAGGCTTTCCCACAGGGCTGTCCCACGTGCACACGTGGTGGGAGTCGATCCTCGGCTTGAACATCAAGGCAGTGCAGGGAAAACAGGTTCCTCTGTAATGGACTGACATATCTGGGGGTCTCTTGGAATGGTGGCACGACCCTTGATTTCCTCTCCCCTTTCCTGTGGAGAGCGCCTCCTCTTGAGATTCGACGGGAACGCCGGGAATTCTTTCCCTACGAAACAGGGAAAGGATCCCTCATCTCGAGCTAGGAGGCGGAAACGGGGCTCCCCTGGATGTGTGCGGGACCCCACGTGCTTCCTCTCGAGTGGAGACGGGTATGTCGGGGAAGTTCTTGAGTTGCAGCAAGGGTGTGAAGGACCTTTTGGAAGTTCCAGTGGTTAGACGTGATTAGCCTCGAGAAGCCTCAGCGGAAATGGGCCTCATCTCGCCTGGAGGGCAAAACCTCCTGGATTTTCTCGAGTTGCGGCAGGTGCTCTCGACTTACGACGGGGACCTCAGTGACCCGCTCTGGTGGCCTCAGGAAAGGCCAGTCCCCATGCGAGTTCCTCGGGGGCCTCTGGGGATTCCTCTCCCGTCGATGCCGGGGCCTAAGACCTTGTGTGGAGTCGGGGCCGGAACCTGAGGATTCCTCTCCAGTGCTGACATGGATCTTGGGGTACTTCTGGAGTCTCCCCAGGGGAGTCAGTCCTCGTCTCGAATGCGGGCATGCACTTGCGCTTTCCTCCAGAGCGGTAGCAGCAGTGTCACGCAGTCCGCCGCGTGGATCAAAGGATCTATGGTTTTCCCTCGAGTCTTTCCCACGAGGCTTTCCCACGAGGCTTTCCCACAGGGCTGTCCCACGTGCACACGTGGTGGGACTCGATCCTCGGCTTGAACGTCAAGGCAGTGCAGGGAAAACAGGTTCCTCTGGAATGGACTGACACATCTGGGGGACTCTTGGAATGGTGTCACGACCCTGGAGTTCCTCTCGCCTTTCCTGTGGAGAGTGCCTCCTCTTGAGATGCGACGGGAACGCCGGGAATTCTTTCCCTACGAAACAGGGAAAGGATCCCTCATCTCGAGCTAGGAGGCGGAAACGGGGCTCCCCTGGATGTGTGCGGGACCCACGTGCTTCCTCTCGAGTGGAGACGGGTATGTCGGGGAACTTCTTGAGTTGCAGCAATGGTGTGAAGGACCCTTTGGAAGTTCCAGTGGTTAGATGTGATTGGCCTCGAGAAGCCTCAGCAGAAATGGGCCTCATCTCGCCTGGAGGGCAAAACCTCCTGGATTTTCTCAAGTTGCGGCAGGTGCTCTCGACTTACAACGGGGACCTCAGGGACCCGCTCTGGTGGCCTCAGGAAAGGCCAGTCCCCATGCGAGTTCCTCGGGGGCCTCTGGGGATTCCTCTCCCGTCGATGCCGGGGCCTAAGACCTTGTGTGGAGTCGGGGCCGGAACCTGAGGATTCCTCTCCAGTGCTGACATGCATCTTGGGGTACTTCTGGAGTCTCCCCAGGGGAGTCAGTCCTCGTCTCGAATGCGGGCATGCACTTGCGCTTTCCTTCAGAGCCGTAGCAGCAGTGTCACGCAGTCCGCCGCGTGGATCAAAGGATCTATGGTTTTCCCTCGAGTCTTTCCCACGAGGCTTTCCCACGAGGCTTTCCCACAGGGCTGTCCCACGTGCACACGTGGTGGGAGTCGATCCTCGGCTTGAACGTCAAGGCAGTGCAGGGAAAACAGGTTCCTCTGGAATGGACTGACACATCTGGGGGACTCTTGGAATGGTGGCATGACCCTGGAGTTCCTCTCGCCTTTCCTGTGGAGAGCGCCTCCTCTTGAGATGCGACGGGAACGCCGGGAATTCTTTCCCTACGAAACAGGGAAAGGATCCCTCATCTCGAGCTAGGAGGCGGAAACGGGGCTCCCCTGGATGTGTGTGGGACACCACGTGCTTCCTCTCGAGTGGAGACGGGTATGTCGGGGAACTTCTTGAGTTGCAGCAAGGGTGTGAAGGACCCTTTGGAAGTTCCAGTGGTTACATGTGATTGGCCTCGAGAAGCCTCAGCGGAAATGGGCCTCATCTCGCCTGGAGGGCAAAACCTCCTGGATTTTCTCGACTTGCGGCAGGTGCTCTGGACTTACAACGGGGACCTCAGGGACCCGCTCTGGTGGCCTCAGGAAAGGCCAGTCCCCATGCGAGTTCCTCAGGGGCCTCTCGGGATTCCTCTCCCGTCGATGCCGGGGCCTAAGACCTTGTGTGGAGTCGGGGCCGGAACCTGAGGATTCTTCTCCAGTGCTGACATGAACCTTGGGGTACTTCTGGAGTCTCCCCAGGGGAGTCAGTCCTCGTCTCGAATGCGGGCATGCACTTGCGCTTTCCTCCAGAGCGGTAGCAGCAGTGTCACGTAGTCGGCCGCGTGGATCAAAGGATCTATGGTTTTCCCTCGAGTCTTTCCCACGAGGCTTTCCCACGCGGCTTTCCCACAGGGCTGTCCCACGTGCACAAGTGGTGGGAGTCGATCCTCGGCTTGAACGTCAAGGCAGTGCAGGGAAAACAGGTTCCTCTGTAATGGACTGACACATCTGGGGGACTCTTGGAATGGTGTCACGACCCTGGAGTTCCTCTCGCCTTTCCTGTGGAGAGCGCCTCCTCTTGAGATGCGACGGGAACGCCGGGAATTCTTTCCCTACGAAACAGGGAAAGGATCCCTCATCTCGAGCTAGGAGGCGGAAACGGGGCTCCCCTGGATGTGTGCGGGACCCCACGTGCTTCCTCTCGAGTGGAGACGGGTATGTCGGGGAAGTTCTTGAGCTGCAGCAAGGGTGTGAAGGACCCTTTGGATGTTCCAGTGGTTAGACGTGATTAGCCTCGAGAAGCCTCAGAGGAAATGGGCCTCATCTCGCCTGGAGGGCAAAACCTCCTGGATTTTCTCGAGTTGCGGCAGGTGCTCTCGACTTACGACGGGGACCTCAGGGACCCGCTCTGGTGGCCTCAGGAAAGGCCAGTCCCCATGCGAGTTCCCCGGGGGCCTCTCGGGATCCCTCTCCCGTCGATGCCGGGGCCTAAGTCCTTCTGTGGAGTCGGGGCCGGAACCTGAGGATTCCTCTCCAGTGCTGACATGGATCTTGGGGTACTTCTGGAGTCTCCCCAGGGGAGTCAGTCCTCGTCTCGAATGAGGGCATGCACTTGCGCTTTCCTCCAGAGCGGTAGCAGCAGTGTCACGCAGCCCGCCGCGTGGATCAGAGGATCTATGGTTTTCCCTCGAGTCCTTCCCACGAGGCTTTCCCACGAGGCTTTCCCACAGGGCTGTCCCACGTGCACACGTTGTGGGAGTCGATCCTCGGCTTGAACATCAAGGCAGTGCAGGGAAAACAGGTTACTCTGGAATGGACTGACACATCTGGGGGACTCTTGGAATGGTGGCACGACCCTGGAGTTCCTCTCGCCTTTCCTGTGGAGAGCGCCTCGTCTTGAGATGCGACGGGAACGCCGGGAATTCTTTCCCTACGAAACAGGGAAAGGATCCCTCATCTCGAGCTAGGAGTCGGAAACGGAGCTCCCCTGGATGTGGGCGGGACCCCACGTGCTTCCTCTCGAGTGGAGACGGGTATGTCGGGGAACTTCTTGAGTTGCAGCAAGGGTGTGAAGGACCCTTTGGAAGTTCCAGTGGTTAGATGTGATTGGCCTCGAGAAGCCTCAGCGGAAATGGGCCTCATCTCGCCTGGAGGGCAAAACCTCCTGGATTTTCTCGAGTTGTGGCAGGTGCTCTCGACTTACGACGGGGACCTCAGGGACCCGCTCTGGTGGCCTCAGGAAAGGCCAGTCCCCATGCGAGTTCCTCGGGGGCCTCTGGGGATTCCTATCCCGTCGATGCCGGGGCCTAAGTCCTTGTGTGGAGTCGGGGCCGGAACCTGAGGATTCCTCTCCAGTGCTGACATGGATCTTGGGGTACTTCTGGAGTCTCCCCAAGGGAGTCAGTCTTCGTCTCAAATGCGGGCATGCACTTGCGCTTTCCTCCAGAGCGGTAGCAGCAGTGTCACGCAGTCCGCCGCGTGGATCAAAGGATCTATGGTTTTCCCTCGAGTCTTTCCCACGAGGCTTTCCCACGAGGCTTTCCCACAGGGCTGTCCCACGTGCACACGTGGTGGGAGTCGATCCTCGGCTTGAACGTCAAGGCAGTGCAGGGAAAACAGGTTCCTCTGGAATGGACTGACACATCTGGGGGACTCTTGGAATGGTGTCACGACCCTGGAGTTCCTCTCGCCTTTCCTGTGGAGAGTGCCTCCTCTTGAGATGCGACGGGAACGCCGGGAATTCTTTCCCTACGAAACAGGGAAAGGATCCCTCATCTCGAGCTAGGAGGCGGAAACGGGGCTCCCCTGGATGTGTGCGGGACCCACGTGCTTCCTCTCGAGTGGAGACGGGTATGTCGGGGAACTTCTTGAGTTGCAGCAATGGTGTGAAGGACCCTTTGGAAGTTCCAGTGGTTAGATGTGATTGGCCTCGAGAAGCCTCAGCAGAAATGGGCCTCATCTCGCCTGGAGGGCAAAACCTCCTGGATTTTCTCAAGTTGCGGCAGGTGCTCTCGACTTACAACGGGGACCTCAGGGACCCGCTCTGGTGGCCTCAGGAAAGGCCAGTCCCCATGCGAGTTCCTCGGGGGCCTCTGGGGATTCCTCTCCCGTCGATGCCGGGGCCTAAGACCTTGTGTGGAGTCGGGGCCGGAACCTGAGGATTCCTCTCCAGTGCTGACATGCATCTTGGGGTACTTCTGGAGTCTCCCCAGGGGAGTCAGTCCTCGTCTCGAATGCGGGCATGCACTTGCGCTTTCCTTCAGAGCCGTAGCAGCAGTGTCACGCAGTCCGCCGCGTGGATCAAAGGATCTATGGTTTTCCCTCGAGTCTTTCCCACGAGGCTTTCCCACGAGGCTTTCCCACAGGGCTGTCCCACGTGCACACGTGGTGGGAGTCGATCCTCGGCTTGAACGTCAAGGCAGTGCAGGGAAAACAGGTTCCTCTGGAATGGACTGACACATCTGGGGGACTCTTGGAATGGTGGCATGACCCTGGAGTTCCTCTCGCCTTTCCTGTGGAGAGCGCCTCCTCTTGAGATGCGACGGGAACGCCGGGAATTCTTTCCCTACGAAACAGGGAAAGGATCCCTCATCTCGAGCTAGGAGGCGGAAACGGGGCTCCCCTGGATGTGTGTGGGACACCACGTGCTTCCTCTCGAGTGGAGACGGGTATGTCGGGGAACTTCTTGAGTTGCAGCAAGGGTGTGAAGGACCCTTTGGAAGTTCCAGTGGTTACATGTGATTGGCCTCGAGAAGCCTCAGCGGAAATGGGCCTCATCTCGCCTGGAGGGCAAAACCTCCTGGATTTTCTCGACTTGCGGCAGGTGCTCTGGACTTACAACGGGGACCTCAGGGACCCGCTCTGGTGGCCTCAGGAAAGGCCAGTCCCCATGCGAGTTCCTCAGGGGCCTCTCGGGATTCCTCTCCCGTCGATGCCGGGGCCTAAGACCTTGTGTGGAGTCGGGGCCGGAACCTGAGGATTCTTCTCCAGTGCTGACATGAACCTTGGGGTACTTCTGGAGTCTCCCCAGGGGAGTCAGTCCTCGTCTCGAATGCGGGCATGCACTTGCGCTTTCCTCCAGAGCGGTAGCAGCAGTGTCACGTAGTCGGCCGCGTGGATCAAAGGATCTATGGTTTTCCCTCGAGTCTTTCCCACGAGGCTTTCCCACGCGGCTTTCCCACAGGGCTGTCCCACGTGCACAAGTGGTGGGAGTCGATCCTCGGCTTGAACGTCAAGGCAGTGCAGGGAAAACAGGTTCCTCTGTAATGGACTGACACATCTGGGGGACTCTTGGAATGGTGTCACGACCCTGGAGTTCCTCTCGCCTTTCCTGTGGAGAGCGCCTCCTCTTGAGATGCGACGGGAACGCCGGGAATTCTTTCCCTACGAAACAGGGAAAGGATCCCTCATCTCGAGCTAGGAGGCGGAAACGGGGCTCCCCTGGATGTGTGCGGGACCCCACGTGCTTCCTCTCGAGTGGAGACGGGTATGTCGGGGAAGTTCTTGAGCTGCAGCAAGGGTGTGAAGGACCCTTTGGATGTTCCAGTGGTTAGACGTGATTAGCCTCGAGAAGCCTCAGAGGAAATGGGCCTCATCTCGCCTGGAGGGCAAAACCTCCTGGATTTTCTCGAGTTGCGGCAGGTGCTCTCGACTTACGACGGGGACCTCAGGGACCCGCTCTGGTGGCCTCAGGAAAGGCCAGTCCCCATGCGAGTTCCCCGGGGGCCTCTCGGGATCCCTCTCCCGTCGATGCCGGGGCCTAAGTCCTTCTGTGGAGTCGGGGCCGGAACCTGAGGATTCCTCTCCAGTGCTGACATGGATCTTGGGGTACTTCTGGAGTCTCCCCAGGGGAGTCAGTCCTCGTCTCGAATGCGGGCATGCACTTGCGCTTTCCTCCAGAGCGGTAGCAGCAGTGTCACGCAGCCCGCCGCGTGGATCAGAGGATCTATGGTTTTCCCTCGAGTCCTTCCCACGAGGCTTTCCCACGAGGCTTTCCCACAGGGCTGTCCCACGTGCACACGTGGTGGGAGTCGATCCTCGGCTTGAACATCAAGGCAGTGCAGGGAAAACAGGTTCCTCTGGAATGGACTGACACATCTGGGGGACTCTTGGAATGGTGGCACGACCCTGGAGTTCCTCTCGCCTTTCCTGTGGAGAGCGCCTCGTCTTGAGATGCGACGGGAACGCCGGGAATTCTTTCCCTACGAAACAGGGAAAGGATCCCTCATCTCGAGCTAGGAGTCGGAAACGGAGCTCCCCTGGATGTGGGCGGGACCCCACGTGCTTCCTCTCGAGTGGAGACGGGTATGTCGGGGAACTTCTTGAGTTGCAGCAAGGGTGTGAAGGACCCTTTGGAAGTTCCAGTGGTTAGATGTGATTGGCCTCGAGAAGCCTCAGCGGAAATGGGCCTCATCTCGCCTGGAGGGCAAAACCTCCTGGATTTTCTCGAGTTGTGGCAGGTGCTCTCGACTTACGACGGGGACCTCAGGGACCCGCTCTGGTGGCCTCAGGAAAGGCCAGTCCCCATGCGAGTTCCTCGGGGGCCTCTGGGGATTCCTATCCCGTCGATGCCGGGGCCTAAGTCCTTGTGTGGAGTCGGGGCCGGAACCTGAGGATTCCTCTCCAGTGCTGACATGGATCTTGGGGTACTTCTGGAGTCTCCCCAAGGGAGTCAGTCTTCGTCTCAAATGCGGGCATGCACTTGCGCTTTCCTCCAGAGCGGTAGCAGCAGTGTCACGCAGTCCGCCTCGTGGATCGAAGGATCTATGGTTTTCCCTCGAGTCTTTTCCACGAGGCTTTCCCACGAGGCTTTCCCACAGGGCTGTCCCACGTGCACACGTGGTGTGAGTCGATCCTTGGCTTGAACGTCAAGGCAGTGCAGGGAAAACAGGTTCCTCTGGAATGGACTGACACATCTGAGGGACTCTTGGAATGGTGTCACGACCCTGGAGTTCCTCTCGCCTTTCCTGTGGAGAGCGCCTCCTCTTGAGATGCGACGGGAACGCCGGGAATTCTTTCCCTACGAAACAGGGAAAGGATCCCTCATCTCGAGCTAGGAGGCGGAAACGGGGCTCCCCTGGATGTGTGCGGGACCCCACGTGCTTCCTCTCGAGTGGAGACGGGTATGTCGGGGAACTTCTTGAGTTGCAGCAAGGGTGTGAAGGACCCTTTGGATGTTCCAGTGGTTAGACGTGATTAGCCTCGAGAAGCCTCAGCGGAAATGGGCCTCATCTCGCCTGGAGGGCAAAACCTCCTGGATTTTCTCGAGTTGCGGCAGGTGCTCTCGACTTACGACGGGGACCTCAGGGACCCGCTCTGGTGGCCTCAGGAAAGGCCAGTCCCCATGCGAGTTCCTCGGGGGCCTCTGGGGATTCCTCTCCCGTCGATGCCGGGGCCTAAGTCCTTGTGTGGAGTCGGGGCCGGAACCTGAGGATTCCTCTCCAGTGCTGACATGGATCTTGGGGTACTTCTGGAGTCTCCCCAGGGGAGTCAGTCCTCGTCTCGAATGCGGGCATGCACTTGCGCTTTCCTCCAGAGCGGTAGCAGCAGTGTCACGCAGTCTGCCGCGTGGATCAAAGGATCTATGGTTTTCCCTCGAGTCTTTCCCACGAGGCTTTCCCACGAGGCTTTCCCACAGGGCTGTCCCACGTGCACACGTGGTGGGAGTCGATCCTCGGCTTGAACGTCAAGGCAGTGCAGGGAAAACAGGTTCCTCTGGAATGGACTGACATATCTGGGGGACTCTTGGAACGGTGGCATGACCCTGGAGTTCCTCTCGCCTTTCCTGTGGAGAGCGCCTCGTCTTGAGATGCGACGGGAACGCCGGGAATTCTTTCCCTACGAAACAGGGAAATGATCCCTCATCTCGAGCTAGGAGGCGGAAACGGGGCTCCCCTGGATGTGTGTGGGACACCACGTGCTTCCTCTCGAGTGGAGACGGGTATGTCGGGGAACTTCTTGAGTTGCAGCAAGGGTGTGAAGGACCCTTTGGAAGTTCCAGTGGTTACATGTGATTGGCCTCGAGAAGCCTCAGCGGAAATGGGCCTCATTTCGCCTGGAGGGCAAAACCTCCTGGATTTTCTCGAGTTGCGGCAGGTGCTATCGACTTACAACGGGGACCTCAGGGAACCGCTCTGGTGGCCTCAGGAAAGGCCAGTCCCCATGCGAGTTCCTCGGGGGCCTCTCGGGATTCCTCTCCCGTCGATGCCGGGGCCTAAGACCTTGTGTGGAGTCGGGGCCGGAACCTGAGAATTCCTCTTCAGTACTGACATGGATCTTGGGGTACTTCTGGAGTCTCCCCAGGGAAGTCAGTCCTCGTCTCAAATGCGGGCATGCACTTGCGCTTTCCTCCAGAGCGGTAGCAGCAGTGTCACGTAGTCCGCCGCGTGGATCAAAGGATCTATGGTTTTCCCTCGAGTCTTTCCCACGAGGCTTTCCCACGCGGCGTTCCCACAGGGCTGTCCCACGTGCACAAGTGGTGGGAGTCGATCCTTGGCTTGAACGCCAAGGCAGTGCAGGGAAAACAGGTTCCTCTGGAATGGACTGACACATCTGGGGGACTCTTGGAATGGTGGCACGACCCTGGAGTTCCTCTCGCCTTTCCTGTGCAGAGCGCCTCCTCTTGAGATGCGACGGGAACGCCGGGAATTCTTTCCCTACGAAACAGGGAAAGGATCCCTCATCTCGAGCTAGGAGGCGGAAACGGGGCTCCCCTGGATGTGTGCGGGACCCCACGTGCGTCCTCTCGAGTGGAGATGGGTATGTCGGGGAACTTCTTGAGTTGCAGCAAGGGTGTGAAGGACCCTTTGGAAGTTTCCAATGGTTAGATGTGATTGGCCTCGAGAAGCCTCAGCGGAAATTGGCCTCATCTCGCCTGGAGGGCAAAACCTCCTGGATTTTCTCGAGTTGCGGCAGGTGCTCTCGACTTACGACGGGGACCTCAGGGACCCGCTCTGGTGGCCTCAGGAAAGGCCAGTCCCCATGCGAGGTCCTCGGGGGCGTCTCAGGATTCCTCTCCCGTCGATGCCAGGGCCTAAGACCTTGTGTGGAGTCGGGGCCGGAACCTGAGGATTCCTCTCCAGTGCTTACATGGATCTGGGGTACTTCTGGAGTCTCCCCAGGGGAGTCAGTCCTCGTCTCGAATGCGGGCATGCATTGCGCTTTCCTCCAGAGCGGTAGCAGCAGTGTCACGCAGTCCGCCGCGTGGATCAAAGGATCTATGGTTTTCCCTCGAGTCATTCCCACGAGGCTTTCCCACGAGGCTTTCCCACAGGGCTGTCCCACGTGCACACGTGGTGGGAGTCGATCCTTGGCTTGAACGCCAAGGCAGTGCAGGGAAAACAGGTTCCTCTGGAATGGACTGACACATCTGGGGGACTCTTGGAATGGTGGCACGACCCTGGAGTTCCTCTCGCCTTTCCTGTGGAGAGCGCCTCCTCTTGAGATGCGACGGGAACGCCGGGAATTCTTTCCCTACGAAACAGGGAAGGGATACCTCATCTCGAGCTAGGAGTCGGAAACGGAGCTCCCCTGGATGTGGGCGGGACCCCACGTGCTTCCTCCGAGTGTAGACGGGTATGTCGGGGAACTTCTTGAGTTGCAGCAAGGGTGTGAAGGACCCTTTGGAAGTTCCAGTGTTAGATGTGATTGGCCTCGAGAAGCCTCAGCGGAAATGGGCCTCATCTCGCCTGGAGGGCAAAACCTCCTGGATTTTCTCGAGTTGCGGCAGGTGCTCTCGACTTACGACGGGGACCTCAGGGAACCGCTCTGGTGGCCTCAGGAAAGGCCAGTCCCCATGCGAGTTCCTCGGGGGCCTCTGGGGATTCCTCTCCCGTCGATGCCGGGGCCTAAGTCCTTGTGTGGAGTCGGTGCCGGAACCTGAGGATTCCTCTCCAGTGCTGACATGGATCTTGGGGTACTTCTGGAGTCTCCCCAAGGGAGTCAGTCTTCGTCTCAAATGCGGGCATGCACTTGCGCTTTCCTCCAGAGCGGTAGCAGCAGTGTCACGCAGTCCGCCTCGTGGATCAAAGGATCGATGGTTTTCCCTCGAGTCTTTTCCACTAGGCTTTCCCACGAGGCTTTCCCACAGGGCTGTCCCACGTGCACACGTGGTGGGAGTCGATCCTTGGCTTGAACGTCAAGGCAGTGCAGGGAAAACAGGTTCCTCTGGAATGGACTGACACATCTTGGGGACTCTTGGAATGGTGTCACGACCCTGGAGTTCCTCTCGCCTTTCCTGTGGAGAGCGCCTCCTCTTGAGATGCGACGGGAACGCCGGGAATTCTTTCCCTACGAAACAGGGAAAGGATCCCTCATCTCGAGCTAGGAGGCGGAAACGGGGCTCCCCTGGATGTGTGCGGGACCCCACGTGCTTCCATTCGAGTGGAGACGGGTATGTCGGGGAACTTCTTGAGTTGCAGCAAGGGTGTGAAGGACCCGTTGGAAGTTCCAGTGTTTAGACGTGATTAGCCTCGAGAAGCCTCAGCGGAAATGAGCCTCATCTCGCCTGGAGGGCAAAACCTCCTGGATTTTCTCGAGTTACGGCAGGTGATCTCGACTTACGACGGGGACCTCAGGGACCCGCTCTGGTGGCCTCAGGAAAGGCCAGTCCCCATGCGAGTTCCTCGGGGGCCTCTGGGGATTCCTATCCCGTCGATGCCAGGGCCTAAGTCCTTGTGTGGAGTCGGGGCCGGAACCTGAGGATTCCTCTCCAGTGCTGACATGGATCTTGGGGTACTTCTGGAGTCTCCCCAAGGGAGTCAGTCTTCGTCTCAAATGCGGGCATGCACTTGCGCTTTCCTCCAGAGCGGTAGCAGCAGTGTCACGCAGTCCGCCTCGTGGATCAAAGGATCTATGGTTTTCCCTCGAGTCTTTTCCACGAGGCTTTCCCACGAGGCTTTCCCACAGGGCTGTCCCACGTGCACACGTGGTGTGAGTCGATCCTTGGCTTGAACGTCAAGGCAGTGCAGGGAAAACAGGTTCCTCTGGAATGGACTGACACATCTGAGGGACTCTTGGAATGGTGTCACGACCCTGGAGTTCCTCTCGCCTTTCCTGTGGAGAGCGCCTCCTCTTGAGATGCGACGGGAACGCCGGGAATTCTTTCCCTACGAAACAGGGAAAGGATCCCTCATCTCGAGCTAGGAGGCGGAAACGGGGCTCCCCTGGATGTGTGCGGGACCCCACGTGCTTCCTCTCGAGTGGAGACGGGTATGTCGGGGAACTTCTTGAGTTGCAGCAAGGGTGTGAAGGACCCTTTGGATGTTCCAGTGGTTAGACGTGATTAGGCTCGAGAAGCCTCAGCGGAAATGGGCCTCATCTCGCCTGGAGGGCAAAACCTCCTGGATTTTCTCGAGTTGCGGCAGGTGCTCTCGACTTACGACGGGGACCTCAGGGACCCGCTCTGGTGGCCTCAGGAAAGGCCAGTCCCCATGCGAGTTCCTCGGGGGCCTCTGGGGATTCCTCTCCCGTCGATGCCGGGGCCTAAGTCCTTGTGTGGAGTCGGGGCCGGAACCTGAGGATTCCTCTCCAGTGCTGACATGGATCTTGGGGTACTTCTGGAGTCTCCCCAGGGGAGTCAGTCCTCGTCTCGAATGCGGGCATGCACTTGCGCTTTCCTCCAGAGCGGTAGCAGCAGTGTCACGCAGTCTGCCGGGTGGATCAAAGGATCTATGGTTTTCCCTCGAGTCTTTCCCACGAGGCTTTCCCACGAGGCTTTCCCACAGGGCTGTCCCACGTGCACACGTGGTGGGAGTCGATCCTCGGCTTGAACGTCAAGGCAGTGCAGGGAAAACAGGTTCCTCTGGAATGGACTGACACATCTGGGGGACTCTTGGAACGGTGGCATGACCCTGGAGTTCCTCTCGCCTTTCCTGTGGAGAGCGCCTCGTCTTGAGATGCGATGGGAACGCCGGGAATTCTTTCCCTACGAAACAGGGAAATGATCCCTCATCTCGAGCTAGGAGGCGGAAACGGGGCTCCCCTGGATGTGTGTGGGACACCACGTGCTTCCTCTCGAGTGGAGACGGGTATGTCGGGGAACTTCTTGAGTTGCAGCAAGGGTGTGAAGGACCCTTTGGAAGTTCCAGTGGTTACATGTGATTGGCCTCGAGAAGCCTCAGCGGAAATGGGCCTCATCTCGCCTGGAGGGCAAAACCTCCTGGATTTTCTCGAGTTGCGGCAGGTGCTATCGACTTACAACGGGGACCTCAGGGACCCGCTCTGGTGGCCTCAGGAAAGGCCAGTCCCCATGCGAGTTCCTCGGGGGCCTCTCGGGATTCCTCTCCCGTCGATGCCGGGGCCTAAGACCTTGTGTGGAGTCGGGGCCGGAACCTGAGAATTCCTCTCCAGTACTGACATGGATCTTGGGGTACTTCTGGAGTCTCCCCAGGGAAGTCAGTCCTCGTCTCAAATGCGGGCATGCACTTGCGCTTTCCTCCAGAGCGGTAGCAGCAGTGTCACGTAGTCCGCCGCGTGGATCAAAGGATCTATGGTTTTCCCTCGAGTCTGTCCCACGAGGCTTTCCCACGCGGCGTTCCCACAGGGCTGTCCCACGTGCACAAGTGGTGGGAGTCGATCCTTGGCTTGAACGCCAAGGCAGTGCAGGGAAAACAGGTTCCTCTGGAATGGACTGACACATCTGGGGGACTCTTGGAATGGTGGCACGACCCTGGAGTTCCTCTCGCCTTTCCTGTGCAGAGCGCCTCCTCTTGAGATGCGACGGGAACGCCGGGAATTCTTTCCCTACGAAACAGGGAAAGGATCCCTCATCTCGAGCTAGGAGGCGGAAACGGGGCTCCCCTGGATGTGTGCGGGACCCCACGTGCTTCCTCTCGAGTGGAGATGGGTATGTCGGGGAACTTCTTGAGTTGCAGCAAGGGTGTGAAGGACCCTTTGGAAGTTCCAATGGTTAGATGTGATTGGCCTCGAGAAGCCTCAGCGGAAATTGGCCTCATCTCGCCTGGAGGGCAAAACCTCCTGGATTTTCTCGAGTTGCGGCAGGTGCTCTCGACTTACGACGGGGACCTCAGGGACCCTCTCTGGTGGCCTCAGGAAAGGCCAGTCCCCATGCGAGGTCCTCGGGGGCGTCTCAGGATTCCTCTCCCGTCGATGCCGGGGCCTAAGACCTTGTGTGGAGTCGGGGCCGGAACCTGAGGATTCCTCTCCAGTGCTTACATGGATCTGGGGTACTTCTGGAGTCTCCCCAGGGGAGTCAGTCCTCGTCTCGAATGCGGGCATGCATTGCGCTTTCCTCCAGAGCGGTAGCAGCAGTGTCACGCAGTCCGCCGCGTGGATCAAAGGATCTATGGTTTTCCCTCGAGTCATTCCCACGAGGCTTTCCCACGAGGCTTTCCCACAGGGCTGTCCCACGTGCACACGTGGTGGGAATCGATCCTTGGCTTGAACGCCAAGGCAGTGCAGGGAAAACAGGTTCCTCTGGAATGGACTGACACATCTGGGGGACTCTTGGAATGGTGGCACGACCCTGGAGTTCCTCTCGCCTTTCCTGTGGAGAGCGCCTCCTCTTGAGATGCGACGGGAACGCCGGGAATTCTTTCCCTACGAAACAGGGAAGGGATACCTCATCTCGAGCTAGGAGTCGGAAACGGAGCTCCCCTGGATGTGGGCGGGACCCCACGTGCTTCCTCCGAGTGCAGACGGGTATGTCGGGGAACTTCTTGAGTTGCAGCAAGGGTGTGAAGGACCCTTTGGAAGTTCCAGTGGTTAGATGTGATTGGCCTCGAGAAGCCTCAGCGGAAATGGGCCTCATCTCGCCTGGAGGGCAAAACCTCCTGGATTTTCTCGAGTTGCGGCAGGTGCTCTCGACTTACGACGGGGACCTCAGGGACCCGCTCTGGTGGCCTCAGGAAAGGCCAGTCCCCATGCGAGTTCCTCGGGGGCCTCTGGGGATTCCTCTCCCGTCGATGCCGGGGCCTAAGTCCTTGTGTGGAGTCGGTGCCGGAACCTGAGGATTCCTCTCCAGTGCTGACATGGATCTTGGGGTACTTCTGGAGTCTCCCCAGGGGAGTCAGTCCTCGTCTCGAATGCGGGCATGCACTTGCGCTTTCCTCCAGAGTGGTAGCAGCAGTGTCACGCAGCCCGCCGCGTGGATCAAAGGATCTATGGTTTTCCCTCGAGTCTTTCCCACGAGGCTTTCCCACGAGGCTTTCCCACAGGGCTGTCCCACGTGCACACGTGGTGGGAGTCGATCCTTGGCTTGAACGTCAAGGCAGTGCAGGGAAAACAGGTTCCTCTGGAATGGACTGACACATCTGGGGGACTCTTGGAATGGTGTCACGAACCTGGAGTTCCTCTCGCCTTTCCTGTGGAGAGCGCCTCCTCTTGAGATGCGACGGGAACGCCGGGAATTCTTTCCCTACGAAACAGGGAAAGGATCCCTCATCTCGAGCTAGGAGGCGGAAACGGGGCTCCCCTGGATGTGTGCGGGACACCACGTGCTTCCATTCGAGTGGAGACGGGTATGTCGGGGAACTTCTTGAGTTGCAGCAAGGGTGTGAAGGACCCTTTGGAAGTTCCAGTGTTTAGACGTAATTAGCCTCGAGAAGCCTCAGCGGAAATGAGCCTCATCTCGCCTGGAGGGCAAAACCTCCTGGATTTTCTCGAGTTGCGGCAGGTGATCTCGACTTAGGACGGGGACCTCAGGGACGCGCTCTGGTGGCCTCAGGAAAAGCCAGTCCCCATGCGAGTTCCTCGGGGGCCTCTCGGGATCCCTCTCCCGTCGATGCCAGGGCCTAAGTCCTTCTGTGGAGTCGGGGCCGGAACCTGAGGATTCCTCTCCAGTGCTGACATGGATCTTGGGGTACTTCTGGAGTCTCCCCAGGGGAGTCAGTCCTCGTCTCGAATGCGGGCATGCACTTGCGCTTTCCTCCAGAGCGGTAGCAGCAGTGTCACGCAGTCCGCCGCGTGGATCAAAGGATCTATGGTTTTCCCTCGAGTCTTTCCCACGAGGCTTTCCCACAGGGCTGTCCCACGTGCACACGTGGTGGGAGTCGATCCTCGGCTTGAACATCAAGGCAGTGCAGGGAAAACAGGTTCCTCTGTAATGGACTGACACATCTGGGGGTCTCTTGGAATGGTGGCACGACCCTGGAGTTCCTCTCGCCTTTCCTGTGGAGAGCGCCTCCTCTTGAGATGCGACGGGAACGCCGGGAATTCTTTCCCTACGAAACAGGGAAAGGATCCCTCATCTCGAGCTAGGAGGCGGAAACGGGGCTCCCCTGGATGTGTGCAGGACACCACGTGCTTCCTCTCGAGTGCAGACGGGTATGTCGGGGAACTTCTTGAGTTGCAGCAAGGGTGTGAAGGACCCTTTGGAAGTTCCAGTGGTTAGATGTGATTGGCCTCGAGAAGCCTCAGCGGAAATGGGCCTCATCTCGCCTGGAGGGCAAAACCTCCTGGATTTTCTCGAGTTGCGGCAGGTGCTCTCGACTTACGACGGGGACCTCAGGGACCCGCTCTGGTGGCCTCAGGAAAGGCCAGTCCCCATGCGAGTTCCTCGGGGGCCTCTCGGGATTCCTCTCCCGTCGATGCCGGGGCCTAAGTCCTTGTGTGGAGTCGGGGCCGGAACCTGAGGATTCCTCTCCAGTGCTGACATGGATCTTGGGGTACTTCTGGAGTCTCCCCAAGGGAGTCAGTCTTCGTCTCGAATGCGGGCATGCACTTGCGCTTTCCTCCAGAGCGGTAGCAGCAGTGTCACGCAGCCCGCCGCGTGGATCAAACGATATATGGTTTTCCCTCGAGTCTTTCCCACGAGGCTTTCCCACGAGGCTTTCCCACAGGGCTGTCCCACGTGCACACGTGGTGGGAGTCGATCCTCGGCTTGAACATCAAGGCAGTGCAGGGAAAACAGGTTCCTCTGTAATGGACTGACACATCTGGGGGTCTCTTGGAATGGTGGCACGACCCTGGAGATCCTCTCCCCTTTCCTGTGGAGAGCGCCTCCTCTTGAGATGCGACGGGAATGCCGGGAATTCTTTCCCTTCGAAACAGGGAAAGGATCCCTCATCTCGAGCTAGGAGGCGGAAACGGGGCTCCCCTGGATGTGTGCGGGACCCCACGTGCTTCCTCTCGAGTGGAGACGGGTATGTCGGGGAAGTTCTTGAGTTGCAGCAAGGGTGTGAAGGACCCTTTGGATGTTCCAGTGGTTAGACGTGATTAGCCTCGAGAAGCCTCAGGGGAAATGGGCCTCATCTCGCCTGGAGGGCAAAACCTCCTGGATTTTCTCGAGTTGCGACAAGTGCTCTCGCCTTACGACGGGGACCTCAGGGACCCGCTCTGGTGGCCTCAGGAAAGGCCAGTCCCCATGCGAGTTCCTCGGGGGCCTCTGGGGATTCCTCTCCCGTCGATGCCGGGGCCTAAGTCCTTGTGTGGAGTCGGGGCCGGAACCTGAGGATTCCTCTCCAGTGCTGACATGGATCTTGGGGTACTTCTGGAGTCTCCCCAGGGGAGTCAGTCTTCGTCTCGAATGCGGGCATGCACTTGCGCTTTCCTCCAGAGCGGTAGCAGCAGTGTCACTCAGTCCGCCTCGTGGATCAAAGGATCTATGGTTTTCCCTCGAGTCTTTTCCACGAGGCTTTCCCACGAGGCTTTCCCACAGGGCTGTCCCACGTGCACACGTGGTGGGAGTCGATCCTTGGCTTGAACGTCAAGGCAGTGCAGGGAAAACAGGTTCCTCTGGAATGGACTGACACATCTGGGGGACTCTTGGAATGGTGGCACGACCCTGGAGTTCCTCTCGCCTTTCCTGTGGAGAGCGCCTCCTCTTGAGATGCGATGGGAACGCCGGGAATTCTTTCCCTACGAAACAGGGAAAGGATCCCTCATCTCGAGCTAGGAGGCGGAAACGGGGCTCCCCTGGATGTGTGCGGGACCCCACGTGCTTCCTCTCGAGTGGAGATGGGTATGTCGGGGAACTTCTTGAGTTGCAGCAAGGGTGTGAAGGACCCTTTGGAAGTTCCAATGGTTAGATGTGATTGGCCTCGAGAAGCCTCAGCGGAAATTGGCCTCATCTCGCCTGGAGGGCAAAACCTCCTGGATTTTCTCGAGTTGCGGCAGGTGCTCTCGACTTACGACGGGGACCTCAGCGACCCGCTCTGGTGGCCTCAGGAAAAGCCAGTCCCCATGCGAGTTCCTCGGGGGCCTCTCGGGATCCCTCTCCCGTCGATGCCAGGGCCTAAGTCCTTCTGTGGAGTCGGGGCCGGAACCTGAGGATTCCTCTCCAGTGCTGACATGGATCTTGGGGTACTTCTGGAGTCTCCCCAGGGGAGTCAGTCCTCGTCTCGAATGCGGGCATGCACTTGCGCTTTCCTCCAGAGCGGTAGCAGCAGTGTCACGCAGTCCGCCGCATGGATCAAAGGATCTATGGTTTTCCCTCGAGTCTTTCCCACGAGGCTTTCCCACAGGGCTGTCCCACGTGCACACGTGGTCGGAGTCGATCCTCGGCTTGAACATCAAGGCAGTGCAGGGAAAACAGGTTCCTCTGTAATGGACTGACACATCTGGGGGTCTCTTGGAATGGTGGCACGACCCTGGAGTTCCTCTCGCCTTTCCTGTGGAGAGCGCCTCCTCTTGAGATGCGACGGGAACGCCGGGAATTCTTTCCCTACGAAACAGGGAAAGGATCCCTCATCTCGAGCTAGGAGGCGGAAACGGGGCTCCCCTGGATGTGTGCAGGACACCACGTGCTTCCTCTCGAGTGCAGACGGGTATGTCGGGGAACTTCTTGAGTTGCAGCAAGGGTGTGAAGGACCCTTTGGAAGTTCCAGTGGTTAGATGTGATTGGCCTCGAGAAGCCTCAGCGGAAATGGGCCTCATCTCGCCTGGAGGGCAAAACCTCCTGGATTTTCTCGAGTTGCGGCAGGTGCTCTCGACTTACGACGGGGACCTCAGGGACCCGCTCTGGTGGCCTCAGGAAAGGCCAGTCCCCATGCGAGTTCCTCGGGGGCCTCTGGGGATTCCTATCCCGTCGATGCCGGGGCCTAAGTCCTTGTGTGGAGTCGGGGCCGGAACCTGAGGATTCCTCTCCAGTGCTGACATGGATCTTGGGGTATTTCTGGAGTCTCCCCAAGGGAGTCAGTCTTCGTCTCGAATGCGGGCATGCACTTGCGCTTTCCTCCAGAGCGGTAGCAGCAGTGTCACGCAGTCCGCCGCGTGGATCAAAGGATCTATGGTTTTCCCTCGAGTCTTTTCCACGAGGCTTTCCCACGAGGCTTTCCCACAGGGCTGTCCCACGTGCACACGTGTTGTGATTCGATCCTTGGCTTGAACGTCAAGGCAGTGCAGGGAAAACAGGTTCCTCTGGAATGGACTGACACATCTGGGGGACTCTTGGAATGGTGTCACGACCCTGGAGTTCCTCTCGCCTTTCCTGTGTAGAGCGCCTCCTCTTGAGATGCGACGGGAACGCCGGGAATTCTTTCCCTACGAAACAGGGAAAGGATCCCTCATCTCGAGCTAGGAGGCGGAAACGGGGCTCCCCTGGATGTGTGCGGGATCCCACGTGCTTCCTCTCGAGTGGAGACGGGTATGTCGGGGAACTTCTTGAGTTGCAGCAATGGTGTGAAGGACCCTTTGGAAGTTCCAGTGGTTAGATGTGATTGGCCTCGAGAAGCCTCAGCAGAAAAGGGCCTCATCTCGCCTGGAGGGCAAAACCTCCTGGATTTTCTCGAGTTGCGGCAGGTGCTCTCGACTTACGACGGGGACCTCAGGGAACCGCTCTGGTGGCCTCAGGAAAGGCCAGTCCCCATGCGAGTTCCTCGGGGGCGTCTCGGGATTCCTCTCCCGTCGATGCCGGGTCCTAAGACCTTGTGTGGAGTCGGGCCGGAACCTGAGGATTCCTCTCCAGTACTGACATGTATCTTGGGGTATTTCTGGAGTCTCCCCAGGGGAGTCAGTCCTCGTCTCGAATGCGGGCATGCACTTGCACTTTCCTCCAGAGCGGTAGCAGCAGTGTCACGCAGTCTGCCGCGTGGATCAAAGGATCTATGGTTTTCCCTCGAGTCTTTCCCACGAGTCTTTCCCACGAGGCTTTCCCACAGGGCTGTCCCACGTGCACACGTGGTGGGAGTCGATCCTCGGCTTGAACGTCAAGGCAGTGCAGGGAAAACAGGTTCCTCTGGAATGGACTGACACATCTGGGGGACTCTTGGAACGGTGGCATGACCCTGGAGTTCCTCTCGCCTTTCCTGTGGAGACGCCTCGTCTTGAGATGCGACGGGAACGCCGGGAATTCTTTCCCTACGAAACAGGGAAATGATCCCTCATCTCGAGCTAGGAGGCGGAAACGGGGCTCCCCTGGATGTGTGTGGGACACCACGTGCTTCCTCTCGAGTGGAGACGGGTATGTCGGGGAACTTCTTGAGTTGCAGGAAGGGTGTGAAGGACCCTTTGGAAGTTCCAGTGGTTACATGTGATTGGCCTCGAGAAGCCTCAGCGGAAATGGGCCTCATCTCGCCTGGAGGGCAAAACCTCCTGGATTTTCTCGAGTTGCGGCAGGTCCTATCGACTTACAACGGGGACCTCAGGGAACCGCTCTGGTGGCCTCAGGAAAGGCCAGTCCCCATGCGAGTTCCTCGGGGGCCTCTCGGGATTCCTCTCCCGTCGATGCCGGGGCCTAAGACCTTGTGTGGAGTCGGGGCCGGAACCTGAGAATTCCTCTCCAGTACTGACATGGATCTTGGGGTACTTCTGGAGTCTCCCCAGGGAAGTCAGTCCTCGTCTCAAATGCGGGCATGCACTTGCGCTTTCCTCTAGAGCGGTAGCAGCAGTGTCACGTAGTCCGCCGCGTGGATCAAAGGATCTATGGTTTTCCCTCGAGTCTGTCCCACGAGGCTTTCCCACGCGGCTTTCCCACAGGGCTGTCCCACGTGCACAAGTGGTGGGAGTCGATCCTTGGCTTGAACGCCAAGGCAGTGCAGGGAAAAAAGGTTCCTCTGGAATGGACTGACACATCTGGGGGACTCTTGGAATGGTGGCACGACCCTGGAGTTCCTCTCGCCTTTCCTGTGGAGAGCGCCTCCTCTTGAGATGCGACGGGAACGCCGGGAATTCTTTCCCTACGAAACAGGGAAAGGATCCCTCATCTCGAGCTAGGAGGCGGAAACGGGGCTCCCCTGGATGTGTGCGGGACACCACGTGCTTCCTCTCGAGTGGAGATGGGTATGTCGGGGAACTTCTTGAGTTGCAGCAAGGGTGTGAAGGACCCTTTGGAAGTTCCAATGGTTAGATGTGATTGGCCTCGAGAAGCCTCAGCGGAAATTGGCCTCATCTCGCCTGGAGGGCATAACCTCCTGGATTTTCTCGAGTTGCGGCAGGTGCTCTCGACTTACGACGGGGACCTCAGCGACCCGCTCTGGTGGCCTCAGGAAAGGCCAGTCCCCATGCGAGGTCCTCGGGGGCGTCTCAGGATTCCTCTCCCGTCGATGCCGGTGCCTAAGACCTTGTGTGGAGTCGGGGCCGGAACCTGAGGATTCCTCTCCAGTGCTTACATGGATCTGGGGTACTTCTGGAGTCTCCCCAGGGGAGTCAGTCCTCGTCTCGAATGCGGGCATGCATTGCGCTTTCCTCCAGAGCGGTAGCAGCAGTGTCACGCAGTCCTCCGCGTGGATCAAAGGATCTATGGTTTTCCCTCGAGTCATTCCCACGAGGCTTTCCCACGAGGCTTTCCCACAGGGCTGTCCCACGTGCACACGTGGTGGGAGTCGATCCTTGGCTTGAACGCCAAGGCAGTGCAGGGAAAACAGGTTCCTCTGGAATGGACTGACACATCTGGGGGACTCTTGGAATGGTGGCACGACCCTGGAGTTCCTCTCGCCTTTCCTGTGGAGAGCGCCTCCTCTTGAGATGCGACGGGAACGCCGGGAATTCTTTCCATACGAAACAGGGAAAGGATCCCTCATCTCGAGCTAGGAGGCGGAAACGGGGCTCCCCTGGATGTGTGCGGGACCCCACGTGCTTCCTCTCGAGTGGAGACGGGTATGTCGGGGACCTTCTTGAGTTGCAGCAAGGGTGTGAAGGACCCTTTGGAAGTTCCAGTGGTTAGATGTGATTGGCCTCGAGAAGCCTCAGCGGAAATGGGCCTCATCTCGCCTGGAGGGCAAAACCTCCTGGATTTTCTCGAGTTGCGGCAGGTGCTCTCGACTTACGACAAGGACCTCAGGGACCCGCTCTGGTGGCCTCAGGAAAGGCCAGTCCCCATGCGAGTTCCTCTGGGGATTCCTCTCCCGTCGATGCCGGGGCCTAAGACCTTGTGTGGAGTCGGGGCCGGAACCTGAGGATTCCTCTCCAGTGCTGACATGGATCTTGGGGTACTTCTGGAGTCTCCCCAGGGGAGTCAGTCCTCGTCTCGAATGCGGGCATGCACTTGCGCTTTCCTCCAGAGCGGTAGCAGCAGTGTCACGCAGTCCGCCGCGTGGATCAAAGGATCTATGGTTTTCCCTCGAGTCTTTCCCACGAGGCTTTCCCACGAGGCTTTCCCACAGGGCTGTCCCACGTGCACACGTGGTGGGAGTCGATCCTCGGCTTGAACGTCAAGGCAGTGCAGGGAAAACAGGTTCCTCTGGAATGGACTGACACATCTGGGGGACTCTTGGAATGGTGGCACGACCCTGGAGTTCCTCTCGCCTTTCCTGTGGAGAGCGCCTCCTCTTGAGATGCGACGGGAACGCCGGGAATTCTTTCCCTACGAAACAGGGAAAGGATCCCTCATCTCGAGCTAGGAGGCGGAAACGGGGCACCCCTGGATGTGTGCGGGACCCCACGTGCTTCCTCTCAAGTGCAGACGGGTATGTCGGGGAACTTCTTGAGTTGCAGCAAGGGTGTGAAGGACCCTTTGGAAGTTCCAGTGGTTAGACGTGATTAGCCTCGAGAAGCCTCAGCGGAAATGAGCCTCATCTCGCCTGGAGGGCAAAACCTCCTGGATTTTCTCGAGTTGCGGCAGGTGATCTCGACTGACGATGGGGACCACAGGGACCCGCTCTGGTGGCCTCAGGAAAAGCCAGTCCCCATGCGAGTTCCTCGGGGGCCTCTCGGGATCCCTATCCCGTCGATGCCGGGGACTAAGACCTTGTGTGGAGTTGGGGCCGGAACCTGAGGATTCCTCTCCAGTGCTGACATGGATCTTGGGGTACTTCTGGAGTCTCCCCAGGGGAGTCAGTCCTCGTCTCGTATGCGGGCATGCACTTGCGCTTTCCTCCAGAGCGGTAGCAGCAGTGTCACGCAGTCCGCCGCGTGGATCAAAGGATCTATGGTTTTCCCTCGAGTCTTTCCCACGAGGCTTTCCCACGAGGCTTTCCCACAGGGCTGTCCCACGTGCACACGTGGTGGGAGTCGATCCTCGGCTTGAACGTCAAGGCAGTGCAGGGAGAACAGGTTCCTCTGGAATGGACTGACACATCTGGGGGTCTCTTGGAATGGTGGCACGACCCTGGAGTTCCTCTCGCCTTTCCTGTGGAGAGCGCCTCCTCTTGAGATGCGACGGGAATGCCGGGAATTCTTTCCGTACGAAACAGGGAAAGGATCCCTCATCTCGAGCTAGGAGGCGGAAACGGGGCTCCCCTGGATGTGTGAGGGACCCCACGTGCTTCCTCTCGAGTGGAGACGGGTACGTCGGGGAACTTCTTGAGTTGCAGCAATGGTGTGAAGGACCCTTTGGAAGTTCCAGTAGTTAGATGTGATTGGCCTCGAGAAGCCTCAGCGAAATGGGCCTCATCTCGCCTGAAGGGCAAAACCTCCTGGATTTTCTCGAGTTGCGGCAGGTGCTCTCGACTTACGACGGGGACCTCAGGAACCGCTCTGGTGGCCTCAGGAAAGGCCAGTCCCCATGCGAGTTCCTCGGGGGCCTCTCGGGATTCCTCTCCCGTCGATGCCAGGGCCTAAGACCTTGTGTGGAGTCGAGGCCGGATCCTGGGGATTCCTCTCCAGTGCTGACATGGATCTAGGGGTACTTCTGGAGTCTCCCCAGGGGAGTCAGTCCTCGTCTCGAATGCGGGCATGCACTTGCGCTTTCCTCCAGAGCGGTAGCAGCAGTGTCACGCAGTCCGCCGCGTGGATCAAAGGATCTATGGTTTTCCCTCGAGTCTTTCCCACGAGGCTTTCCCACGAGGCTTTCCCACAGGGCTGTCCCACGTGCACACGTGGTGGGAGTCGATCCTCGGCTTGAACGTCAAGGAAGTGCAGGGAAAACAGGTTCCCCTGGAATGGACTGACACATCTGGGGGACTCTTGGAATGGTGGCATGACCCTGGAGTTCCTCTCGCCTTTCCTGTGGAGAGCGCCTCCTCTTGAGATGCGACGGGAACGCCGGGAATTCTTTCCCTACGAAACAGGGAAAGGATCCCTCATCTCGAGCTAGGAGGCAGAAACGGGTCTCCCCTGGATGTGTGCGGGACACCACGTGCTTCCTCTCGAGTGCAGACGGGTATGTCGGGGAACTTCTTGAGTTGCAGCAAGGGTGTGAAGGACCCTTTGGAAGTTCCAGTGGTTAGATGTGATTGGCCTCGAGAAGCCTCAGTGGAAATGGGCCTCATCTCGCCTGGAGGGCAAAACCTCCTGGATTTTCTCGAGTTGCGGCAGGTGCTCTCGACTTACGACGGGGACCTCAGGGACCCGCTCTGGTGGCCTCAGGAAAGGCCAGTCCCGATGAGAGTTCCTCGGGGGCCTCTCGTGATTCCTCTCCCGTCGATGCCGGGGACTAAGTCCTTGTGTGGAGTCGGGGCCGGAACCTGAGGATTCCTCTCCAGTGCTGACATGGATCTTGGGGTACTTCTGGAGTCTCCCCAGGGGAGTCAGTCCTCGTCTCGAATGCGGGCATGCACTTGCGCATTCCTCCAGAGCTGTAGTAGCAGTGTCACGCAGTCCGCCGCGTGGATCAAAGGATCTATGGTTTTCCCTCGAGTCTTTCCCACGAGGCTTTCCCACGAGGCTTTCCCACAGGGCTGTCCCACGTGCACACGTGGTGGGAGTCGATCCTCGGCTTGAACGTCAAGGCAGTGCAGGGAAAACAGGTTCCTCTGGAATGGACTGACACATCTGGGGGACTCTTGGAATGGTGGCACGACCCTGGAGTTCCTCTCGCCTTTCCTGTGGAGAGCGCCTCCTTTTGAGATGCGACGGGACGCCGGGAATTTTTCCCTACGAAACAGGGAAGGATCCATCATCTCGAGCTAGGAGGCGGAAACGGGGCTCCCCTGGATGTGTGAGGGACCCTACGTGCTTCCTCTCGAGTGGAGACGGGTATGTCGGGGAACTTCTTGAGTGGCAGCAAGGGTGTGAAGGACCCTTTGGAAGTTCCAGTGGTTAGATGTGATTGGCCTCGAGAAGCCTCAGCGGAAATGGGCCTCATCTCGCCTGGAGGGCAAAACCTCCTGGATTTTCTCGAGTTGCGGTAGGTGCTCTCGACTTACGACGGGGACCTCAGGGACCCGCTCTGGTGGCCTCAGGAAAGGCCAGTCCCGATGCGAGTTCCTCGGGGGCCTCTCGGGATTCCTCTCCCGTCGATGCCGGGGCCTAAGACCTTGTGTGGAGTCGGGGCCGGAACCTGAGGATTCCGCTCCAGTGCCGACATGGATCTTGGGGTACTTCTGGAGTCTCCCCAGGGGAGTCAGTCCTCGTCTCGAATGCGGGCATGCACTTGCGCTTTCCTCCAGAGCGGTAGCAGCAATGTCACGCAGTCCGCCGCGTGGATCAAAGGATCTATGGTTTTCCCTCGAGTCTTTCCCACGAGGCTTTCCCACGAGGCTTTCCCACAGGGCTGTCCCACGTGCACACGTGGTGGGAGTCGATCCTCGGCTTGAACGTCAAGGCAGTGCAGGGAAAACAGGTCCTTTGGAATGGACTGACACATCTGGGGGACTCTTGGAATGGTGGCACGACCCTGGAGTTCCTCTCGCCTTTCCTGTGGAGAGCGCCTCCTCTTGAGATGCGACGGGAACGCCGGGAATTCTTTCCCTACGAAACAGGGAAAGGATCCCTCATCTCGAGCTAGTAGGCGGAAACGGGGCTCCCCTGGATGTGTGCGGGACCCACGTGCTTCCTCTCGTGTGGAGACGGCTATGTCGGGGAACTTCTTGAGTTGCAGCAAGCGTGTGAAGGACCCTTTGGAAGTTCCAGTGGTTAGACGTGATTAGCCTCGAGAAGCCTCAGCAGAAATGAGCCTCATCTCGCCTGGAGGGCAAAACCTCCTGGATTTTCTCGAGTTGCGTCAGGTGATCTCGACTTACGACGGGGACCTCAGGGACCCGCTCTGGTGCCCTCAGGAAAAGCCAGTCCCCATGCGAGTTCCTCGGGGGCCTCTCGGGATCCCTCTCCCGTCGATGCCAGAGCCTAAGTCCTTCTGTGGAGTCGGGGCCGGAACCTGAGGATTCCTCTCCAGTGCTGACATGGATCTTGGGGTACTTCTGGAGTCTCCCCAGGGGAGTCAGTCCTCGTCTCGAATGCGGGCATGCACTTGCGCTTTCCTCCAGAGCGGTAGCAGCAGTGTCACGCAGTCCGCCGCGTGGATCAAAGGATCTATGGTTTTCCCTCGAGTCTTTCCCACGAGGCTTTCCCACGAGGCTTTTCCACAGGGCTGTCCCACGTGCACACGTGGTGGGAGTCGATCCTCGGCTTGAACATCAAGGCAGTGCAGGGAAAACAGGTTCCTCTGTAATGGACTGACACATCTGGGGGTCTCTTGGAATGGTGGCACGACCCTGGAGTTGCTCTCGCCTTTCCTGTGGAGAGCGCCTCCTCTTGAGATGCGACGGGAACGCCGGGAATTCTTTCCCTTCGAAACAGGGAAAGGATCGCTCATCTCGAGCTAGGAGGCGGAAACGGAGCTCCCCTGGATGTGTGCGGGACACCACGTGCTTCCTCTCGAGTGCAGACGGGTATGTCGGGGAACTTCTTGAGTTGCAGCAATGGTGTGAAGGACCCTTTGGAAGTTCCAGTGGTTAGATGTGATTGGCCTCGAGAAGCCTCAGCGGAAATGGGCCTCATCTCGCCTGGAGGGCAAAACCTCCTGGATTTTCTCGAGTTGCGGCAGGTGCTCTCGACTTACGACGGGGATCTCAGGGAACCGCTCTGGTGGCCTCAGGAAAGGCCAGTCCCCATCCGAGTTCCTCGGGGGCCTCTCGGGATTCCTCTCCCGTCGATGCCGGGGCCTAAGACCTTGTGTGGAGTCGGGGCCGGAACCTGAGGATTCCTCTCCAGTGCTGACATGCATCTTGGGGTACTTCTGGAGTCTCCCCAGGGGAGTCAGTCCTCATCTCGAATGCGGGCATGCACTTGCGCTTTCTTCCAGAGCGGTAGCAGCAGTGTCACGCAGTCCGCCGCGTGGATCAAAAGATCTATGGTTTTCCCTCGAGTCTTTCCCACGAGGCTTTCCCACGAGGCTTTCCTACAGGGCTGTCCCACGTGCACACGTGGTGGGAGTCGATCCTCGGCTTGAACGTCAAGGCAGTGCAGGGAAAACAGGTTCCTCTGGAATGGACTGACACATCTGGGGGACTCTTGGAATGGTGGCACGACCCTGGAGTTCCTCTCGCCTTTCCTGTTGAGAGCGCCTCCTCTTGAGATGCGACGGGAACGCCGGGAATTCTTTCCCTACGAAACAGGGAAAGGATCCCTCATCTCGAGCTAGGAGGCGGAAACGGGGCTCCCCTGGATGTGTGCGGGACCCCACGTGCTTCCTCTCGAGTGGAGACGGGTATGTCGGGGATCTTCTTGAGTTGCAGCAAGGGTGTGAAGGACCCTTTGGAAGTTCCAGTGGTTAGATGTGATTGGCCTCGAGAAGCCTCAGCGGAAATGGGCCTCATCTCGCCTGGAGGGCAAAACCTCCTGGATTTTCTCGAGTTGCGGCAGGTGCTCTCGACTTACGACAAGGACCTCAGGGACCCGCTCTGGTGGCCTCAGGAAAGGCCAGTCCCCATGCGAGTTCCTCTGGGGATTCCTCTCCCGTCGATGCCGGGGCCTAAGACCTTGTGTGGAGTCGGGGCCGGAACCTGAGGATTCCTCTCCAGTGCTGACATGGATCTTGGGGTACTTCTGGAGTCTCCCCAGGGGAGTCAGTCCTCGTCTCGAATGCGGGCATGCACTTGCGCTTTCCTCCAGAGCGGTAGCAGCAGTGTCACGCAGTCCGCCGCGTGGATCAAAGGATCTATGGTTTTCCCTCGAGTCTTTCCCACGAGGCTTTCCCACGAGGCTTTCCCACAGGGCTGTCCCACGTGCACACGTGGTGGGAGTCGATCCTCGGCTTGAACGTCAAGGCAGTGCAGGGAAAACAGGTTCCTCTGGAATGGACTGACACATCTGGGGGACTCTTGGAATGGTGGCACGACCCTGGAGTTCCTCTCGCCTTTCCTGTGGAGAGCGCCTCCTCTTGAGATGCGACGGGAACGCCGGGAATTCTTTCCCTACGAAACAGGGAAAGGATCCCTCATCTCGAGCTAGGAGGCGGAAACGGGGCACCCCTGGATGTGTGCGGGACCCCACGTGCTTCCTCTCAAGTGCAGACGGGTATGTCGGGGAACTTCTTGAGTTGCAGCAAGGGTGTGAAGGACCCTTTGGAAGTTCCAGTGGTTAGACGTGATTAGCCTCGAGAAGCCTCAGCGGAAATGAGCCTCATCTCGCCTGGAGGGCAAAACCTCCTGGATTTTCTCGAGTTGCGGCAGGTGATCTCGACTGACGATGGGGACCACAGGGACCCGCTCTGGTGGCCTCAGGAAAAGCCAGTCCCCATGCGAGTTCCTCGGGGGCCTCTCGGGATCCCTATCCCGTCGATGCCGGGGACTAAGACCTTGTGTGGAGTTGGGGCCGGAACCTGAGGATTCCTCTCCAGTGCTGACATGGATCTTGGGGTACTTCTGGAGTCTCCCCAGGGGAGTCAGTCCTCGTCTCGTATGCGGGCATGCACTTGCGCTTTCCTCCAGAGCGGTAGCAGCAGTGTCACGCAGTCCGCCGCGTGGATCAAAGGATCTATGGTTTTCCCTCGAGTCTTTCCCACGAGGCTTTCCCACGAGGCTTTCCCACAGGGCTGTCCCACGTGCACACGTGGTGGGAGTCGATCCTCGGCTTGAACGTCAAGGCAGTGCAGGGAGAACAGGTTCCTCTGGAATGGACTGACACATCTGGGGGTCTCTTGGAATGGTGGCACGACCCTGGAGTTCCTCTCGCCTTTCCTGTGGAGAGCGCCTCCTCTTGAGATGCGACGGGAATGCCGGGAATTCTTTCCGTACGAAACAGGGAAAGGATCACTCATCTCGAGCTAGGAGGCGGAAACGGGGCTCCCCTGGATGTGTGAGGGACCCCACGTGCTTCCTCTCGAGTGGAGACGGGTACGTCGGGGAACTTCTTGAGTTGCAGCAATGGTGTGAAGGACCCTTTGGAAGTTCCAGTGGTTAGATGTGATTGGCCTCGAGAAGCCTCAGCGAAATGGGCCTCATCTCGCCTGAAGGGCAAAACCTCCTGGATTTTCTCGAGTTGCGGCAGGTGCTCTCGACTTACGACGGGGACCTCAGGAACCGCTCTGGTGGCCTCAGGAAAGGCCAGTCCCCATGCGAGTTCCTCGGGGGCCTCTCGGGATTCCTCTCCCGTCGATGCCAGGGCCTAAGACCTTGTGTGGAGTCGAGGCCGGATCCTGGGGATTCCTCTCCAGTGCTGACATGGATCTAGGGGTACTTCTGGAGTCTCCCCAGGGGAGTCAGTCCTCGTCTCGAATGCGGGCATGCACTTGCGCTTTCCTCCAGAGCGGTAGCAGCAGTGTCACGCAGTCCGCCGCGTGGATCAAAGGATCTATGGTTTTCCCTCGAGTCTTTCCCACGAGGCTTTCCCACGAGGCTTTCCCACAGGGCTGTCCCACGTGCACACGTGGTGGGAGTCGATCCTCGGCTTGAACGTCAAGGAAGTGCAGGGAAAACAGGTTCCCCTGGAATGGACTGACACATCTGGGGGACTCTTGGAATGGTGGCATGACCCTGGAGTTCCTCTCGCCTTTCCTGTGGAGAGCGCCTCCTCTTGAGATGCGACGGGAACGCCGGGAATTCTTTCCCTACGAAACAGGGAAAGGATCCCTCATCTCGAGCTAGGAGGCAGAAACGGGTCTCCCCTGGATGTGTGCGGGACACCACGTGCTTCCTCTCGAGTGCAGACGGGTATGTCGGGGAACTTCTTGAGTTGCAGCAAGGGTGTGAAGGACCCTTTGGAAGTTCCAGTGGTTAGATGTGATTGGCCTCGAGAAGCCTCAGTGGAAATGGGCCTCATCTCGCCTGGAGGGCAAAACCTCCTGGATTTTCTCGAGTTGCGGCAGGTGCTCTCGACTTACGACGGGGACCTCAGGGACCCGCTCTGGTGGCCTCAGGAAAGGCCAGTCCCGATGAGAGTTCCTCGGGGGCCTCTCGTGATTCCTCTCCCGTCGATGCCGGGGCCTAAGTCCTTGTGTGGAGTCGGGGCCGGAACCTGAGGATTCCTCTCCAGTGCTGACATGGATCTTGGGGTACTTCTGGAGTCTCCCCAGGGGAGTCAGTCCTCGTCTCGAATGCGGGCATGCACTTGCGCATTCCTCCAGAGCGGTAGCAGCAGTGTCACGCAGTCCGCCGCGTGGATCAAAGGATCTATAGTTTTCCCTCGAGTCTTTCCCACGAGGCTTTCCAACGAGGCTTTCCCACAGGGCTGTCCCACGTGCACACGTGGTGGGAGTCGATCCTCGGCTTGAACGTCAAGGCAGTGCAGGGAAAACAGGTTCCTCTGGAATGGACTGACACATCTGGGGGACTCTTGGAATGGTGTCACGACCCTGGAGTTCCTCTCGCCTTTCCTGTGGAGAGCGCCTCCTCTTGAGATGCGACGGGAACGCCGGGAATTCTTTCCCTACGAAACAGGGAAAGATCCCTCATCTCGAGCTAGGAGGCGGAAACGGGGCTCCCCTGGATGTGTGAGGGACCCCACGTGCTTCCTCTCGAGTGGAGTCGGGTACGTCGGGGAACTTCTTGAGTTGCAACAATGGTGTGAAGGACCCTTTGGAAGTTCCAGTGGTTAGATGTGATTGGCCTCGAGAAGCCTCAGCGGAAATGGGCCTCATCTCGCCTGGAGGGCAAAACCTCCTGGATTTTCTCGAGTTGCGGCAGGTGCTCTCGACTTACGACGGGGACCTCAGGGACCCGCTCTGGTGGCCTCAGGAAAGGCCAGTCCCGATGCGAGTTCCTCGGGGGCCTCTCGGGAATCCTCTCCCTTCGATGGCGGGGCCTAAATCCTTGTGTGGAGTCGGGGCCGGAATCTGAGGATTCCTCTCCAGTGCTGACATGGATCTTGGGGTACTTCTGGAGTCTCCCCAGGGGAGTCAGTCCTCGTCTCGAATGCGGGCATGCACTTGCGCTTTCCTCCAGAGCGGTAGCAGCAGTGTCACGCACTCCGCCGCGTGGATCAAAGGATCTATGGTTTTCCCTCGAGTCTTTCCCATGAAGCTTTCCCACGAGGCTTTCCCACAGGGCTGTCCCACGTGCACAAGTGGTGGGAGTCGATCCTCGGCTTGAACGTCAAGGCAGTGCAGGGAAAACAGGTTCCTCTGGAATGGACTGACACATCTGGGGGACTCTTGGAATAGTGTCACGACCCTGGAGTTCCTCTCGCCTTTCCTGTGGAGAGCGCCTCCTCTTGAGATGCGACGGGAAGGCCAGGAATTCTTTCCCTACGAAACAGGGAAGGATCCCTCATCTCGAGCTAGGAGGCGGAAACGGGGCTCCCCTGGATGTGTGAGGGACCGCACGTGCTTCCTCTCGAGTGGAGACGGGTATGTCGGGGAACTTCTTGAGTTGCAGCAATGGTGTGAAGGACCCTTTGGAAGTTCCAGTGGTTAGATGTGATTGGCCTCGAGAAGCCTCAGTGGAAATGGGCCTCATCTCGCCTGAAGGGCAAAACCTCCTGGATTTTCTCGAGTTGCGGCAAGTGCTCTCGACTTACGACGGGGACCTCAGGAACCGCTCTGGTGGCCTCAGGAAAGGCCAGTCCCCATGCGAGTTCCTCGGGGGCCTCTCGGGATTCCTCTCCCGTCGATGCCAGGGCCTAAGACCTTGTGTGGAGTCGGGGCCGGAACCTGAGGATTCCTCTCCAGTGCTGACATGGATCTTGGGGTACTTCTGGAGTCTCCCCAGGGGAGTCAGTCCTCATCTCGAATGCGGGCATGCACTTGCGCTTTCCTCCAGAGCGGTAGCAGCAGTGTCACGCAGTCCGCCGCGTGGATCAAAGGATCTATGGTTTTCCCTCGAGTCTTTCCCACGAGGCTTTCCCACGAGGCTTTCCCACAGGGCTGTCCCACGTGCACACGTGGTGGGAGTCGATCCTCGGCTTGAACGTCAAGGCAGTGCAGGGAAAACAGGTTCCTCTGGAATGGACTGACACATCTGGGGGACTCTTGGAATGGTGTCACGACCCTGGAGTTCCTCTCGCCTTTCCTGTGGAGAGCGCCTCCTCTTGCGATGCGACGGGAACGCCGGGAAATCTTTCCCTACGAAACAGGGAAAGGATCACTCATCTCGAGGTAGGAGGCGAAACGGGGCTCCCCTGGATGTGTGCGGGACACCACGTACTTCCTCTCGAGTGGAGACGGGTATGTCGGGGAACTTCTTGAGTTGCAGCAAGGGTGTGAAGGACCCTTTGGAAGTTCCAGTGGTTAGAAGTGATTGGCCTCGAGAAGCCTCAGCGGAATTGGGCCTCATCTCGCCTGGAGGGCAAAACCTCCTGGATTTTCTCGAGTTGCGGCAGGTGCTCTCGACTTACGATGGGGACTTCGGGGACCCGCTCTGGTGGCCTCAGGAAAGGCCAGTCCCCATGCGAGTTCCTCGGGGGCCTCTCGGGCTTCCTCTCCCGTTGATGCCGGGGCCTAAGACCTTGTGTGGAGTCGGGGCCGGAACCTGAGGATTCCTCTCCAGTGCTGACATGGATCTTGGGGTACTTCTGGAGTCTCCCCAGGGGAGTCAGTCCTCGTCTCGAATGCGGGCATGCACTTGCGCTTTCCTCCAGAGCGGTAGCAGCAGTGTCACGCAGTCCGCCGCGTGGATCAAAGGATCTATGGTTTTCCCTCGAGTCTTTCCCACGAGGCTTTCCCACGAGGCTTTCCCACAGGGCTGTCCCACGTGCACACGTGGTGGGAGTCGATCCTCGGCTTGAACGTCAAGGCAGTGCAGGGAAAACAGGTTCCTCTGGAATGGACTGACACATCTGGGGGACTCTTGGAATGGTGGCATGACCCGGGAGTTCCTCTCGCCTTTCCTGTGGAGAGCGCCTCCTCTTGAGATGCGAAGGGAACGCCGGGAATTCTTTCCCTACGAAACAGGGAAAGGATCCCTCATCTCGAGCTAGGAGGCGGAAACGGGGCTCCCCTGGATGTGTGCGGGACACCACGTGCATCCTCTCGAGTGCAGACGGGTATGTCGGGGAACTTCTTGAGTTGCAGCAGGGTGTGAAGGACCCTTTGGAAGTTCCAGTGGTTAGAAGTGATTGGCCTCGAGAAGCCTCAGCGGAAATGGGCCTCAGCTCGCCTGGAGGGCAAAACCTCCTGGATTTTCTCGAGTTGCGGCAGGTGCTCTCGACTTACGACAAGGACCTCAGGGACCCGCTCTGGTGTCCTCAGGAAAGGCCAGTCCCCATGCGAGTTCCTCTGGGGATTCCTCTCCCGTCGATGCCGGGGCCTAAGACCTTGTGTGGAGTCGGGGCCGGAACCTGAGGATTCCTCTCCAGTGCTGACATGGATCTTGGGGTACTTCTGGAGTCTCCCCAGGGGAGTCAGTCCTCGTCTCGAATGCGGGCATGCACTTGCGCTTTCCTCCAGAGCGGTAGCAGCAGTGTCACGCAGTCCGCCGCGTGGATCAAAGGATCTATGGTTTTCCCTCGAGTCTTTCCCACGAGGCTTTCCCACGAGGCTTTCCCACAGGGCTGTCCCACGTGCACACGTGGTGGGAGTCGATCCTCGGCTTGAACGTCAAGGCAGTGCAGGGAAAACAGGTTCCTCTGGAATGGACTGACACATCTGGGGGACTCTTGGAATGGTGGCACGACCCTGGAGTTCCTCTCGCCTTTCCTGTGGAGAGCGCCTCCTCTTGAGATGCGACGGGAACGCCGGGAATTCTTTCCCTACGAAACAGGGAAAGGATCCCTCATCTCGAGCTAGGAGGCGGAAACGGGGCACCCCTGGATGTGTGCGGGACCCCACGTGCTTCCTCTCAAGTGCAGACGGGTATGTCGGGGAACTTCTTGAGTTGCAGCAAGGGTGTGAAGGACCCTTTGGAAGTTCCAGTGGTTAGACGTGATTAGCCTCGAGAAGCCTCAGCGGAAATGAGCCTCATCTCGCCTGGAGGGCAAAACCTCCTGGATTTTCTCGAGTTGCGGCAGGTGATCGCGACTGACGATGGGGACCTCAGGGACCCGCTCTGGTGGCCTCAGGAAAAGCCAGTCCCCATGCGAGTACCTCGGGGGCCTCTCGGGATCCCTATCCCGTCGATGCCGGGGCCTAAGACCTTGTGTGGAGTCGGGGCCGGAACCTGAGGATTCCTCTCCAGTGCTGACATGGATCTTGGGGTACTTCTGGAGTCTCCCCAGGGGAGTCAGTCCTCGTCTCGTATGCGGGCATGCACTTGCGCTTTCCTCCAGAGCGGTAGCAGCAGTGTCACGCAGTCCGCCGCGTGGATCAAAGGATCTATGGTTTTCCCTCGAGTCTTTCCCACGAGGCTTTCCCACGAGGCTTTCCCACAGGGCTGTCCCACGTGCACACGTGGTGGGAGTCGATCCTCGGCTTGAACGTCAAGGCAGTGCAGGGAGAACAGGTTCCTCTGGAATGGACTGACACATCTGGGGGTCTCTTGGAATGGTGGCACGACCCTGGAGTTCCTCTCGCCTTTCCTGTGAAGAGCGCCTCCTCTTGAGATGCGACGGGAACGCCGGGAATTCTTTCCCTACGAAACAGGGAAAGGATCCCTCATCTCGAGCTAGGAGGCAGAAACGGGGCTCCCCTGGATGTGTGCGGGACACCACGTGCTTCCTCTCGAGTGCAGACGGGTATGTCGGGGAACTTCTTGAGTTGCAGCAAGGGTGTGAAGGACCCTTTGGAAGTTCCAGTGGTTAGATGTGATTGGCCTCGAGAAGCCTCAGCGGAAATGGGCCTCATCTCGCCTGGAGGGCAAAACCTCCTGGATTTTCTCGAGTTGCGGCAGGTGCTCTCGACTTACGACGGGGACCTCAGGGACCCGCTCTGGTGGACTCAGGAAAGGCCAGTCCCCATGCGAGTTCCTCGGGGGCCTCTCGGGATTCCTCTCCCGTCGATGCCGGGGCCTAAGACCTTGTGTGGAGTCGGGGCCGGAACCTGAGGATTCCTCTCCAGTGCTGACATGGATCTTCGGGTACTCCTGGAGTCTCCCCAGGGGAGTCAGTCCTCGTCTCGAATGCGGGCATGCACTTGCGCTTTCCTCCAGAGCGGTAGCAGCAGTGTCACGCAGTCCGCCGCGTGGATCAAAGGATCTATGGTTTTCCCTCGAGTCTTTCCCACGAGGCTTTCCCACGAGGCTTTCCCACAGGGCTGTCCCACGTGCACACGTGGTGGGAGTCGATGCTCGGCTTGAACGTCAAGGCAGTGCAGGGAAAACAGGTTCCTCTGGAATGGACTGACACATCTGGGGGACTCTTGGAATGGTGTCACGACCCTGGAGTTCCTCTCGCCTTTCCTGTTTAGAGCGCCTCCTCTTGAGATGCGACTGGAACGCCGGGAATTCTTTCCCTACGAAAAAGGGAAGTATCCCTCATCTCGAGCTAGGAGGCGGAAACGGGGCTCCCCTGGATGTGTGCGGGACCCCACGTGCTTCCTCTCGAGTGGAGACGGGTATGTCGGGGAGCTTCTTGAGGTGCAGCAATGGTGTGAAGGACCCTTTGGAAGTTCCAGTGGTTAGACATGATTAGCCTCGAGAAGCCTCAGCGGAAATGGGCCTCATCTCGCCTGGAGGGCAAAACCGCCTGGATTTTCTCGAGTTGCGGCAGGTGCTCTCGACTTACGACGGGGACCTCAGGGACCCGCTCTGGTGGCCTCAGGAAAGGCCAGTCCCCATGCGAGTTCCTCGGGGGCCTCTCGGGATTCCTCTCCCGTCGATGTCAGGGCCTAAGATCTTGTGTGGAGTCGGGGCCGAAACCTGAGGATTCCTCTCAAGTGCTGACATGGATCTTGGGGTACTTCTGGAGTCTCCCCAGGGGAGTCAGTCCTCGTCTCGAATGCGGGCATGCACTTGCGCTTTCCTCCAGAGCGGTAGCAGCAGTGTCACGCAGTCCGCCGCGTGGATCAAAGGATCTATGGTTTTCCCTCGAGTCTTTCCCACGAGGCTTTCCCACGAGGATTTCCCACAGGGCTGTCCCACGTGCACACGTGGTGGGAGTCGATCCTCGGCTTGAACGTCAAGGCAGTGCAGGGAAAACAGGTTCCTCTGGAATGGACTGACACATCTGGGGGACTCTTGGAATGGTGGCACGACCCTGGAGTTCCTCTCGCCTTTCCTGTGGAGAGCGCCTCCTCTTGAGATGCGACGGGAACGCCGGGAATTCTTTCCCTACGAAACAGGGAAAGGATCCCTCATCTCGAGCTAGGAGGCGGAAACGGGGCTCCCCTGGATGTGTGCGGGACCCACGTGCTTCCTCTCGAGTGGAGACGGGTATGTCGGGGAACTTCTTGAGTTGCAGCAAGGGTGTGAAGGACCCTTTGGAAGTTCCAGTGGTTAGACGTGATTAGCCTCGAGAAGCCTCAGCGAAAATGGGCCTCATCTCGCCTGGAGGGCAATCCTCCTGGATTTTCTCGAGTTGCGGCAGGTGCTCTCGACTTACGACGGGGACCTCAGGGACACGTTCTGGTGGCCTCAGGAAAGGCCAGTCCCGATGCGAGTTCCTCGGGAGCCTCTCGGGATTCCTCTCCTGTAGATGCCTGGGCCTAAGACCTTGTGTGGAGTCGGGGCCGGAACCTGAGGATTCCTCTCCAGTGCAGACATGGATCTTGGGGTACTTCTGGAGTGTCCCCAAGGGCGTCAGTCCTCGTCTCGAATGCGGGCATGCACTTGTGCTTTCCTCCAGAGCGGTAGCAGCAGTGTCACGCAGTCCGCCGCGTGGATCAAAGGATCTATGTTTTTCCCTCGAGTCTTTCCCACGAGGCTTTCCCTCGAGGCTTTCCCACAGGGCTGTCCCACGTGCACACGTGGTGGGAGTCGATCCTCGGCTTGAACGTCAAGGCAGTGCAGGGAAAACAGGTTCCTCTGGAATGGACTGACACATCTGGGGGACTCTTGGAATGGTGGCACGACCCTGGAGTTCCTCTCGCCTTTCCTGTGGAGAGCCCCTCCTCTTGAGATGCGACGGGAACGCCGGGAATTCTTTCCCTACGAAACAGGGAAAGGATCCCTCATCTCAAGCAAGGAGGCGGAAACGGGGCTCCCTTGGATGTGTGCGGGACACCACGTGCTTCCTCTCAAGTGGAGACGGGTATGTCGGGGAACTTCTTGAGTTGCAGCAAGGGTGTGAAGGACCCCTTGGAAGTTCCAGTGGTTAGATGTGATTGGCCTGGAGAAGCCTCAGCGGAAATGGGCCTCATCTCGCCTGGAGGGCAAAACCTCCTGGATTTTCTCGAGTTGCGGCAGGTGCTCTCGACTTACGACGGGGACCTCAGGGACCCGCTCTGGTGGCCTCAGGAAAGGCCAGTCCCCATGCGAGTTCCTCGGGGGCCTCTCGGGATTCCTCTCCCGTCGATACCGGGGCCTAAGACCTTGTGTGGAGTCGGGGCCGGAACCTGAGGATTCCTCTCCAGTGTTTACATGGATCTTGGGGTACTTCTGGAGTCTCCCCAGGGGAGTCAGTCCTCGTCTCGAATGCGGGCATGCACTTGCGCTTTCCTCCAGAGCGGTAGCAGCAGTGTCACGCAGTCCGCCGCGTGGATCAAAGGATCTATGTTTTTCCCTCGAGTCTTTCCCACGAGGCTTTCCCACGAGGCTTTCCCACAGGGCTGTCCCACGTGCACACGTGGTGGGAGTCGATCCTCGGCTTGAACGTCAAGGCAGTGCAGGGAAAACAGGTTCCTCTGGAATGGACTGACACATCTGGTGGACTCTTGGAATGGTGGCATGACCCTGGAGTTCCTCTCTCCTTTCCTGTGGAGAGCTCCTCCTCTTGAGATGCGACGGGAACGCCGGGAATTCTTTCCCTACGAAACAGGGAAAGGATCCCTCATCTCGAGCTAGGAGGGGGAAACGGGGCTCCCCTGGATGTGTTCGGGACACCACGTGCTTCCTCTCGAGTGCAGACGGGTATGTCGGGGAACTTCTTGAGTTGCAGCAAGGTTGTGAAGGACCCTTTGGAAGTTCCAGTGGTTAGATGTGATTGGCCTCGAGAAGCCTCAGCGGAAATGCGCCTCATCTCGCCTGGTGGGCAAAACCTCCTGGATTTTCTCGAGTTGCGGCAGGTGCTCTCGACTTACGACGGGGACCTCAGGGACCCGCTCTGGTGGCCTCAGGAAAGGCCAGTCCCCATGCAAGTTCCTCGGAGGCCTCTCGGGATTCCTCTCCCGTCGATGCTGGGGCCTAAGACCTTGTGTGGAGTCGGGGCCTTAACCTGAGGATTCCTCTCCAGTGCTGACATGGATCTTGGGGTACTTCTGGAGTCTCCCCAGGGGAGTCAGTCCTCGTCTCGAATGCGGGCATGCATTTCGCTTTCCTCCAGAGCGGTAGCAGCAGTGTCACGCAGTCCGCCGCGTGGATCAAAGGATCTATGGTTTTCCCTCGAGTGTTTCCCACGAGGCTTTCCCACGAGGATTTCCCACAGGGCTGTCCCACGTGCACACGTGGTGGGAGTCGATCCTCGGCTTGAACGTCAAGGCAGTGCAGGGAAAACAGGTTCCTCTGGAATGGACTGACACATCTGGGGGACTCTTGGAATGGTGGCACGACCCTGTAGTTCCTCTCGCCTTTCCTGTGGAGAGCGCCTCCTCTTGAGATGCGACGGGAACGCCGGGAATTCTATCCCTACGAAACAGGGAAAGGATCCCTCATCTCGAGCTAGGAGGCGGAAACGGGGCTCCCCTGGATGTGTGCGGGACCCACGTGCTTCCTCTCGAGTGGAGACGGGTATGTTGGGGAACTTCTTGAGTTGCAACAAGGGTGTGAAGGACCCTTTGGAAGTTCCAGTGGTTAGACGTGATTAGCCTCGAGAAGCCTCAGCGAAAATGGGCCTCATCTCGCCTGGAGGGCAAAACCTCCTGGATTTTCTCGAGTTGCGGCAGGTGCTCTCGACTTACGACGGGGACCTCAGGGACCCGCTCTGGTGGCCTCAGGAAAGGCCAGTCCCGATGCGAGTTCCTCGGGAGCCTCTCGGGATTCCTCTCCTGTAGATGCCGGGGCCTAAGACCTTGTGTGGAGTCGGGGCCGGAACCTGAGGATTCCTCTCCAGTGCTGACATGGATCTTGGGGTACTTCTGGAGTCTCCCCAGGGGAGTCAGTCCTCGTCTCGAATGCGGGCATGCACTTGCGCTTTCCTCCAGAGCGGTAGCAGCAGTGTCACGCAGTCCGCCGCGTGGATCAAAGGATCTATGGTTTTCCCTCGAGTCTTTCCCACGAGGCTTTCCCACGAGGCTTTCCCACAGGGCTGTCCCACGTGCACACGTGGTGGGAGTCGATCCTCGGCTTGAACGTCAAGGCAGTGCAGGGAAAACAGGTTCCTCTGGAATGGACTGACACATCTAGGGGACTCTTGGAATGGTGTCACGACCCTGGAGTTCCTCTCGCCTTTCCTGTTTAGAGCGCCTCCTCTTGAGATGCGACTGGAACGCCGGGAATTCTTTCCCTACGAAAAAGGGAAGTATCCCTCATCTCGAGCTAGGAGGCGGAAACGGGGCTCCCCTGGATGTGTGCGGGACCCCACGTGCTTCCTCTCGAGTGGAGACGGGTATGTCGGGGAACTTCTTGAGGTGCAGCAATGGTGTGAAGGACCCTTTGGAAGTTCCAGTGGTTAGACGTGATTAGCCTCGAGAAGCCTCAGCGGAAATGGGCCTCATCTCGCCTGGAGGGCAAAACCGCCTGGATTTTCTCGAGTTGCGGCAGGTGCTCTCGACTTACGACGGGGACCTCAGGGACCCGCTCTGGTGGCCTCAGGAAAGGCCAGTCCCCATGCGAGTTCCTCGGGGGCCTCTCGGGATTCCTCTCCCGTCGATGCCAGGGCCTAAGATCTTGTGTGGAGTCGGGGCCGGAACCTGAGGATTCCTCTCCAGTGCTGACATGGATCTTGGGGTACTTCTGGAGTCTCCCCAGGGGAGTCAGTCCTCGTCTCGAATGCGGGCATGCACTTGCGCTTTCCTCCAGAGCGGTAGCAGCAGTGTCACGCAGTCCGCCGCGTGGATCAAAGGATCTATGGTTTTCCCTCGAGTCTTTCCCACGAGGCTTTCCCACGAGGCTTTCCCACAGGGCTGTCCCACGTGCACACGTGGTGGGAGTCGATCCTCGGCTTGAACGTCAAGGCAGTGCAGGGAAAACAGGTTCCTCTGGAATGGACTGACACATCTGGGGGACTCTTGGAATGGTGGCATGACCCTGGAGTTCCTCTCGCCTTTCCTTTGGAGAGCGCCTCCTCTTGAGATGCGACGGGAACGCCGGGAATTCTTTCCCTTAGAAACAGGGAAAGGATCCCTCATCTCGAGCTAGGAGGCGGAAACGGGGCTCCCCTGGATGTGTGCGGGACACCACGTGCTTCCTCTCGAGTGCAAACGGGTATGTCGGGGAAGTTCTTAAGTTGCAGCAAGGGTGTGAAGGACCCTTTGGAAGTTCCAGTGGTTAGATGTGATTGGCCTCGAGAAGCCTCAGCGGAAATGGGCCTCATCTCGCCTGGAGGGCAAAACCTCCTGGATTTTCTCGAGTTGCGGCAGGTGCTCTCGACTTACGACGGGGACCTCAGGGACCCGCTCTGGTGGCCTCAGGAAAGGAGAGTCCCCATGCGAGATCCTGGGGGGCCTCTCGGGATTCCTCTCCCGTCGATGCCAGGGCCTAAGATCTTGTGTGGAGTCGGGGCCGGAACCTGAGGATTCCTCTCCAGTGCTGACATGGATCTTCGGGTACTTCTGGAGTCTCCCCAGGGGAGTCAGTCCTCGTCTCGAATGCGGGCATGCACTTGCGCTTTCCTCCAGAGCGGTAGCAGCAGTGTCACGCAGTCCGCCGCGTGGATCAAAGGATCTATGGTTTTCCCTCGAGTCTTTCCCACGAGGCTTTCCCACGAGGCTTTCCCACAGGACTGTCCCACGTGCACACGTGGTGGGAGTCGATGCTCGGCTTGAACGTCAAGGCAGTGCAGGGAAAACAGGTTCCTCTGGAATGGACTGACACATCTGGGGGACTCTTGGAATGGTGTCACGACCCTGGAGTTCCTCTCGCCTTTCCTGTTTAGAGCGCCTCCTCTTGAGATGCGACTGGAACGCCGGGAATTCTTTCCCTACGAAAAAGGGAAGTATCCCTCATCTCGAGCTCGGAGGCGGAAACGGGGCTCCCCTGGATGTGTGCGGGACCCCACGTGCTTCCTCTCGAGTGGAGACGGGTATGTCGGGGAACTTCTTGAGGTGCAGCAATGGTGTGAAGGACCCTTTGGAAGTTCCAGTGGTTAGACGTGATTAGCCTCGAGAAGCCTCAGCGGAAATGGGCCTCATCTCGCCTGGAGGGCAAAACCGCCTGGATTTTCTCGAGTTGCGGCAGGTGCTCTCGACTTACGACGGGGACCTCAGGGACCCGCTCTGGTGGCCTCAGGAAAGGCCAGTCCCCATGCGAGTTCCTCGGGGGCCTCTCGGGATTCCTCTCCCGTCGATGCCAGGGCCTAAGATCTTGTGTGGAGTCGGGGCCGGAACCTGAGGATTCCTCTCCAGTGCTGACATGGATCTTGGGGTACTTCTGGAGTCTCCCCAGGGGAGTCAGTCCTCGTCTCGAATGCGGGCATGCACTTGCGCTTTCCTCCAGAGCGGTAGCAGCAGTGTCACGCAGTCCGCCGCGTGGATCAAAGGATCTATGGTTTTCCCTCGAGTCTTTCCCACGAGGCTTTCCCACGAGGCTTTCCCACAGGGCTGTCCCACGTGCACACGTGGTGGGAGTCGATCCTCGGCTTGAACGTCAAGGCAGTGCAGGGAAAACAGGTTCCTCTGGAATGGACTGACACATCTGGGGGACTCTTGGAATGGTGGCACGACCCTGGAGTTCCTCTCGACTTTCCTGTGGAGAGCGCCTCCTCTTGAGATGCGACGGGAACGCCGGGAATTCTTTCCCTACGAAACAGGGAAAGGATCCCTCATCTCGAGCTAGGAGTCGGAAACGGAGTTCCCCTGGATGTGGGCGGGACCCCACGTGCTTCCTCTCGAGTGGAGACGGGTATGTCGGGGAACTTCTTGAGTTGCAGCAAGGGTGTGAAGGACCGTTTGGAAGTTCCAGTGGTTAGACGTGATTAGCCTTGAGAAGCCTCAGCGGAAATGGGCCTCATCTCGCCTGGAGGGCAAAACCTCCTGGATTTTCTCGAGTTGCGGCAGGTGCTCTCGACTTACGACGGGGACCTCAGGGACCCGCTCTGGTGGCCTCAGGAAAGGCCAGTCCCCATGCAAGTTCCTCGGGGGCCTCTCGGGATTCCTTTCCCGTCGGTGCCGGGAACTAAGACCTTGTGTGGAGTCAGGGCCGGAACCTGAGGATTCCTCTCCAGTGCTGACATGGATCTTGGGGTACGTCTGGAGTCTCCCCAGGGGAGTCAGTCCTCGTCTTGAATGCGGGCATGCACTTGCGCTTTCCTCCAGAGCGGTAGCAGCAGTGTCACGCAGTCCGCCGCGTGGATCAAAGGATCTATGGTTTTCCCTCGAGTATTTCCCACGAGGCTTTCCCACGAGGCTTTCCCAAAGGGCTGTCCCACGTGCACACGTGGTGGGAGTCGATCCTCGGCTTGAACGTCAAGGCAGTGCAGGGAAAACAGGTTCCTCTGGAATGGACTGACACATCTGGGGGACTCTTGGAATGGTGGCCCGACCCTGGAGTTCCTCTCGCCTTTCCTGTGGAGAGCGCCTCCTCTTGAGATGCGACGGGAACGCTGGGAATTCTTTCCCTACGAAACAGGGAAAGGATCCCTCATCTCGAGCTATGAGGCGGAAACGGGGCTCCCAAGGATGTGTGCGGGACCCACGTGCTTCCTCTCGAGTGGAGACGGGTGTGTCGGGGAACTTCTTGAGTTGCAGCAAGGGTGTGAAGGACCCTTTGGAAGTTCCAGTGGTTAGATGTGATTGGCCTCGAGAAGCCTCAGCCGAAATGGGCCTCATCTGGCCTGGAGGGCAAAACCTCCTGGATTTTCTCGAGTTGCGGCAGGTGCTCTCGAGTTACGACCGGGACCTCAGGGACCCGCTCTGGTGGCCTCAGGAAAGGCCAGTCCCCATGCGAGTTCCTCGGGGGCGTCTCGGGATTCCTCTCCCGTCGATGCCGGGGCCTAAGACCTTGTGTGGAGTCGGGGCCGGAACCTGAGAATTCCTCTCCAGTGCTGACATGGATCTTGGGGTACTTCTGGAGTCTCCCCAGGGGAGTCAGTCCTCGTCTCGAATGCGGGCATGCACTTGCGCTTTCCTCCAGAGCGGTAGCAGCAGTGTCACGCCGTCCGCCGCGTGGATCAAAGGATCTATGGTTTTCCCTCGAGTCTTTCCCACCAGGCTTTCCCACGAGGCTTTCCCACAGGGCTGTCCCACGTGCACACGTGGTGAGAGTCGATCCTCTGCTTGAACGTCAAGGCAGTGCAGGGAAAACAGGTTCCTCTGGAATGGACTAACACATCTGGGGGACTCTTGGAATGGTGTCACGACCCTGGAGTTCCTCTCGCCTTTCCTGTGGAGAGCGCCTCCTCTTGAGATGCGACTGGAACGCCGGAAATTCTTTCCCTACGAAACAGGGAAGGATCCCTCAACTCGAGCTAGGAGGCGGAAACGGGGCTCCCCTGGATGTGTGAGGGACCCCACGTGCTTCCTCTCGAGTGGAGACGGGTATGTCGGGGAACTTCTTGAGTTGCAGCAAGGGTGTGAACGACCCTTTGGAAGTTCCAGTGGTTAGACGTGATTAGCCTCGAGAAGCCTCAGCGGAAATGGGCCTCATCTCGCCTGGAGGGCAAAACCTCCTGGATTTTCTCGAGTTGCGGCAGGTGCTCTCGACTTTCGACGGGGACCTCAGGGACCCGCTCTGGTGGCCTCAGGAAAGGCCAGTCCCCATGCGAGTTCCTCGGGGGCCTCTCGGGATTCCTCTCCCGTGGATGCCGGGGCCTAAGACCTTGTGTGGAGTCGGGGCCGGAACCTGAGGATTCCTTTCCAGTGCTGACATGGATCTTGGGGTACTTCTGGAGTCTCACCAGGGGAGTCAGTCCTCGTCTCGAATGCGGGCATTCACTTGCGCTTTCCTCCAGAGCGGTAGCAGCAGTGTCACGCAGTCCGCCGCGTGGATCAAAGGATCTATGGTTTTCCCTCGAGTCTTTCCCACGAGGCTTTCCCACGAGGCTTTCCCACAGGGCTGTCCCACGTGCACACGTGGTGGGAGTCGTTCCTCGGCTTGAACGTCAAGGCAGTGCAGGGAAAACAGGTTCCTCTGGAATGGACTGACACATCTGGGGGACTCTTGGAATGGTGTCACGACCCTGGAGTTCCTCTCGCCTTTCCTGTGGAGAGCGCCTCCTCTTGAGATGCGACTGGAACGCCGGGAATTCTTTCCCTACGAAAAAGGGAAGGATCCCTCATCTCGAGCTAGGAGGCGGAAACGGGGCTCCCCTGGATGTGTGAGGGACCCCACGTGCTTCCTCTCGAGTGGAGACGGGTATGTCGGGGAACTTCTTGAGTTGCAGCAAGGGTGTGAAGGACCCTTTGGAAGTTCCAGTGTTTAGACGTGATTAGCCTCGAGAAGCCTCAGCGGAAATGAGCCTCATCTCGCCTGGAGGGCAAAACCTCCTGTATTTTCTCGAGTTGCGGCAGGTGATCTCGACTGACGACGGGACCTCAGGGACCCGCTCTGGTGGCCTCAGGAAAAGCCAGTCCCCATGCGAGTTCCTCGGGGGCCTCTCGGGATCCCTCTCCCGTCGATGCCGGGGCCTAAGACTTTGTGTGGAGTCGGGGCCGGAACCTGAGGATTCCTCTCCAGTGCTGACATGCATCTTGGGGTACTTCTGGAGTCTCCCCAGGGGAGTCAGTCCTCGTCTCGAATGCGGGCATGCACTTGCGCTTTCCTCCAGAGCGGTAGCAGCAGTGTCACGCAGTCCGCCGCGTGGATCAAAGGATCTATGGTTTTCCCTCTAGTCTTTCCCACGAGGCTTTCCCACGAGGCTTTCCCACAGGGCTGTCCCACGTGCACACGTGGTGGGAGTCGATCTTCGGCTTGAACGTCAAGGCAGTGCAGGGAAAACAGGTTCCTCTGTAATGGACTGACACATCTGGGGGTCTCTTGGAATGGTGTCACGACCCTGGAGTTCCTCTCGCCTTTCCTGTGGAGAGCGCCTCCTCTTGAGATGCGACTGGAACGCCGGGAATTCTTTCCCTACGAAACAGGGAAAGGATCCCTAATCTCGAGCTAGGAGGCGGAAACGGGGCTCCCCTGGATGTGTGCGGGACACCACGTGCTTCCTCTCGAGTGCAGACGGGTATGTCGGGGAACTTCTTGAGTTGCAGCAAGGGTGTGAAGGACCCTTTGGAAGTTCCAGTGGTTAGATGTGATTGGCCTCGAGAAGCCTCAGCGGAAATGGGCCTCATCTCGCGTGGAGTGCAAAACCTCCTGGATTTTCTCGAGTTGCGGCAGGTGCTCTCGACTTACGACGGGGACCTCAGGGACCCGCTCTGGTGGCCTCAGGAAAGGCCAGTCCCCATGAGAGTTCCTCGGGGGCCTCTCGGGATTCTTCTCCCGTTGATGCCAGGGCCTAAGACCTTGTGTGGAGTCGGGGCCGGAACCTGAGGATTCCTCTCCATTGCTGACATGGATCTTGGGGTACTTCTGGAGTCTCCCCAGGGGAGTCAGTCCTCGTCTCGAATGCGGGCATGCACTTGCGCTTTCCTCCAGAGCGGTAGCAGCAGTGTCACGCAGTCCGCCGCGTGGATCAAAGGATCTATGGTTTTCCCTCGAGTCTTTCCCACGAGGCTTTCCCACGAGGCTTTCCCACAGCGCTGTCCCACGTGCACACGTGGTGGGACTCGATCCTCGGCTTGAACGTCAAGGCAGTGCAGGGAAAACAGGTTCCTCTGGAATGGACTGACACATCTGGGGGACTCTTGGAATGGTGTCACGACCCTGGAGTTCCTCTCGCCTTTCCTGTGGAGAGCGCCTCCTCTAGAAATGCGACGGGAACGCCGGGAATTCTTTCCCTACGAAACAGGGAAAGGATCCCTCATCTCGAGCTGGGAGGCGGAAACGGGGCTCCCCTGGATGTGTGCGGGACCCCACGTGCTTCCTCTCGAGTGGAGACGGGTATGTCGGGGAACTTCTTGAGTTGCAGCAATGGTGTGAAGGACCCTTTGGAAGTTCCAGTGGTTAGATGTGATTGGCCTCGAGAAGCCTCAGCGGAAATGGGCCTCATCTCGCCTGGAGGGCAAAACCTCCTGGATTTTCTCGAGTTGCGGCAGGTGCTCTCGACTTACTACGGGGACCTCAGGGACCCGCTCTGGTGGCCTCAGGAAAGGCCAGTCCCCATGCGAGTTCCTCGGGGACCTCTGGGGATTCCTCTCCCGTCGATGCCAGGGCCTAAGTCCTTCTGTGGAGTCGGGGCCGGAACCTGAGGATTCCTCTCCAGTGCTGACATGGATCTTGGGGTAATTCTGGAGTCTCCCCAGGGGAGTCAGTCTTCGTCTCGAATGCGGGCATGCACTTGCGCTTTCCTCCAGAGCGGTAGCAGCAGTGTCACGCCGTCCGCCTCGTGGATCAAAGGATCTATGGTTTTCCCTCGAGTCTTTCCCACGAGGCTTTCCCACGAGGCTTTCCCACAGGGATGTCCCACGTGCACACGTGGTGGGAGTCGATCCTTGGCTTGAACGTCAAGGCAGTGCAGGGAAAATAGTTTCCTCTGAAATGGACTGACACATCTGGGGGACTCTTGGAATGGTGTCACGACCCTGGAGTTCCTCTCGCCTTTCCTGTGGAGAGCGCCTCCTCTTGAGATGCGACGGGAACGCCGGAAATTCTTTCCCTACGAAACAGGGAAAGGATCCCTCATCTCGAGCTAGGTGTCGGAAATGGAGCTCCCCTGGATGTGGGCGGGACACCACGTGCTTCCTCTCGAGTGGAGACGGGTATGTCGGGGAACTTCTTGAGTTGCAGCAAGGGTGTGAAGGACCCTTTGGAAGTTCCTGTGGTTAGACGTGATTAGCCTCGAGAAGCCTCAGCGGAAATGGGCCTCATCTCGCCTGGAGGGCAAAACCTCCTGGATTTTCTCGAGTTGCGGCAGGTGCTCTCGACTTACGACGGGGACCTCAGGGACCCGCTCTGGTGGCCTCAGGAAAGGCCAGTATCCATGCGAGTTCCTCGGGGGCCTCTGGGGATTCCTCTCCCGTCGATGCCGGGGCCTAAGACCTTGTGTGGAGTCGGGGCCGGAACCTGAGGATTCCTCTCCAGTGCTGACATGGATCTTGGGGTACTTCTGGAGTCTCCCCAGGGGAGTCAGTCCTCGTCTCGAATGCGGGCATGCACTTGCGCTTTCCTCCAGAGCGGTAGCAGCAGTGTCACGCAGTCCGCCGCGTGGATCAAAGGATCTATGTTTTTCCCTCGAGTCTTTCCCACGAGGCTTTCCCACGAGGCTTTCCCACAGGGCTGTCCCACGTGCACACGTGGTGGGAATCGATCCTCGGCTTGAACGTCAAGGCAGTGCAGGGAAAACAGGATCCTCTGGAATGGACTGACACATCTGGGGGACTCTTGGAATGGTGGCACGACCCTGGAGTTCCTCTCGCCTTTCCTGTGGAGAGCGCCTCCTCTTGAGATGCGAAGGGAACGCCGGGAATTCTTTCCCTACGAAACAGGGAAAGGATCCCTCATCTCGAGCTAGGAGGCTGAAACGGGGCTCCCCTGGATGTGTGCGGGACACCACGTGCTTCCTCTCGAGTGGAGACGGGTATGTCGGGGAACTTCTTGAGTTGCAGCAAGGGTGTGAAGGACCCTTTGGAAGTTCCAGTGGTTAGACCTGATTGGCCTCGAGAAGCCTCAGCGGAAATAGGCCTCATCTCGCCTGGAGGGCAAAACCTCCTGGATTTTCTCGAGTTGCGGCAGGTGCTCTCGACTTACGACGGGGACCTCAGGGACCCGCTCTGGTGGCCTCAGGAAAGGCCAGTCCCCATGCGAGTTCCTCGGGGGCCTCTCGGGATTCCTCTCCCGTCGATGCCGGGGCCTAAGACCTTGTGTGGAGTCGGGGCCGGAAACTGAGGATTCCTCTCCAGTGCTGACATGGATCTTGGGGTACTTCTGGAGTCTCCCCAGGGGAGTCAGTCCTCGTGTCGAATGCGGGCATGCACTTGCGCTTTCCTCCAGAGCGGTAGCAGCAGTGTCACGCAGTCCGCCGCGTGGATCAAAGGATCTATGTTTTTCCCTCGAGTCTTTCCCACGAGGCTTTCCCACGAGGCTTTCCCACAGGGCTGTCCCACGTGCACACGTGGTGGGAGTCGATCCTCGGCTTGAACGTCAAGGCAGTGCAGGGAAAACAGGTTCCTCTGGAATGGACTGACACATCTGGGGGACTCTTGGAATGGTGTCACGACCCTGGAGTTCCTCTCGCCTTTCCTGTGGAGAGTGCCTCCTCTTGAGATTCGACGGGAACGCCGGGAATTCTTTCCCTACGAAACAGGGAAAGGATCCCTCATCTCGAGCTAGGTGTCGGAAATGGAGCTCCCCTGGATGTGGGCGGGACACCACGTGCTTCCTCTCGAGTGGAGACGGGTATGTCGGGGAACTTCTTGAGTTGCAGCAAGGGTGTGAAGGACCCTTTGGAAGTTCCAGTGGTTAGACGTGATTAGCCTCGAGAAGCCTCAGCGGAAATGGGCCTCATCTCGCCTGGAGGGCAAAACCTCCTGGATTTTCTCGAGTTGCGGCAGGTGCTCTCGACTTACGACGGGGACCTCAGGGACCCGCTCTGGTGGCCTCAGGAAAGGCCAGTATCCATGCGAGTTCCTCGGGGGCCTCTGGGGATTCCTCTCCCGTCGATGCCGGGGCCTAAGACCTTGTGTGGAGTCGGGGCCGGAACCTGAGGATTCCTCTCCAGTGCTGACATGGATCTTGGGGTACTTCTGGAGTCTCCCCAGGGGAGTCAGTCCTCGTCTCGAATGCGGGCATGCACTTGCGCTTTCCTCCAGAGTGGTAGCAGCAGTGTCACGCAGTCCGCCGCGTGGATCAAAGGATCTATGTTTTTCCCTCGAGTCTTTCCCACGAGGCTTTCCCACGAGGCTTTCCCACAGGGCTGTCCCACGTGCACACGTGGTGGGAATAGATCCTCGGCTTGAACGTCAAGGCAGTGCAGGGAAAACAGGATCCTCTGGAATGGACTGACACATCTGGGGGACTCTTGGAATGGTGGCACGACCCTGGAGTTCCTCTCGCCTTTCCTGTGGAGAGCGCCTCCTCTTGAGATGCGACGGGAACGCCGGGAATTCTTTCCCTACGAAACAGGGAAAGGATCCCTCATCTCGAGCTAGGAGGCGGAAACGGGGCTCCCCTGGATGTGTGCGGGACACCACGTGCTTCCTCTCGAGTGGAGACGGGTATGTCGGGGAACTTCTTGAGTTGCAGCAAGGGTGTGAAGGACCCTTTGGAAGTTCCAGTGGTTAGACCTGATTGGCCTCGAGAAGCCTCAGCGGAAATAGGCCTCATCTCGCCTGGAGGGCAAAACCTCCTGGATTTTCTCGAGTTGCGGCAGGTGCTCTCGACTTACGACGGGGACCTCAGGGACCCGCTCTGGTGGCCTCAGGAAAGGCCAGTCCCCATGCGAGTTCCTCGGGGGCCTCTCGGGATTCCTCTCCCGTCGATGCCGGGGCCTAAGACCTTGTGTGGAGTCGGGGCCGGAAACTGAGGATTCCTCTCCAGTGCTGACATGGATCTTGGGGTACTTCTGGAGTCTCCCCAGGGGAGTCAGTCCTCGTGTCGAATGCGGGCATGCACTTGCGCTTTCCTCCAGAGCGGTAGCAGCAGTGTCACGCAGTCCGCCGCGTGGATCAAAGGATCTATGTTTTTCCCTCGAGTCTTTCCCACGAGGCTTTCCCACGAGGCTTTCCCACAGGGCTGTCCCACGTGCACACGTGGTGGGAGTCGATCCTCGGCTTGAACGTCAAGGCAGTGCAGGGAAAACAGGTTCCTCTGGAATGGACTGACACATCTGGGGGACTCTTGGAATGGTGTCACGACCCTGGAGTTCCTCTCGCCTTTCCTGTGGAGAGTGCCTCCTCTTGAGATGCGACGGGAACGCCGGGAATTCTTTCCCTACGAAACAGGGAAAGGATCCCTCATCTCGAGCTAGGAGGCGGAAACGGGGCTCCCCTGGATGTGTGCGGAACCCCACGTGCTTCCTCTCGAGTGGAGACGGGTATGTCGAGGAACTTCTTGAGTTGCAGCAATGGTGTGAAGTACCCTTTGGAAGTTCCAGTGGTTAGATGTG